>NW_006921741.1:1229518-1270421 GCF_000298275.1 Orycteropus afer afer
AGACAAAGTATATGTGAACTGCTGTATGAAAAGTGAATTTACTCTGTAAATCTTCACCCAAATCCTAATAAAAAAAAAAAAAAAAAAACCTATTTGTGTCTAAAGGCTGTGCTCTTCAATGTTACCTTATTCAAACTCCAAGATCATATCAACTTCCTGAGTCTCCAGAATTTAGATGAAAGTTAATTCACCATATCTAAGGAATAAACTATCTCTCCTTCCAACAATGATTCTATGTTACCAGAAATAGAACTCAGTTCAGAATTCATATAATACTTGTGAGAGTATACCCTAGGCCTAAGGAGAAAGCTATCAAGAGATGTGCTGCTAATAAAAGAAAAGGAAAAAGAATAAAAAGAGGCAGAAGAGGTATAGCCATAGGCCCATCAAGGGGCCCAAACACAACTACATTTTATCAAGCATCAGGGCCAATGTGACAAAAATGGAAAAGGGGAAACTAGAATAGGAACTGAAAACAGTAAAGTAAGGGATGTAGAAATAGCTTAGCCCATTGATATAATGGCCTCACAGCAGACAAGGAAATAGCTGTGGGAAAGCTCTGGCAGTAATCAGTGGCCATGAGCTGAATTTACAACACTGGACCAAGATGCAGAGTTGTAACATAAGCATTAATCACTAATTAATGGGAATACTTATTAATAGGTGCAGATGAGTGACCACTGTAGAAGAGGAATTACCACAATTGTCACATGTTTGGATTAATCTGAAATATATAACCACCGTGTAGAGAACACAGTTTTAGGGCAGAGTGATGAAGAAACTAGTACCTACCATATTCCAGGTGAGTGTGCTTTTATATGTTACCATATTTAACCCTCATAACAACCTTGGTAGATATTGATCCCTACTATACCATTGAGAAAAATGGTGGTTTGAAAGGAGTTATGTTCCTTCCACACTATATCATAAGGTAAAATACCCTCAGGATTCACTTTCTCACCTGAAAAGGGTGATAGGAGGGAGGGAATGAGATGTAGTAAAACACTGTAACTACATTCCTTCCATACACCCCAGAGAGCCTGTTACAACACTGACATCACACATGTATCCACAACTTTGATGTGTCCAAGTGACGTGCTATCCTTTCTTTGGTCTCCTGATTCAGTTATTTCAGGTAAAAGAAATAAATATGCCTACTAAATCAACAACTGAAGACTTTGAGGAGGAAGAATAACTTGTAAAGAATGGAAGCAAAAGAAAGAAAAAATGGCTTGTGTCAATTAAATGACAGCTGCCTTCGTTTTGTTTAGGTTTCCTTTGGATAGTTATTCATTCACTTAAAAAAAACTATAATTTTTATGGGCTCTGGTAGATACTGAAGAGTGCAATGTAGCTGAAGGGACACAAACAAAACAGTAAGTGTGAAGGTAAAAATAGATCATTTATATTGTCCTAAAGAAGTCAAGAAGGCTTTACAGAGGAAGTGGCATTTGAGCTGGGGATAGAAGTATGAATGTATCAAATTGAGAAAAGAAATAGTATTCTGGGCAGAATTTCTGACAAAGTAAAATTCACTTGGGTGTTTTTTCTATTTTGTGAAAAGTGTATGCGAATGGAGGTGGAGATGGGGATTTGTGGATATGAAGCTGAACAGGCCAGCTGGGGTCATGTGGTAAGGAACAATGGATTCCATGCCAAGGAGTTTTGGCCTTCACCCTACAAGCAACCAGAGTTATTAAGGATTTGTAAGCAGGGGAAGGAAGGGCCATAGGTAAGTCTCTTTAACAAGACCATTCAAGGAATCTAGAGGCATACAAGGACAGCCAGGATTAGCTCAGTCAGCTTGACAGACATAACTGCAGATAGAGAAGGTTATAAAACTTGACAAAAATTAAACCTCAAACAAAAACTAACTCTAACTAAGTTTACTTTAAAAGCCATGTGCTCTAACTAAATATGTGTACACACACACACACACACATCTGACTAAAGCAGAGAGCTCTGGCTGAAAAAGGCCAGGGAGAATATGGATACTAGAGCACCCTATTTGGCTAACTTGGCCTCCACTTTAGCCTTCACCCAGCATCCCTCTAACACAGCTCCCCAAAGAGCCCTTGATTTTATGAAACACACTGGTGTGAGTCTAAATCTTTCCATTTATAAATACAGAAATTGTGACCAGGAGAGTTAGGTGAGTTATCTGAGGAAAAGACTTCTGTTTCCTGGTGCCTCTGCTGAAATTAAACAAAATTCTCTTCCTCACAAATGCTAATTCAAACTTCTGTGTTAAAATTGTTTCCTTAAACCTTAGGGGGCAGTGAATTTATGTTAATGGTGTTGGAAAAACTCAGCAAAGGAGGATGAGAACGGTTGCAGAACTCAAAAGAATATGATGAATGTTACTAAATTGTACATATAAAAACTGTTGAATTGATGTATGCTTCTCTATGTATATTCTCAACAACAAAAACAAAATAAATAAAATTTAGGGGGGGAAATGGTTCCTTATAAGTTGTTTGAGAAGTTCATGCCATCCTTCTATCCCAAATTTCTAGTTGAAATTCACATAGGGCAGTAGCCATGCATTTTATAAGTGCCCGCTCAAGGCCAGATACTCTGCTGGGGATATTTTATTTGCTCTTATTTAACCATCATAGCAATTGAGATCAAGAAACTGGGCTCAGAGGGACCCTGCCCAAGGTCACATAATTCATCCAACTGTGGTGGAGTCCATGCTGACTCTGACCCTGTAGGACAGAGCAGAAGTGCCCCAGTGGGTTTCCAAGTCTGTAATCTTTACAGAAGCAAACTACCAGCAGAGTTGCTGGTTGGTACCAATGGAGACCTTTCAGTTAGCAACTGAGCACTTAACCACTGTACTACCAGGGCTCCTTGGTCACACAGCTAGCAGGGTGGAATTCTGGTCTGGTTCCTAAATACAAGACTTTGACTCTCTCTCTCACTCTTTCTAATCCCAAACTTTCCCAAATCTGCCTATGTCTACACAGGCACAAGAAATGCAGAACTTCAAGGAATCTTGTCATTTCACAAAGGATCTACTTTCACAGCCAAGCTTGATGGGAAATACCCTATCTTGCAGCCAAGCACAAACCTCTAACCTCAATGTTCAAAACCTTAGAAACACTAACCACCATGCACCCCCACCACTAAACCTTTGCAAGCATTTAAAAAAAAAAAAAAAAAAAAAAATTCAGTAGTTCAGAGAATAAAGAAGGTCAAATACTCTTAATAAAAGGCCTGCAAAATTACCTTTGAGGTGAGCAGACTGGCACTTAAGGATTGGGTAGGTATTTGATATTATCTAATAGGTAAAGTTTACTAGAATTCGTATTTATGGGCTGCCTTGGGACAAAAGGCACTCTTGTGTATTAATGTTTAACCGCATTTGGCTGCTGACCAAAACATCACCCAGCCATTTGGCAGAAGATGAAGCAGTCTGCTTCCATAAAGATTTACAGCCTTGGAAACCCTATAGGGCAGTTCTACTCTGTCCTTTAGGGTCTCTAAGGAGTTCTGGTGGTGTAGTGCCTAAGGCATTTGACTACTAACCTGGTTGGCGGTTCAAATCTACCAGCTATTCCGCGGAAAGACGACTGGGTAATCGACTTCCCTAAAGATTTGCCGCCTTGGAAACCCAAAGGGGGTCACTATGAGTCAGAATCGACTCTATGGCAGTGAATTTGGTGTATATATATGTGTGTGTGTATGTATATATATGTCAGAATTGATTCAATAGGCAGTGAGTGGGTTTGAGACAAAACATGACTGTCACTTTGGAATAAGGGCCATTGTTGGCATTAAATAATTTCAATGGGGCGGTTGTTTAAGGGAGTTGGGACTGGGGCATCTTTTGGGAGCAAGGAGAGTTGAGGTGATGGTCATGATTAATTACAGAACAGGCTGAGCCAAAAGTGTGGAGCCAGGGACTGATATTAAGTTATTGGTAACGAAAGGAATGATTTTAAACAGAACTGAGACGTGGGGCCATCCTCTGGAAAGTGTGTCCAAAGGCCTGGCAGGTGCTAGGCATCAGGAGGAATGAATTTCGAGAGGCAGGCTAGGGCGAGGGTTAGGAGGCAGGATTTGGGAAATCCGGAGCTGGGCTGCGGCGCCAGGCAGCGCAAGAGTAACGGGTTGATACACAGGCTCTACGGGGCTTAGGTCTGGGCGGTTGAACCCAGAGCAGCGAAGCCCCAGCTACTCCCCTCCCTCGATCCTCCTAGCCCGCTTACCTTCTGTTTGAAGTAGAAAATCGAGTAGTTCCTGGCTATAGAGGGGCGGGATGTGGGTCGGGCTGGTAAGTGAAGGCTACCGAGGGACATCAGGGCTGGCGATCTCGGGATGGCGGCCCCGGGCGCCAGGTGAGGCAGAAGCAGAAGCAGGAGCAGAAGCTCCATGTCTCAGGAGGGCGTCTGCTACGCGGGTGGCAGAGTCGGAGCCGAGCGAGCCGACTCGCGCAACCGGAGCCTGGCTCTGCCCTAAGCTCCTCCCGCCACGGTCCGGCTCCTCCCCAGAGAAACTAAAAGTCATTTTGCCACTCAGCGCTGCCGACTTAATTTAACTCAGGTCACCCTACCCACGCAGCCCCAGACTCCGAAGGCACCACTTCCACTCTACACTTCCCCTCTTGCCATCCACTCCTCAGAGCCACCCAACAAGTCTGTGCTCCTATCACTCCAGAGACACCTCTTTCCTCATTGTCTTATCCTATCCTTACCTACTTCTCCCACCAAACTCACATCTCGGCCGGAACACCTCATATCCCTCTCACAGTCAAACCCTGCCCTGGACACCTCAATTCTATTGTCACACCCTCTCCGCAAATCTCAAGTAAAGATCATAGCTGCCGTGACAATTCTTTGATCGTTCACTACATGCCATTCATTGTAACACTAGGTATGATGACACACACGTCTCATCTCAGTCATCACAGCAATCTTGAGAGACATGTACGATTGTTACTACCATTTATACATGAGAAAATTGAGGCTCGGAGAGGCAGCGACTTGCACTGGTCACTCTGATAACAAGTAGAACCTGGTTTCACAGGCCGCTCAGTCTGGCTCCTTCCACCCCACCTCTTTGCCATCCTAACCATCCATTATGGTACCCGATCCCTGAGTTATCCCAATCGTGTTGCCCGCTCAACTCATCCCTTCCGGAAGTCACTCCCGGCTCGAATCATCCCTTCATCCAGGTAAGGCCCCTTCTACTTTGGAGTAGTCGGCTCCAGGCCCGGCCTTCCTCCCTTCCCCGGGCTGAGTTATTCCTCTGAAACAGCGCCCCCTTCCGTCTTCACGATTCTGCCAACTCTCTTCACTCAGCTTCCATTCCCCTTTCCAATCACCCCACGGGACCCCAGTCCGCTCCCACTCCTTCTCGGGCCTACGCGGCGCAGGGATACTCCAACACCAACTTTACAGACTGCACTACTGCTCCACTAGTCAGGGAAGAACATTCCTCAAGCCACTGTCCCTACCCCCACTTTAACAAAAATGGTCTCTCCCAAATGCTCGCAGGATTTCGTTGCTACACTTCGCCCGGTAGCGCCTTCTTCTGATTGGTTCTAAATCACGTGGTTCTGACTACAGCAAATACGTCACTTCTGTCGGAAGAGGAGGCGGGAGATTCAATTGAAGGAGTCTGTCGAGCAGCTGAGTCCTGCTGGCTTGCGTCCCGAGCGGACCTGAGAGTTGCTTGGACTGAGTCCCATTCCAGTGCCCCAGGTGAGGAACTGGGAGAAGAGGTTTTCAGGGAGCTCAAGGGTTGGACACCTCTAACGAGGTCCTTAACGTCGGTATGAATGAGACTCAGGGACCCGCCCTTTATTTTCAAATTTTCAGTACTGTCTTCTCTGTAAAAGGGCAACGATGAGGGTAGAAGAATAAAAAGGTTGGCCATTTAATGTAGACACTGCTGTGGCAATCACTCACCGCATGTTTATTGAACACTTACTGTGCCAACGTAGCAAACACAGATTGAGCGTTCAAAACCATAAATACAGAGAGCAACAGGGGAGACTGCCGCTTTTGAGACGGGCAGGCTTATATTCAACTGGCTGCTATGTGGAGTACTGTCTGTGCTGGAAGAGGAAATTTTACAAACTGCTTTGATGGTTCAGAAGGAAAAGTGGTTAACTGAGCGGTGTGCTTAAACCAGAAACTTTAAAGTTTCTAGGTATCACCCTCATGATCTCCCACATTCAGCCAGTCCTTATCAGCCTCTTGAATATATCGGATCTGTTCGCTTCAGATTTTTACTGTCATTAGTTTGATTCATCATCACTAAGCTGTGACAGTAACCTCCCAGCTGGTTCTCTGCCTTCAATTCTGTTCTTTCCAATCCAGTCTTCACACCGTTGGCTGATAAAATGCAAATCTGACCAAGACACTCTTCACTTAAAACCTTTCAGTCACTCTTGTTTACTCTCCGGTCTAAGTCAAAATTCCTTAACAAGGCCCTTCTTGTCTGTCCTTTACCTCCGTCACCAGCTTTGTTTTCCACCAGTCTAGCCCTAGGCTTCAGCCATACAGAGTGTCTTTTAAGTCCCTCAAATCCATCCTCCAGACCTCTCCTAGCCTCACTCCCTACCTAACAAATTCTTAATCATTCCTTAGGTCTGTTTACAAAGTCTTAAGCTTTTTGTTTACAGAATCTTAGGCTAAAATTGGGTCAGAAAGTACCCAGTACTTATTTGTTCATTTGTTCATAGTTTTTAAGTACCTGTCTCCTCTGCCAGAACTGCTAAGTATTAGGGATACAGTAGTGAACAACTAGATAGATTCCTGGCCTAATGGAAGTTACCTTTATGGATGGAGATAAGAAGAATAAAGGGAAACTTACTTGAGTTAGGTGGGTGTGGGAAAACCTCTGAGGAGTTGACATTTAAATTAAGACCTAAAATATGAAAATGGTCCAGCCATTCAAGAGAGGAAAGAACATTCCAAAACAGAGTGAACAGAATGTGCAAAAGGCCCTGAGTCACCAAATGGACTGAGTCAGGAAAGAGCTAGGTATCTCAGTGTTCAAGAACCTAAGACAAAAACAGAGATACTGGTCTTTTACAGTCAGACAATTGTATGAGATAAGTCCAGAGAGATGGACCAGATGATGCAGCAGCGTAAACAAAAGAGAATGGTGATCTGAATTAGGTGGTGGTAGAATATGTGGGGGTAGTGAATAACGGTTGCTTTGTTGTTGTTTTTGTTGTTGTTATGTGCCGGCAAGTCGATTGCTAAATATGGAAATAGACTTACTTACAGATGTGATGTGGGATGAGGGGGCCTTATATTCAACTGGCTATATTCTTTCCCTTAAGGAATGAAGGATGATTCCTAAGTATCTGACCTGGTGGCGCAGTGCTAAGGTATTTGACTGCTAACCAGAAAGTAGCTGGTCAAACTCACAAGCTGCTTCACCGAAGAAAGATGAGGCAATCTACTTCCGTAAAGATTTAGCACCTTGGAAACCCAATGAGGGTCACTGTGAGTCAGAAACAACTTGATGGCAGTGGGTTTTGTTTTTGGTTTGGCCTGAATCACTAGTTGGACAGTAATGCCATTTACTGAAATGGAGGAAATTGAAGGGGAAGAGGTTTGGGAAGAAATTACAAATCTTTATATAATAGGTTTTTTACCTATTAAAACTTGAGATCTTTATGAGATAGACAGGCAATTGGTATATTCAAAGTTGGAACTGACGGTTGAGGTCAGGCAGGGCCCAAGAGGTAATTTAGAAGGCACCATTCCAAAAGGATATTTAAAGTCATGGTAATTAATGGTTGAGAGCTCTTAGGGAGAGAATGTGAAAAAGGAAAGAAGGCTCAGTGGAGAAAGAGCCAATGAAGGAGCCTGAGGAAGCCAGTGCGGTAAAAGAGTGTTTCTTCATAGCAGAGTTTACTGCTATTGCCTGGTTAGTAGTCTGTCTTTCTCACAAAGCTGTAAGACCATTGGGGGTAGTAGAGACTGTGTTTTATTCCCTGTTTTATCACTAGTGCCTGACATAGTATATACTCAATAAATACTTCTTTCTGAATTGTTGAGGTATTAAACTGTGGGATAGTCCAACTGAGAGAGTTGCTTTGGGTTTGACCAGCTGCAAAGATGGTGGGAAAGGAAAGGACACATCTCAGTAATATTTCTGGAAGTAGAATCAAAACCAAAAGATTGAGTAGTAAGACCTGCTTTTAAGGCAGAACGTGCAAAAATGCTTGAGCCTTTAGTACCTTTCCTATAACTGTTTGTACCTTTGTTATCACTTCACTGATAGTTGTACATTGTCTGCCTGAGCCAGTAAATTATAAACTCCTCCAACATAAGAGGCAGTTTTTTCTTTCTTTGTAACTCTGTTTCCTTCCCCATCACTAGCACACTAGCATTTCATTAATGCTCATGCATGGTAGAGTAAATGGACAAATTGTATGTTGTACTCACCAAGATTTACCTGGGTAATATTTTAAGTATTTTTCATCAATATTTCTCCTTTCACTGCAAGTTTTGCCTCTGTGTTTTTGTTTATTTCATTTTCTGTTTCTAAGATTTTCGTATTAGTATCAGTAAATTACTTCTTAGGGATTTGTTTCGACTGACTGGAAAAATTAGACAAAGTATGCACCCTTGGAGGAGACCATTAGACGATGTTAAGAAAACAATTCAAAAAGCCTCTCTTCCCATAGCTGAGGCCTCTTGGCCTATATAATATGAAGTAAGAATCTGAGAGTAACAGCTGACAAAGATTTTCCTGTAACGCAAGAATAGTTTTGAGAGGAATGAAGGAAGGGAGAAAAGTTATTTGCACCTTCTTTTCCTTTTGTCGGTAGAACTGGAAACTAGTTTTTTTTAAAGGAGGAATTTTATCTTTTGGCTACAGACTTGTAAGAAATGCAAATAGTTTTTTAAGCATGGAATTTGAACAGTTACAAAAGCTACTAAAGAGAGGGCATGAGTTCCAGACCTGAATCTACCTGTTTTGTGGCCTTTAATTAGTCATTTCCTTTCTCTGAGTAGCTTAGATAATGATGTAAAAAGCACTTTGGGAACTGTAAACTATTAAAGAAAATATGACTCCAACTGGATTTAAGTAAAACAAATAATAATGTAAAAGTAATTTGAGAACTATAAAGCATTAAAAAGAAATTCTGATCCCAAATGGATTATAAATGTCTTCAAGATAAGACTTACATCTTATACTATCTTTATCTTTTCTTAATCTTCTCCCCACCACCATCCTCATATGCTAGTTCACACTAAATACTTAACTGAATTTTCTTCTCCATAACCCAACATTTAATAGTAGTTATTCCAGAGTTTTCAATCTAACCTAAAGGAAAACAATAAAAACCTCTGTTAGTGTGTGTACATGTATGGACATGCCACTTAGACACTAGTAAGGTGTCTTCCAAGAACTTGCTAATGAGGGAGTTAAACCAAAAGGTCATCAGATAATTAAAGCAAAGAATTTCAAGGTAATCTGAAAGAGAATGAAATCCTTTCAGGCTTTAGGATTTAGCTATAATGAGATTAATCACAATACTGTTCACCATCAGATTTCAGATATTTCCAATCCCAATTGCTGGACCAGTGTTTTTCAAAGGTGCATCACAGAAGCATGACCAGTAACTTCTTAGAAATGCAAATCCTTGAGCCATCATCCAGACCTACTGAATTAAATTCTGGAGTTGGCACCCAGAAATCTGTATTTTACCAGACTCTCTGGGTGATTTCGATGCATACTAAAGTTTGAAAACTACTTGGCTACTATGAAAATGGGGTGCAAGGGGTTGTAATCAGTGAGTATTGGCAAATCCCTAGAGTGAAAAAGGATGCATCAGGCTATATTATTTAATGATTCCATTAAATAATTGATTCACCTAATACCCCTTCTTCAACAAACTTTCTGTTTATAATTTGGCTTAGCATGTATTTATACCCAAAAGAAAAGAATACAGGCTTCTGGTATGTCCCTTTCTTGTGACGGTAATTTCTTATGGTAAATTAATAAGTAATGCATTTTTGGATTATAGTTTTGCTCCCCTTTGGCTTGATTAGAAACTATTCCAGAATATTTCACAATAAATTAAAAATCTACATTAGTGTGTCTACCTGGACCTAACCTATTTTAATAAGTGTAAGTCTTCGAGGGGATCTCTGGTAGCGTAGTGCCTAAGGCACTTGACTGCTAACTGGGAAGCTGGCAGTTCAAACCCACCAGCCACTCCTCAGAAGGAAGGTTGGGCAATCTTCTTCCATAGTGATACTGCCTTGGAAACCCAAGGAGTGGTCGCTATGAGTCAGATCCGACCTGATGGCACATAACAACAACAACAACAACAACAAGTCTTTGAGAACTTTGATTCCTGGATTGATCTAAGCAGTCTCTGGGCCTTCAAAATAAAGGCCACGTAAGGCCCTAAATAGTCCCCATCAACCTGCCTAAAACTTAGATGTTTCTCCATTAGGCTCTCTGGGCAATTTTGATGCAGATCTGATTTTCTCCATCTCTGTCCACCCTGAACCTCCTTATTTCTACTTTTATTTGTAAGAAATGGAAAGGAATCTAGATTTTCTTTGCATATTATTACTAAGCTTCCCACTGTGCTGCAGTGAATTACTTAATATAGCCCTTTTAGCCACAGTCCTCCATTTTGTGGTGTATTAAAAATCCTATTATGATCCCATTTTGGAGTGAATTGTCCATTATGTTAATGAGGCAGGATTAGGGTGAGATGTATCTTGAGTCACCACCTTACTAGAACATGTGATTCAAGTTACCACTCTTAGTTTCCTTAAGGGTATGGTCTGTATCTAATATATATGAATGCTCTGGCATAGTTCTCTCACTCTGGATCCTACATCTGGTTTGTCATCATCTGACCTCCAGTTCTTGGGACTTAAGACAGCAGCCTATCATCTGACCTGATTCACCAGCTTCTACAGCCTTGTGTGGCACCTACCTACAGATTTGGGACTTGCCAGCCTCCACAATCACACAAGCCATTTCCTTGGTGGTTAGTGAGTTCTGTGAGACAAATTACGGAATCCTAAGACAGGAGGGTGGCACTGTGGTTAAAGCATTAGGTTCCTTAACCAAAAGGTTAGTGGTTCGAACCCTGCAGCCACTGTGCAGTGGAAAGCTGAGGCAGTCTGCTTCCATAAAGATTTACAGAAACCTTAAGTGGCAGTTCTACTCTGTCCTATAGGGTCACTATGAGTCAGAATTGACTTGATGACCATTGAGTTTTGGTTTTAAGACAAGAGAGGATGCTGAGGGGAAGGAGGAGTAGTTCATGTTAGAGATGATGGAGTGGTACAGCAGTTTGGAAAAGTTGGACATTTGGGACATCTTTAACCTTTGCCTCATAGGAACCAACCAGCCTTGTGCTGATCCTTTACCTTCTGAGTATTTTCATCACATAATTGATTTTTATCATTATAAAAGTAATACCTTTCAAAAATACTTTAGATATATACAGGAAATAAAAATTACTTCTAATCCCACCATTCTGGGAGCAAATATGTTTTTTAAAAAAAATTATACGTTTTTTCAAAAATAAAAAAAGGGGGACCATAGAGCTTGGTAGAGCTTGATGGAACCACTGAGACTATGGCCCCTAGCTGCCCTTCAGGTCTGGAATTAAACCTACTCCTACGGCTTCCAGCCAAACAATAGACAGGCATATGAGGTAAACATTTACACTAGGTAGATACACTTCTTGGAGAGAACAATCATGGGAGAACAGAAGGACTGTGCGTGCACAGGGAGATAGCTCAGGGGGCAAGAGCACATAGAGGGATGGATATAGGGAAGAGGTAACTATGGGGAGGAAGTGGGAGGGGAGCTATTGCATTGTGGTAAATTGTAGTCAATGTCATGAGACAAAGTGTATGTGAACTGCTGTATGGTAAATGAATTTGCTCTGTAAACTTTCACCCAAACCACAATTTGGGCTTTGAAAATTTAGTTTTTTCTAACTATCCTCCTGTTCCTCCCCCCCTCCTCCCAACCTAAGACCAGATCATTCCTTGTTTGTTTTCTCTTACATACGTTTCCTTTATGGAACTGACCACAACTGCAATTATTTTTTTTATGTGGGTATCTGTTTATCTGTCTTAGAAAAAAATCTGATAATTTAGAAAGGAAACTTGTCAGATTTGTCAATCACTTAAATCCCCAACACCTGCTATTTAGCAGCTATACAATAAATAACTGATGGATAAGTAAATGATTGATCTTACTGAGTTGGAATATGGTTTTTTGACTATGATGGATCTGAAAAAAATTTACTATCACCATCTTACCCAATAAAATTGAGAAGAAAGAGATACCACATATAAAATTGTTCCTGTCTATTGTGTTTTCTAATCTTAATATTGATTAAGTCTTCACTCTTCATTCAGATCCATTCTATGAGTCAAGTAGAGAAAAGAGACTAAAGAAATTAGGTGACAAGTGTCTTGGAAGACATGCTATAGAAACAGCAAAGGGAATAACTAACAGTGACTCCTAGAAAGATCTTACTGCATTTTTTTTTTTTTCACTAAAACACAAATAGTAAAAATAGTTTATTGACCTTTTTCATTTCTGTTCTCAAATTTGCCAGTAAGTAAAACAATTTTTTAGACATTTATTTGACCCACTAGAGGGCAATAAAGCCTTAAGGACAAATTAATCTCCCTTCCTTTAAAACTATAGCAATTAATACTTGCACAGTTAATTCAGAAATTAATCACAAAATTTTGCTACTTATTTAGTTTTTCATGTATTAGTGAAATTTCTGTCTCTTATTTTTAATTATTTTCCCCCACAATGCTGGCACAGCATCCTTATCATGGTACATGTCTAATCCATGTCCTAAAGTTTGAATTTGGTAACAGTATGTAAAGAATATGCTTTGATGAGGGTCTGTATAGTAGTGGTACAATGTAAACTTCTATTTTAGAACTTTAAGGAAGATGCTTACAATATGACCACAGTTAAGGAAAAAAAATGGCAGTAAGGATAAAACTTACATAATGATTAAAATAAGGTACTATAAATGAAAATACTCTGTGCACTCTAATGTTTATACAAACATAAGATTATTTTATGATTTGGTAAAATTGTGTTTTATATATAACTCATTCATTGCTATCAAGTTGGATCTGACTCATAGCCACATCTCCTTGGGTTTCCGAGGTGGTATCACTACGGAAGTAGATTGCCCAATCTTCTTTCCAAGGAGTGGCTGGTGGGTTTGAACCGCCACCCTTCTGGTTAGCAGCCAGATGCCTTAGCCACTACACCAGAGTGCCTTTTTATACATAATAGTATAATAAAACTGTGGCTTAGGAAGAGAAGAACTGAAAATCAGGAAGGACGTTAAGAGCTAAAGTTCAGATTGACAGTTACTGAACCTGATTCTAGGGATATAAAGAAATGGTCCTCCTGAGATCTTTTTCTAGTTCTGGAACAAAAAAAAAATTAACCATAAATTAAATATAGTGTAATAAATGATAAGTTAAAAAAGTAGGATTACTTAACCCAACCTGGCAAAGCGTCCTGGAGAAGAAGACACATGAGAAGAATGTTAAAGAAGAATAAGCATTATCCAGGAGAGTGAAAGAGCATTTTAGGTAAAGGGAAGAGTAAAAGAAGCAAAGGTACAGAATTATGGACCATATTGGGGGGTGAGTACAGCCAGGAAACAACACAACTCAGATTGCTTTTTTGTGTTCTCTTTAACATAGATTACTAGTTCCTAAAGAATAAGAAAAGGAGCTCTGGTAGTGTAGTGCCTAAGGCATCTGACTGCCAACCAGAAGGTTGGCAGTTCAAACCCACCAGCCACTCCACAGAAGGAAGACTGGGCATTCTACTTCCATAAAGATTTACCACCTCAACATTTTCTTTGTTGGTTACCAGGGGTAGGAGGGAAGGGGAGGGAATGCTGTTAGATAGATAGAGATAAATATTGATTTGGGTGAAGAGAAGGGTAATGTACCAAATGTGAGTAACCAATATGGCAGCATTGAGGATGAGAAAGAGAGAGTTACATGGGCAGTACAAACAACAAATATGAACCCCTTTGCAAATACAATACTGAGTTGTCAATGAAAGCAAACATGGGTATAGGGACGGATAGATGGGTGAACAAGCTAAACAATTATGTATGTCTAAATGGAGAGTGTATCCAAGATCATATACAGGGTTGGCAGACAATGGGCCTCTCAGGGTGCAGAAGAGTATGAAGGGATGGACACTGGGAGGAGGTAACTATGGGGAGGAAGTGGGAGGGGAGCTGCTGCATTGTAAATTTTGGTCAATGACATGAGACAAAGTATATGTGAACTGCTGTATGAAAAGTGAATTTACTCTGTAAATCTTCACCCAAATCCTAATATATAAAAAAAAAAAAAAGATTTACCACCTCAGAAACCCAGTGGGGGTTGCTGTCAGTCAGAATCGAATCGATGGCAGTGAGTTTGGTTTTGGTTTAAAGAGCAAGAAAGAGTTGAGAAAAACAATCAGGAGGATAGAAGTGAATAGAAATAGAAAACAATCAAAAAAAATAAATAGGCAAAGTAGGGTATAAAGTAGAGGATGTAGAAAAAAAGAAAAGCCATCTTTTTGTTAGTAGAGAATGGCTTTTTAGAGGGGCTTCAAATGTAGAAGGATGGAAATCCTACTGTGTGGCATGTGCCTACTCAAAATTTTTCTTAAAATTGGCTAAATCCTGCTTGTGGATTTTCATTCATTCCAGCACAAGATAAACCAAGTCCCTGTCTTCATGGAATTTACAAAGCCAGTGGGGGCTGAACAAACAAAAATAAATGAGCAGATAAATATATGATTACAGACCTTATATTATGAAGGGACGAAACAGGTAACATTATAAAAACTTAGTAAATAGTATCTACTTGAATAAAGAAGGTTTTCTGAGAGGGTAACATTTGAGTTAAAGACTGATGAAAGAGAAGGAACCAACTATTCAAAGAACAGTAAATGCAGAAGCCTTGAGAAGAGAAATTGTTTGGTGTATTTAGGAGCAGGAACATGGCCAACGTGGCTGAAGTATAGCAATTAAGGGGGAGATTGGTACAAGGTGAGGTCAGAAAGACGGGCAAGGGCAGAACACATAGGTCCTCACAGGCCTTTGTAAAGAGTTGAGGCTTCATTCTAAGGAGAGGATTTTAAGCAGATAAGAAATAACATTTTCAAGAGGGAGCTTGTTCCTATTTTAACCCCCATGTTTTATTCCACCCTAAACTGGATTTTTGAGGAGACTCAGGGAAAATACCTTTGCTGACATGAATTCCATCATTTGTTACATTTGCAAGGAAGTTGAGGTTAATAGCACTAATGATGGCGGTTTTCTGTGACCCTTTCTGTCATAAGAAGCCCTGGTGGTGTAGTGCCTAAGACATTTGACTGCTAACGAGAAGGTTGGAGGTTCAAACCCACTAGCCACTCCATGAAAGGCAGACTGGGCAGTCTACTTCCATAAAGCTCTACCGCCTTGGAAACCCAAAGAGGGTCGCTCTAAGTAGGAATTGACTCAATGGCAGTGAGTTTGTTTTGTTTTAAAGAACCTTATTACTTATGTATACTTAAGGCTGCACAAAACAAGAACAGCAAGAAAGTATTAGGCAGGAGTAGCCTTTTCTGAAGTAATAATTTATGGAAATCATTTTTCATCTTTGCAAGTCTCCATCTTATTGCCTTAGGTGGAAGATTTTCTTTTTTCAGAAATGTTATTTTGCTTGGTGGGCAAGTGAATATAACTTTAAGATTTTCCTTCAGTAGTCACCAAATTTTCTATATTTATAATTACCCTTATGAAGAGCTGGACCTAAAAGATTCTGTTACCATTTTTAAACTGATGATTTCCACTTTGTCAAAATTTATTGATGCTAGTCACAGAAACAGTTCCACTCAGTTTCAGAAATGCAAAGATTTTGCCATGTATTTGCAAATGAGCATTTATTAATATATTTTAATCTTGAACATGTACAGATTCCTTTATTTCCAGATATTTATTTTGTGCTATACAGAAGCTAATTAACTTTTTTTCTGGTAAACAAAGCAACATTTGAATTTTTAAAGAGAAAGCATAAAAGAAAAGATTATTGGTATTTTATTGATTTATTTCTCTGATATATTTTATACAAGGATCTCAAAACACTTTAAGCTCTTCTCTGACCTTTCAACATTTTGCGTTTTCTGTTTACAAAACCTAAATTGCCTTTTTTTCCCTCTTCAAGTTGTGGGAAAATATGTACACTAAAAACTAATAAAGAAATTTTCACCTAAAAAGAATTTTTTCTACCATCTTAGGCTCTTTAAAAGATTAATGTAAGTTCATTAATTCCTTTCTGTTAGTGGTAAAAACAAGTTCTATAGAAACAGAGTATTTGCTTGAGCCACTCGGTTTTGAAATTTTCTTTCCATTAGTATTTTTAATTGAGCAGAAGAAGAAAAGTAATCTTCTAATACATTGACATTTCTTACCTTCACTTTGAATGTAAAGCAAAAGAAATCTATTGGTTTTGCTGTGTGATTTAACTGATTTTCCTAAGAAATGAATATGCACGTACAATTAAAGATTTGTCCTTCTCCCTAATGGCTCTTTGTTTTGTAGGTCATGGTGTGAACTCATGAATAGGAGAAGATTTCTTCTTGCCTCTGTACTTGCTCTCCGAAATTCCAGTTTTATATATCCCTCATGTCAAAAATGCTTCTCTCGGATAATACTAGTCTCCAAAAGGTAAAAGTAAACCCTAAAACCTGTCTCTCCTGATAACGTGTCCAAAATACATTAGACAAAAACTCACCATCTTTCCTTCTGACGACATTCTGGCAGCACTTGTTCCCAGATAAATATGCTTGTTTTGCTGGCAGTGGGTGGTGGTGGTGGTGTTATGTGCCATCGAGTCGGACCCAACTCATAGTGACCCCTCCTTGAGTTTCCAAGGTAGTATCACTACAGAAGTAGATTGCCCAATCTTCCTTCCAAGGAGTGGCTGGTGGGTTTGAACCTCCAGCCTTCTGGTTAGCGGTCAAGTGCCTTGACCAACACTGTGATTCACAGATATCAATTCTTCTTCCATGTTCCTTATTCATTGTCCAGCTTTCGTATGCACATGGCTTAAGTCAAGTGCACCTTAGTCCTTATAAGCGACTTTTGAACACTTCAAATAGGTCTTCTTTATTGGTTACTGGGCGTGGGAGGGGAAGGGAGGAAACAGTGCAAAAATAGACAGAGAGATAGAAAGAAGGAAGGGAAGGGAAGAAATTCTCTGCTTTTAGCCAACATCCATCTGACATTAGTAATGATATCTCTTGTTCCATGTCCTTTTCTGAATCCAGCTTGAATTTCTGGCAGTTTCTTGTCAATGTACTGCTCCAACTGTTTTTGACTTATTTTTAGTGAAATTTTACTTGCATGTGATATTGATGATATTGTTTGATAATTTCCACTTTCTGTTGGATCTTTTGAGTGGCCACAGACATGGAACTCTTCCAGTTGGTCAGATAGTTGTCTTCCAAATTTCTTGGCATAGGTGAATGAGCACTTTCAGCATTGCATCCATTATCCAAATATCTCAATTGATATTCCATCCATTCCTGGAGTCTTGTTTTTTGCCAGTGCCCTCAGTGCATCTTGGACTTTTTCCTTCAATACCATTGGTTCTTGATCATATCCTACCTCCTGAAATGGTTGAACATCAATGAATTATTTTTGGTACAGGGACTCTGTATCCCTTCCATCTTCTTTTGATGCTTCCTGCATCATTCAGTATTTTGTCCATAGATTCCTTCAATATTGCATCTTGAGGCTTGCATTTTTTTCTTCAGTTACTTCAGCTTGAGAAATGCCAAGTGTTTCTCCGTTGTGGTTTTCTGACTCCAGGTCTTTGCACATTTCATTATTGTAATGCTTTACTTTGTCTTCTCAAGCCACCCTTTGAAACTTCTGTTTAACACTTTTATTTCATCATTTATTCCATTCAATTTAGCTACTTTTTGTTCAAGAACAAGTTTCAGAGTCTCTTCTGACATCCATTTTGGTCTTTTTTTTTTTTTTCTTCCTGTCTTTTTAATGACCTTTTGCTTTCTTCATGTATAATATCCTTGATGTCGTCCTACAACTCATCTGGTATTCGGTCATTATTGTTCACATCAAATCTCTTCTTGCGGTGGCCTCTAAATTCAGGTGGGATATACTCAGGGTCATACTTTGGTTTTCATAGACTTGTTTTAGTTTTCTTCAGCTTCAACTTAAGCTTGCATAAGAGCAATTGATGGTTGGTTCCAAAGTTGGCCCCTGGCCTTGTTCTGACTGTTGATACTGAGCTTCTCTATTGTCTCTGTCCCCAGATGTAGTTGATTGATTCCTGTGTCTTCTATCTTAATGAGGTCCATGTGCATAGGCAACCGTTTATGTTACTGAAAAAAGGTATTTACAGTTAATAAGTCCTTTGTCTTACAAAATTATATCATTCAATTTTCAGCATCATTTTTATCACCAAGGCAATTATTTTCCAGCTACCAATTCTTTGTTTCCAACTTTCACATTCAAATCACCAGTAATTATCAGTGCATCTTGATTGATTGTTTGATCAATTTCAGACTGCAGACATTAGTAAAAATCCTGAATTTCTTCATCTTTGGCATTAGTTGTTAGTGCATAGATTTGAATGATAGTCATACTAACTGGTCTTCCTTACAGGATATGAATATTACCCTATCACTAATAATGTTGTAAGTCAGGGTAGATCCTGAAATGTGCTTTTTGACAGTGAATGTGACACCATACCTCTTCATTTTGTCATTCCCAGCATAGTAGACCGTATGTTTTTCCAAAATGGCCAATACTAGTCTATTTCAGTTCACTAATGCTGAAGGTGGGAGCTCTGGTAGCATAGTGCCTAAGGCACTTGACTGCTAACCAGAAGGCTGGCGGTTCAAACCCACCAGCCACTCCTCAGAAGGAAGGTTGGGCAATCCTACTTATACTGCCTCGGAAACCCAAGGAGGGGTTACTATGAGTCAGGGCTGCCTCAACGGCACATAACAACAACAACAACAACAACAATGCTAAAGGTATCAATCTATGTTCCATTTCATATTTGACTGCTTCCGTTTTCCTGGATTCATACTTCATATATTCTACATTCTGATTATTAACAGATGTTCATGGCTGTTCCTTCTCATTTTGAATCGAACCACTTCAGCAAATGAAGGTCCCAAAAGCTTTACTCCATCCACATCGTTAAGGTCACCTCTACTTTGAGGAGGCAGCTCTTCCCTGGTTGTATTTTGAGTGCCTTCCAAGCTGAAGGGCTCATCTTCTGGGACTATATTCCAATATAGTAGACAAAATGTGGACAATATTTCACTGCCATTCAGAGGGTTTTCAGTAGATTTTTTTTTTTTTTTTTTTTCAGAAGTAGATCACCAGGTCCTCCTTCCTAGTCTGTCTTTGTCTGGAAGCTCTGCTGAAACTTGCCACCATAGGCAACCCTGCTGGTATTTGAAATACTGATGGCATACCTTCAATACCACCACAACACACAAGCCACCATAGTATGACCAACTGACAGATGAGTGGTGGTAGATAACACTAATGAATCTTTATTATGTGCTAGGCACTGCTAGAAGCTTATAAGTATTATATCTTTTAATATAATCACCACCATGAGGTGGATACTATTGTTAGACCAACCTTCAAAGGAGGAAATTGAGCTTCGAAAATTTAAGAAACTTGCCACAAATCACCCAGCCAAGTAGTGTGTGGCAGAAACAGCTGAGCCTAAACGATCTGACTGCTATCTATATTCATAATCACTCTTTTACCTCCACATTAGCAGTAGACTCTATACTGCATGAAGAGCGTGGAACAGACCATTCAGAAATATAAAACCCACAACACTTGGTCCTTCCCTGTGGAAACAGTCCACAGAAATATAAACTGTTCTCTACATATGTCACATTGATAATACTACCAAGAAATATATTCCCAACATTATCTTTTCTAATGTTGTTTCTGCTGTTCTTATTTGGAGTCATCTGTAAGTAAGACGGGAAACAGAAAGTCCTCATGTTCAGTTCTTTCCTGTTATAACATAGCAAGGGAGTCCCTGGGTGGCATACGTGGTTAAGTGCTCAACTACTAACCAAAAGGTTGTGGTTTGAACTCACCCACAGATACCTTGGAAGACTGGCATAGTCTTCCGAAAGGTCACAGCCTTGAAAACTATGGAGCAGCAACACGGGGTCATTGTGAGTCAGAATCAACTTGACAACTAAAACCACCACCACCAGCACAGCATAGCAAGTTTATGACAGGAGTTTCACACTGTAGCTTTTGCAGGGGATCTTAAGAGACAGTAAAGTGCAGAGACTGTTCCCTAAAGATATTCTTTGAACCCAAAATCAAGGGGTTAAAGCCCCAATAGGTATCTGTACCCTGGCTTCTCAAAACATGGTCTAAGGACCAACAGCCTCAGCATCACCTGGCTCATTAGAAATACAAAACCTTTGGCTTCTTCTTAGTCCTCCTGAATCAGAATCTTCATGTTAACAAGCTTTTCAAGTGACATGTATAGCTATTAAAGTTTGAGAAACTGATCTTTGTTATACCATACTTACATTTATTTCAATTCAACCTTATCCCAAAAAAGATTAAAAGAAACTATATAAAATAAATATCTTCAGTATACATATTTATTATACACAAGTATATATATGATTTAATATGTATGCATTAATACTAATAGACTTCATTTTTGTTAGGTTATTGCTGATACTCTTTTTTTTTTTTTTTTTTTTTGCAAGATAGTTCACTGTTACCCATATTGTTCCCAATAGTTATCATAAGAAGTTATATAGGAAATAACTCAGGCTAAGAGTCCAAAGCCTTGGATTTGGTTCATAAATTCACTAGCTTTGTCATCTTGAGCAAAAAGTCACCCAAGTTTAGTAATAATTGTAATACCTACCTTATTTACCTATCAGAAGTGTTGGGGTGTGGGGGGGGATATTGTATGTGAAAGAAAGCATCTATGAATTGCAAAACACTGAATGTATATAAGTTATTCTAAGATTTCCTGGAAATTTTACACTAGGTCTTAATACATAACCTTTAAAGAAGTTCTAATATATAGTTAAACATTTAGTTTATTAGATTTCACTGATACCAAAGAGATTTTATCCTGTAGTGAGTCAATTGACTCACTTTATTCTGTGGTCACAACACCAGAATAAAACTCCGTCAGATTAGTGGTTATTGAGATAACATTCCTGTGGAGTCAGTTCTGACTCGTAGTGACCTGATAGGATGGAACTGTCCCATAGGGTTTCCAATCTTTACAGAAACAAGAGTGCTGCATCTTTCTCCGGTGCAGCAGCTGGTGGGTTCAAACCACCAACCTTTCTTTTGGTTTTTAGCCTAGTAAGAACTTATGAATAGGTTAGTACAGATCTATACAAAATGTGACAAAAAAAATACTAAGCAGTGATCTAATTGTGATGATTTAGTAACATCTTGTATGAAGAACTAGACTAATCTTTAAAATACATTGTCACCTTGGATGCTATGCAGTTTTAGGCTCCCCCTAGTGGCTGTCTGGCAGCACTCAAATTTATACAACTATATTTAACATATTGTATTAGGAGCTCTGATAGTGTAGTGCCTAAGGCATTTGACTGCTAACCAGAAGAGTGGTGGTTCAAACCCACCAGCCACTCCTCGGAAGGAAGGTTAGGCAATCTACTTACGTAGTGATACTGCCTCAGAAGCCTAAGGAGGGGGCGTTATGAGTCAGATCTGACTTGATGACAATGTGTTTGGGTTTTTTATTTATTTGCATCTTGCCACTCTTTTTAAACCAGATCATTATCAACATTGAGGGGTGTCGACATAAAGTCTTAGTACTATCTATTACTAACAGGTGTCTTAAGGCATCTGTTTGCTAAACTAAGACAATGAAAAACTGATAAGACACTATTGCAAACAGCTACAAAAACATTAAGTAGAAAAGACGGTAATCATTACACTATTTAATATAATTATGAGAGAAGCAGACTAACACTGATTTGGTCAGATCATCACTAAATTCTTGATTTACTTTATTTATCTTATTTTATCCTTCTTCAGCCCCAGATTTTACAGATGAGGCAATCTAGGTGATCTAGGAACCATCCCAAGGGCAAATAGCTAATACATGACTAGAGAGGTACAGTTGACATGTACTTTTTGATTAGAAAGCCTTTGGCCATAATTACTTATGCATGATTTTCATATCTGATTTTTGTAATCTGTTAATCTTCAGCATATTTCAATAAATAAAGTTTTTCTTTTTATGGTAAGAAAAATTCAATTACATACTTTGTGTATTAATATTGAATATTTCAACATTATTCATTATTCTCATATCAGAAAGTAATAGTTGTTGTCAAGTCAATTCCAACTCACAGTGACCCTACAGGACAGAACTGCCCCATGGGGTTTCCAAGGCCATAATCTTTACAGAACCAGACTGCCACATCTTTGTCCTATGGAGCAGCTGGTGGGTTTGAACCACTGACCTTTCTTTTAGTTATTAATCAAATACTTAACCATTGCAACACCAGGGCTCCTTTAACCAAAGATATACTTTATGTTTCAGATATGTTTTGGTGTGGTACTCCATAAATTTAGTTTATGCCCCCAGACCATAATATGCCTCAATTCATTAATACAGCTTTTTCTCTCACAGTTTTCCTTTAGTTTTGTTTTTTTTTTAATCAATTTGGTATGAGCTAGTTAATTGAATCAGTAGAGCTAGTGGTTATGAATAGGCAATTCAAAAGACGTTCTGAAATAGTTTAAGTAAGTTGTATAGGTATATTTGTACATAAAATATTATTTTAATTTTCAGTTTACTTTTTTGGATTTTTCATCATATGAAAGAATTTTTAATGAATATCTCTGCATTGTTTCATTCTCCCTTTTCCAGGTTTAATTGTCCAAAATGTGGCTTTACCGGTGAAGCTGAAAATACCAGTTACAGATACAAACTTTCCTTAAAGGTTGCAGAATCAAACAAATTGTTTGACATTACTGTATTTGGAAGCTGTTTGGATACATTTTTTGGTCTTACTGCCACTGGTTTGCACAGGTAGGAATATTCAAAGCATCTTTTTTTCCTAGCTCCTCCTTTAGTATATCAATAGAATTTGGAGATAGGTAGTTTTATGTAAAATGCATTTCCTAAAAAGATGCTCAGTCAACCTCAGATCATCAGTTTTAATAATAGTCAAATGAGGGAGAGATTTTCATTTCCTGAAAACATATTGTAATAATGTTTAGCCAGATTCCTTTTATTCAAGCCAATTAAGCTGTAATTAAAATATTGATTTAAATTATAAAATTCTAACCCAGTATAGAGAAATAATGGAAAAAGAAAGTAAAATCATTTCAGATTGAAGGTTTATCCAAATTGAGGTTAGCATTCAAGTGGCTAAGTTCTCTTGAAGCAGAAAAAGCTATTTGAAAGAATATTTGCATAAAAAGTTGAAATCTTGTCATTTCTTTCCTTTGTGTTGAGATTTTATCTGCATAGTTTGACCTATTAAGAGGTCTTGAGAATGGAAGACTATATATAAGCAATTGAAACTTTTCCTTCCCTTCAGTCTTCCACCTTGACCATAATCACTTGGCAGAAGAAATCTATGTCCGTGTCCTTCTCGTAAGGTCAAACTGGGGTCCCAGCAGAGGGACCACAGCCAGGACTGCCAGAGAAGAGGAGAAAATTTCCTGTTTCGTGCAGAAGGGCTAAAAGGTCCCACCACTGTTCCCACTGCCACTTTTTATTTTTCTCTATAATATTTACCAACAACAACAATTGGCACAGTGGTTAAAGCATTCGGCTGTTAACCGAAAGGTTGGCACCTTGAACCCACCAGCCACTCCACAGGAGAAGATGTGGCAGTCTGCTTCTGTAAAGATTTACAGCCTTGGAAATCCTATGGGACAGTTCTACTCTGTCCTATAAGGTTTCTATGTGCCAGAGTTGACTCGGTGGCAGTGGGTTTTTTTGTTTTAATTATGAAGCAGATGTCTGTTTTGTCCATACTTAATAAGTTGTTTTTGTTTTTCTAGGCGATGGAGAATTAGAAGGAACAAAATACTTATCTTTTAAAATCACTCTTTTTCTCTATATGTAACAGAAATGCTCACGGTACATTTTTAAATTAATTGTGCTTCTAATTCGATGGCAGGGTAGAATTTCAAAGTTTATCTCTTCACATATTTTACTTTATTTTCTTTCCAATCAAGGTATATTGAGGATCCTAATGAAATTCCAGAAACACTGGACAATGATACAGTTAACAACCTATTAACTAAAGCAGTTGAAACTTGCTTTATTGGACAAAGCTTTATTTTTGGAGTGACGGTAATTGAGATGAGCTTTCTTTTCCATATACTGTTAACACTTTCATTGTAATGAAATGATTTGAATTTTCTAAATAGTTCTTAAGCGTTACATGACTGTGAAAGCCCTGGAAACACTAAACTGTGTAAAAATAGCCTGTATATGATTTGTTAAAACACCATGTGTGTCAACTTCCCGTTTTTAAGAGTTAGAAGACCAGTTTAGGTTTTACTTTCAGAAATTACAAAAATCTAAATTTTTTATAAACTCAAAAGTCATTAATAATTTGTTTGGATATTTGGTGCTTATTTTAGCCCTCCAAATTTTGTTCAAACTCTATAGTAAAACTTTCATCAATTCTCCAGGTTTTTTCGTTCTGTCATCCATAAAAAGAATAGAAGGAGGGCACTAACATTGAAAATAAAGTTTCTGAGTATTGAAAAGAACTCTAAGAATAGATGAAGAAGAATAGTCTTAATTAATTGTTAAAAGATTGTACCAAGTCTGAAGGATTAGTCACTTACTCTTTTGTCCTACTGTGTACCAGGCATTGCGCCTAGAAAACATGTTATCCATAGACATGTTGTCTCTTGGTAATGGAGATTTGGTTTGGTTTTACTTTTTTGCAAACTAAAGTTTTAGCTTTCATTCTAAATGAAGACCTACCATTTGACTTCATGAAATTGATTTCAGCCTTAAGATTCATTCTTTTTTGGAAGAAACCTTACAAATGATTTAATCATTTTCAGAATACAGTATTTTCAATCTGCATATGAGAAACAAATTCAGAGAAACTAAATGGTTTGTCCTAGGTCACACAGTTATAAGTTTTAAAAGCCAAATAAGAAATCAGAGCTTCTAAAAAAACCAAACTCACTGCCATCGAGTCAATTCTGACTCATAGTGACCCCCTTTGGGTTTCTGAGGCAGTAAATCTTTATGAAAGTAGATTGCCCAGTCTTCCTTCTGCAGAGTGGCTGGTGGGTTTGAACCACCAACCTTCTGGTTACAGTCAAATGCCTTAGGCACTCTGCCACCAGGGCCATGATTCCTAATTGAGAATTTTTTTAAACCCTAACCCACTAGCCACTCCTCGGAAGGAAGGTTGGGCAATCTACTTCCGTAGTGATACTGCCTTGGAAACCCAGGGAGGGGTTGCTATGAGTCGGGTCTGACTCGACGGCACGTAACAACAACAGCAACAACTCTAGTTCTATACTGAACAATAACTGCATATTTTAACACTTACAAAAGTGATTTTAGACTTACACATTAGGAAAAATTACATCATATAGTTTAAAATTAAAAGTTAAAATGTAGACTTTTAATTGGCAGAGCCCTTTCTAGAGTTCTAATGGCTAATAATATCTTTGAAGTAGAAAAATTGCCCTGCCCACTAGTCAACTGAAACCAGATTAGAGAGATTAAATCAAAACAGCCTTTCTCACCTGGGGTTCTGCAAAAAAATTTAACCACACAGAAAATGATTTAGAAACTGTTTTCTCAGTTCTTCCAAGGAGTGGTACATAGCTAGTACTGTTGTAGATACATAAGAGAGAGAAGCCGGTTCGTCATTTACAATAGATATTTTAGGGCATTAGAGTTTGAAAAGGCCTGGAGAATGTTACATCAGAGTTCTTTGGGACCAAAGCCCACTGGAAGAAATAAATTAGCACAGACCTATTAGGAGCAAGCAGAGAAGCTAGCAATAAAAGATACTACAGAGCTTTATCAACCCTTTGAGATTGGTATAGTTCATTACTTTGCTATCAGACACCAAGATGTTCTCTGAGTATATTTATGCTATTTATATTTCTAAGGAGCTCTAATGGTGCAATGGATAATTCATTTATCTGCTAAATAAATTAGGGTCAGAAGTTCGAACCCACCAGCTGCTGCATGGGAGAAAGATAAGGCAGTCTGCTTCCATAAAGATTTACAGCCTTCAATACCAAATGGAGCAGTTGTAGTCTGTCCCATAGGGTCACTATGAGTCAGAATCAACTCAGTGACAGTGGGTTTGGGGTTTACTTATATTTCTATAACCATTTTCTGTCTTATTTATGCTGAAAGGAAAAATTGAAACTTTTAACCACCCTGAAAAAGGGTTTTAAAAAGGAAAATAGTGGACTCCACAACTGAACAGTGAGAATGTGAAACTGAGACCTTTAGAGCTCTTCTTTGTTAAAACATGTTGTTGTTGTCATGTGCCATCGAGTTGGACCCAACTCATAGCAACCCCTCCTTGGGTTTCCAAGGTGGTATCACTATGGAAGTAGATTCCTCAACCTTCCTTCCAAGGAGTGGCTGGTGGGTCTGAACCACCAGCCTTCTGGTTAGCAGTCAAGTGCTTTCGGCACTACGCTACCAGAGCTCCCCATTAAAGCACAGAAGATTCTTTATATAAGAGAGGATATTTCCTTAAAACTCCAAGTTTCTAGAAACTATTAAGAAATACAATAGTAGCTACCATTTATTGAGTAATTACTATTTGCTAAGCAATATGCAGTTTTCCATATGTTATTGCTAATCCTGCATTTTTACCTTTATTTATCAATAATAAAACTAAAGCATTTTCATCTTCAATTTATAAATGGGAAAACTAAGGCTCAGAGAGGTTAAATAACTTGTCTAAAGTCCCAACCCTAGTAAATGCTGGGACTATGGTTTGAAGACAGTCTCTTTACTCCAAATTTTACATTGTCTTACTCATGCCACTCTGCCTCTAAGGCTGTTGTTGTTAGGTGCCCTAGAGCCAATTTCAACTCATACTGAACCCGATATGACAAAGTAGAAGTGCCTCATAGGGTTTCCTAGTTGTAATCTTTATAAGAGCAGGTCACCAGGTCTTTCCCCACAGAGCCACTGGGTGAGTTTGAACCACTAGCTGTTCAGTTAGCAGATGAGTGTTTAGCTGTTGCACCACCAGAGCTCCTTGCCTCTAATACTAAAGGAATTTAAATTAGGGAGGGCGAAGGGTGGAGAATTACAGTTGATCTTTAACCTTAACCCCTGTTTTACACTTGAGTTGAAGAAAATTTTGTTCTCATTTAAATTTATTTACTTCTTGCACAGAACTTTGAAAGCCAAGGTTCAGATTCCAGTAAGTTCTTACAGCAGTGCCCTGCCCTCAAGAGAGAAACTGAAGCACTGGTAGCTTCCCAGATTGTTCTGCCAGACCCGAGTGTTGCAGGCTTCACTGTCATTGACTACTTCCATGAGATTCTGCAAGCTTCCAACTTAAGGAAACTTCACCATGGCTCCCAGGCAAATAGCTGCGTACTTGCTTTAGGTTACTCAAATAGTGATCTCAGCAGTATATATGGCTCTGACAGCAGTTCTTGTCTTTTTGTTGAATCCTATGGCAGAAATAATTTTTCAGGATTCTGGCAGCCATCACTTGAACTCACTTCCATTGTTTCACAACTAACAGATAATGATGATTTTTCAGCTTCAGAACAAAGCAAGGCCCTTGGTGCTCTTCACCAGAACAGAAAGTGTATCTCCACAGCAGAAGTCACTGCTTCCAGTAGCTACCATGAGCCCATTCAGAGTTCATGGAGTCTTGTTTCATATATGGATAAAAAGAATGAAACAGAAAAGTTGAGTGACAAACTTTGCTTACAAGCTAATCAGCTGAGTGCAGTTTGCGATAATCATCATGAAATTAAAGTTACCGACTCTAATTTATTCCCTTTGAAAATGCAAGTGTCCCTTGAGCCAAGCAATACAAAGTCCTTCCGCAGTAAAGTGGAAATTAAAAATAGGTATTCCCAAGCTAACCTAACATGTGGCAGTCATAATGATGCAGATACCCCTGCTGGTCTCCAAGAGAGATCTGCATGTGGTTCACCTTCATCACTCAGACTTGAAGACATAGCTGGTGGTTCCCAGGATTGTGACCCTGAGATGTGGGATGATCTGCCATTCTCTGAAAGCCTGAACAAGTTTCTGGCAGCTATCGAAAGTGAGATTGCTATTACCCAGACAGATGACGGTAGTAGGAAATACTATCTAGATAATGACATCGATAAATTACATGCAGGCCACAGCAGGTTATCTGTGACTCCCCAGGAAATTACTGGAGCTCTGCATATACTACCTACAGTTTGGAGATCACTACCAGCTAAAGTCAAAGCAAATTTTAGCAAAGATAACTTCCTTCCCAAGTGTCAAACAAATTCAAGTCCTGGTGCTCAAATGGAGTCACAACCAGATCACATACCTGAGACTGTCTTTATAAGTGCCAATGGAAGAGAGATGTCTGATTATGTTCTACCAAATGCTTATCACTCAGCGCCGTTTCCATCTTCAAAAGATTTTGAAACAATAATTACTCTTAAGAAGACAACCAGAATCCAACCACATGGGGCCAAAATTTCACTGAGGCCCAACACTTCAGAGTGTCACCATTCTTTTCTCAATATCAAATATACTAGTGAAGAAAAATCACTTTCAAAAATGAGTGAAAAGTTGACAACTTTGTGTTCCAAGAAGTGTAATGATGTTGCTGATCTTTGCAGCTTAGAAAATAAGCAATATGGGTGGCTAGAGGACCAAGATGACAATTTGACAGTTTGCAGGCGGCTTACATACCCTTTAGAACCTTTTTGCAGGAGTCCAAATATAAGTACAAATACGTTGAAAGAAATGCCTTGTGGACCTATCAATAGTAATGTAACACAGAGCTATTCTCCTGGCTATGAAGGTAGCTACAATGCTTCTGCTGATCTCTTTGATGTTAGTGCTGAAGAAGCAGACATTGCCACAGAAATTACTTGCAAGTCACAGAACATTCTTTTACAGGGGGAAAAGTCTTTGGCAGAAAGTCATCCTGTTGATTCTGGTTTTTCACTGAGATCACGTTCTGAAAACTCAAGCCAGTCTTCACAAAAATTAGCCCTGCAAAGCATATCAGCCTCTATACTTCCAAAAATATGCTCTTCTCCACCTCGTTTTCAATCAGATTCAGCATATGATTTTGAAGAGTTTGTTCCATTTTCACAGTCAACTCCAGTTGCAAGATTCCACCAAACAAGAATTCATGGGATAAAAGGAACTTTCGAAAAATTGCCTGCCTTTTATTCATATCTTGATGTTAACTATAAAAAAACAAGGATTTCCTCTCAAATTAACACACAGCAAGGTACCCCAGATGGTCCCCAAAATAAAAAAATACACATCCAGAGATCTAAAAGCCCTATTATATCTGCTGTTACACAACAAGGTACACTCAACCACAGTCCTATTGCTGAGTGTCTTGAGACTGATAGTGATGAATGGGTTCCCCCTACCACAAAAAAAGAATTTCTTTCAGATAATCTTCAATTCCAAACCACGAGTCTAAGAAAGTGCCTTGCTGCTTGTAATTCCCTTGATCAAGAAGAGATACTGAGAAAGAAACCGAAACATGTTAAACACAGAACAGATAAATACTTAATTAAGAAAGAGTTAAATGTAAAGAATAAGTTTACAAGAAAAACTCCTCAACATAACTATAAATGTTCAGGCTGGATTTCCAGAGAGTCAGTTACTGGACTTAGTACATGTTCAAAAGTGAAAAGTTGCCCCCTGTTTTCAGAAAGTTGGCCATCATCAGCAACTGAAAGTAATAGTGCTTGGTCACCTGAATTGTTTTCATAAAACATCACCTGAATCCAATACTGAACTTCTTAAAGTCATCTTTATATGACTGACTGACTATTCCATAGGTGCCAGAATCCTTTGTGGTATTGTAGCCAACAAGACTTCCTTTTCAACTGCTGATCTTTGAGGAGTCAATAAACATTTATTTATTGAGCACATACTTACGTGACAAACCCTGTGTTAGATTCTGTCATTCGTTAAAAATACTCAGCAAATTGTGTATTGAGTTCCAGGGTGTTTACTTACTGCTTTGCTAGGTTTAAGATGTTTCCACCCTCAAGAAGCTCACACTGTAGTAGATGGTGTCACATTATCTCATTTAGCCCTCACATTATCATGTTTTCCCCATAGCCTCCACCCTCTTATCTGTCAAAAAGAAATAATACCTCTTAAAGCTACTGTGAGAATTAAGTAAGCTGATGTCTGTGAACATGATACCTGCCATTAAAATCAGTGTTCTTTCTGTATCACAACTGCCAGTGCCAGAATCTTGTTTGCTTTCATGTACATCTACACCTTTCTTTTTTTTTCTCTTTTTAGATTTTATTCATATTTATTTATTTTTACCTTTTTTTTAAAATTGTAATTTGGGTAAAAGTTTACAGAGCAAGTTTTCCATTCAACAATTTTTACAAATTTTGTTTTATGACATTAGTTGCAATTGCCACAATGTAGTACACTCTTCCCACTTCTCTTTGTTTACCTTTTCCCTTTGTCCTTCTTTCCTTTGTCCTTCCTGTCCTCTAAGCTTTATACCCTGGGCAAATCCTGCCTTTTGTTCTCATATGGTTGATTGTTCTAATGTGTGTGTACTTCCCTCATATTGTTTGCCTCGTAGGGTATCGTTTGGCTGAAAGTTGAGCCATGGGGGTGAGTTCAGTTCCAGGCTCAAAGGGTATCTATCTAAGGGCCGTAGTCCCGGGGGTTCCACCAGTCTCTGTGAGACCAGTAAGCCTGGCTTTTTTATGATTTTAAATTTTGTTCCACATTTTTCTTCCACTCTCTCTAGGACCTCCTCTTGTGATCCCTGTCAGAGCAGTTAGCAGTGGTAGCTGGGCACCATCTAGTTCTGGTCTTGGTCATGGAGGCTGGGGTTCATGTGTTTCATTAGTCCTTTGGACTAATTATTGCTTTGCATTTTTTATTTTCTTTACTCCAGACAGGGTACCTTTTTATTTCTTGCATATCATTTTGAATTAGCACTTGCTCTAGAGTCGGCAGTAACTTCACCCAAGTCTAATTCCTCCCCTCCACCATGGCCTTTCCCCATCTATCTCCCCCTGTTAAAATTCAAGCTGCCTTTTTCTGACCCCTTGTGCTCCCCACTCACTCAAATTATTTTTTGAAAAGATGCCTTATCACTGATACATTATTCATGGAAATGTAGTTGGTATGAATTCTGTGAGAGAAAATTTGGTATTATCTATGAAAATTTTAAATCCATGTTCCCTTTTAGTAGCTGGCTCAGTTTTAGGTTAGGAATTTATCCCACAAACATATGTATTAGAAGTATATAAGAAAGTTATTCTATACAGCATTGTTTGTGATAGCAAAATGAACAAATATCCATCAGTGTGCATAAATGCTCTTACATGCATATAATATTCGTGAAAGAGTACACAGAAAAACAACGTGGAAAAAGTACAGATCAAAGTATATGATACTTTTTGAAGGATACACATACACAGGAGCCCCTAGCTGATGCAAACAGTTAAGTGCTTGACTACTAACCAAGATGTGATGGTTCATACCCACCCAGAGGTGTATCAGAAGACAGGCCTGAGGATCTTCTGGAAGGCTGCAGCCTTGAAAACCCTGTGGAGCTATGGAGCAGTTCTATTCTGTACACGTGGTCACTATGAGTCAGAATCGACTTTACAGCGACAACAATAATGTATACACACACGTGTGTGTGTGTGTGTGTGTGTGTGTATGTTGTTGTTATGTGCCGTCGAGTTGGCCCCGACTCATAGCGACCCCTCCTTGGGTTTCTGAGGCAGTATCACTACGGAAGTAGGATTGCCCAACCTTCCTTCCGAGGAGTGGCTGGTGGGTTTGAACCGCCAGCCTTCTGGTTAGCAGTCAAGTGCCATATATATATATATATATATATATATATATATATATATATATATATATAAAATTCGATAATTTATCATATTTTAAAAACTAGACATCTTCAGAAGATAATAGAGAACAAACTCATCTTGAAAACCTAAAAATAAGGGGAAAGAAACATTTACCTTGTTCCTCTTAAGTGAACTATTGTTTGGTAACCTCAGAGATAAGGTGAATTCTCTTTAAAAATTCTCCAACTCATTTTTTAAATAATAGAAATGGAATATTACCATTTTGTAACCCCAAATGAATAATGGATATACTCAGTATCAATGGCTGCTAACATTCCAAAAAGATAGATACATGCTTCCTGATGAAAGAACATACCATTTCTTATATAGTCGTGTCAAAGGGATTGAACCTGAGTGATCATGCCTCTGAACACAGCTGTCAATTTGCAAGTATACAACTGACAGGACATGGTGACTGCAGTCAGCAAAACCCAGACTGGAAAACTGCAGGTTAAACAGCTCATATTCAGCAGCTGATTGTAAATAGGAAAGGATAGAGGAGGAACCTGTACATTAAAATAATTTAAAAGACAATAAATTTTATAGAAATGGGCAAAACTAAACTCCAGCACCTTGAGTTGCATACTTGGGGCATCACTTTTCTTGATCATTATGAAAGTCAAGGTGATAGCCATTTTGAGGAGAAAGGATTCTGGGGTATTTGGCAAAGTTCTGTTTCTTGCTTGACCCAAATGCAAGGGTGTTTACCTTGTAAATAGTTCATTAAGTGATATATTTGTTTTGTATATTCTATATAGAATATTCATGTTTTCTACACATAACATGTTTTAGTTTATTGAAAAGTAAAAATTGATTTTTAAAATGTTAATTGTAGGAAGTATACAAAAAACACTAACATGTTAAACACTACTCACTGGCCCAACCTTCTAAGGTATTTTACATACCTTTCTATCTAGTCCTCACAAGTATCCTATGAGAATTTAAGGGAATATTATCTGAGTTTACAGTGATCAAGTAGTTCACTCAAAACTGAATCCACATTGCTGCTAAGTGGCAGAGCAAATGCTCTCGGCTTTTCCAGTACGCTACACTGCCCGTCATGAGGGTAAAGGGCAGTGCTGCATGTGCCCCCATCTCTCAGGTGAGGCATTTCTCTGTGAATCACCTCTCCCTTCTCGTTGGCCAATGGCTGCAACTACTTGAATAATATAAGCTCAAACATAGGTTAATATTCTGTAGTGTTTCTTTGAGTCCCATCACTTGTTTTTTCAGCCTCAAGTAATTTGTGATGTGATTAGAGAAAACTGACCCATTAAAATCTCACCTTTCCCCTAAATTCAGTCTGTTTCCTGCAGTTCTGTTTAGGTGCCAAACTAACTCATGACCACTTGGCACATCTCCCTTCCTCACAGCTCCTTCAGTGGCTGAAACATTTTCTGCTGACTGACTAGAGGACCCAGTTCTGCTGAGAGTCACGTATTTGTCCATTCCTTGCCTGCCTTGAGTGGTAAATGGTAACACATGACATTGTAAATCCCAGTGTTGAGTAGCCTTTTCACTTCATAAACAGTAACTACAAGAGTGCAGGGCCTGGGTTGGTGGATAGAACAGCGCCTGCAACCAGACCCAGTGTTGTACACACCAGCTATTGATTAGGAATACTGAGCAATCTACTTCCGTAGAGATACCACCTTGGAAACCCAAGGAGGGGTCGCGTGAGTCAGAATGGACTCAACGGCAGTGAGTTTTTTGGGGTTGTTTTTTGTTTGTTAGTTTTTTGTAATGAGTATTATCTAAGTAGGTAAAAACAGGCCAAAAAAACAGCAGTGACTGGAGAAGCATTTAGCCACTCTGAAGATCTAAAATTAAGGTATATTTGTTTGGCAAAATAGCTATATTTCAGCAAGCTTTACCAAAACAGCTTGACTCGGGGCTTGCAGTTGAGCTGGTTCCAGCTGAAGGGATTATTTGAAAGTATTTGAGCAAGTGTGAATTTAAAAAAGCTGATTGGGCATGATTAAATTAGCAGGAGTCAAATGCCTGTGACAACATGTTACAACTCTCCTTCCTTGATCACAGGGTATTTCTTATATAGGGAAAGTGGATGTGGTAATTCTGATATTAAACCTATACCTCTGAGAAGCCAACCAACCTGATTACCATATTTTTATGCAAATACCACATTATACTTTTTTTGCCAACTGGGTTTTCTCCCCTCCCTATATTTTCATAAAGTACACTATGCTAATTTTTTATATGTTTCTGTAAAAAAAAAATTAGCATAGCATGCTTATGAAAATAACTTGAAGGGCAAGGGAGAGGGTAGGATGTGGTTGGCACATAACACAGGTGTATGTGTGTAAAAATACAGTAACTAGATGCTGCCTCTCAATGGCCTGTTAGATGATTTCTTTAATAGACTTTATTTTTTAGAGCAATTTCAGACCTACAGAAAAATTGTGCAGAAAGTATAGAGAGTTCTCCTATAATCCCCTGACCCTGCACAGTTTCTGCTGTTACTGACATCTTGCATTCCTGTGGTATATGTGATATAATACATTCATCAGTATTGATAGATTATTATTAACTATAGTCCATAGTTTACTTTAGGGTTCACAATTTGCATTGTACCATCCTATGGATTTTGACAAATAGATGATTCATTTTTTTATGTCATGAATGTACATAATACCACTTATTGTGTACCTATTTATACCACAGACCATGGCACTTTACCTGTATTTTACTTACTTCTCAGAATAATCCTGTGTAGTAGATAATATTAGCTTGTATATTATAGAAGAAGAAACTGAAGCACAAATGTAGTAAGCGTGTTGTTCCAGGTCACAACTAGTATGTGCTATAATTAGGGTTCAAACACAAATCTTCTGTATACAAACTATGTTCATTCTACAAATGCTAAAGTGAAGATTACTAAATGCCTACCCTAATACTCATCTCCTCTTCCTCCTTTGTAACAAAGTCCCTATTTTATTTAGGGTAGCAATATGCTCTGTTGAAAGGCTAAATTTCACAGCTTTCTGGAAGGTCAAGTTCTGGCCAGAGTATGTAAGTAGAAATGTTGCATGAAACTTCCAAGAAGTCTTAAAATGATGGGATCAGACCCTTTTCTTTCCTACTCCCTCCATTCTCCTTCCTTCTTCTGAAACTGGAACATGATAGCTAGGGCTCTAACATTCATCCTGGACAATTAGGTAATCTTGTAAATAGAAGCCGGATGTGAAAGAGCACCCACACTGATGGCATCAGGAAACCAAAATATCAGTCCTTGACTGCCAATCTCTAGACTTCTTTTACATGGGGGGGGTGGAGAATCCTATCTTGTTTTCTCAGGTTTTTTTTTTTTTTTTGTAAAGTTTATACAGCCATATAATCCTAACTAATATGCCACATATATAAGTATTTCACCAACATTTTGCCTTGCACAATTTTTTAGAGCCAAATAATTCTGTTGTTAACCCACTGATTGGTAAAGCAGCTGCCTGTGACTTCAATTTGTTAGAATTATTTTAAAAATTGAACGAAAAACAGCCCAAAGAGAATGGAACTTATGTGTGTTATATGCCTTCTCTATGTCTGATACTCAACTGTATTATCATTTTACTTCCTCACTATCTCACTCGTCCCATGCCTAGGTGTCCATACTGCCAAACCAAGCCAATTGCCATTGCGTCAATTCCAACTCATAGTGACCAATGTGTGTCAGAGTACAACTGTGCTCAGTAGGGTTCTCACTGGCTGGTTTTTCAAAATTAGATCACCAGGGCTGTCTTTCAAGGTGTTTCTGGGTAGACTCAAGTCTCTAACCTTTCCATTAATGAACATGTTAACCATTTGTACCACCCAGGGACTTCTAGGTGCCCACAGTCTCTGCATTCCCTCCTGCAAATGTGTGAGAAGTGTCTGTGTCAGTCCTTCCCCTTGTGCACTCAGGGACATCACTCCAGAAACCATCCTCCATTTTCTTGTATCATGAATCATTCCATGGTCATTCATTTAGCAGTAATATATCCTGACTTAAAAACAAAACTGTGGGCCTCACATTCCTCTCAACATCCTTTAACAGCAAAGACTCCTTAAAAGAGTTCATTCCATAGTCACTGTCTCCATTTACTCTCCTCCAATTCTCTTGAACCTACTCTACACATTTTTTCATCCCCATCACTCTGTTAGAATAGCTCTTTTCAGGGTCACCAATGATTTTCATATTGCTAAATCTATGATTAATTCTTCTTTTAAAGGGATGTGGGTGATGGTAAACTCTTAGTCTTTTTCTTTCTTGATAGCTTAGCAGCTTTCAGCACAGTTGACCACAGCTCCCTTGAAATACTTTCTTCATTAGGCTTTCAGAACATCACTTTCAGGGTTTATCTTTCTCTTAGTTTTCTTTCTATTTCACATATTATACCTTCTAGCTCCCTTGCTGTTCTTTCTTATCCCTGATTAAAGGCTGTAGTGCTCCACAGTTCAGTCCTCAGACCTCTTCTCCACTTGTATTTACTACTTTGGTGATGTCAAAAAGTTTCCTAACTTTCACCATCTATATGCCCCAAATTTGTACCTTCAACCTTGAACTCTTCCCAAATTTTAGGCACATGTATCCAACATCCAACTCAATGCCTGTATTTGAATAGCCAATAAACTTAAGAAATTCAATTTATCCTAAACCCGACTTCTGATAGCCCTTCCCTACGAAATCTGCTCTTCCCACAGTGTGCCCAAGAGAATAAATGTCAATACAGCCTACCAGGTTCTTAAGCCAAAAACCTCACAGTCATCCTTGACTTCTTTCTCCCCATGTAAACCATGAACAAGACCTGAAGGCTCCACGTTCAAAATATATTAAGAACCTATACTTGATAATATTAATATTCATCTTTAAATGTTTTGATATGATGATGGTTTATGGTTATGTTTTTAAAACCCTTATATTTTAATGATACATACTGAAATATTTGTGGATGGAATTATTATGATGTGTGAGCCTTGCTTCGAAATAATAAAAGATGGGAAAAATGGATAGGATATAGATGGAACAAGATTGGCCAGGAGTTGATCATTGTTGAAGCTGAATGATGAGTAGGCAGAGGTTCATTACACTATTCTGTCTACTTTTATCTATGTTGAAATTTTCTATAAATTAAATAAAATACAGCTAGAATATAAGCACTCCACACCTACTACCATGGTCCAAGTCACCCTCTTTCTCACACCTGAATTACAACATTGTTGTTATTGTTGTTATATGCCGTCAAGTCGGACCTGTCTCATAGCGACCCCTCCTTGGGTTTCTCAGGTGGTATCACTATGGAAGTAGATTGCTCAGCCTTCCTTCCAAGCAGTGGCTGGTGGGTTTGAACTGCTAGCCTTCTGGTTAGCAGTCAAGTGCCTTAGGCACTATGCTACCAGAGCTCCCTGAATTATAACATTAGTCTCCCTAAATGGTCTCCCTGCTTCTATCTTTGCCCTTTATAATCTATCCTCAACACAACAGCAGAGTAATCTTATTTAAATATATCAGATCACTCTTACACTCTAAATCCTCCAAGGGTTTCTACCTCTAAGTAAAAACCAAAGGGTTTTGTTTTCCTTGCAATGACCTTCAAAAGCCAATGATACATGCCACCATCTCCATCAAACCTCACCTCCTACACTTTGTCCCTCATTCATTCATTTTATTTTAGCAATAGTAGAATCCTTGCTACTCCAAAGTCAAGAATTCTTTCACCTTAATTATGATCTTTGTACATTCTGTTCCATCTGCTACAATACTCTTTACCAAGATAGGCACACAATTCCCCTCAAGTCCTTCAGGTGTGTTTTCAAATGACACATTAACAATGAAACCTTTTGATCACCTCATATAAGATAGCAATAGAAACGCTCCATCGCTGCCTCTCTCCTTTGCCCTGCTTTATTTTCTCCAAAGTAATTATCACTACCTGTCATACCCTCTATTTATTTTCTACCCTTCCCATGCTGTGATGTAAATTCCATGAAAGTAAGTTCCATTACTCCTTCCAGTGCCTAGAACAGTACTTAGCATATAGTGGGTGCTTGATAAATGAAGTCAAGCATTTAGATCCTCATTTTGAAAATGAGGAAACTGAAGTAAAAAGAAGTAACCTGCTCAAAGTAATACAGATACTTGGACTTAAAGCTTTTGCACTCTACTCCTTTTGCCTAGAGTGCTTTCTGTGTCCTAAGCATATTGTTTGTCTTCTGTCAAAACCTGTGCACTTTCCACTCCAGCCACTGAAAGTACTTCAGAGGGTTATCATGAGGCTTAAGTATGAATATGAGCATCACTTAGCTTTGTAAATTGTTCATTGTTAGGCTTCACAGAGTTTTCAGTTTTTGTGTTTTTATCTCCAAGGTCAAAAACAAAGACTGTTTCTCCAAGCTTAGTTTGATCTAGATGTGAAAATTCAACTATTCTCTGGGAAGACTGAATAAATTTCAGGTATGAAAATTTAGATGGGATATCTTGTATTACTAATATATGGTTTCCTACAAGTAATGGAAATAAGGTATTTCAGTTCCTGAAATGTACTTCAGTTCCTGAAACATGCAGATGTGAATGCATGGCCCAAAACACAAGCTCATGATTGTGGTTTATACATAACTCCAGGTCATCTCTTGGCTGCAAATGTGTTTTGGGGTATATAGTTGGCATGTATCAGGCATAGCCTACCAGTTAGCAGACATGGGATAATGGAGTCAACTAATGATAATGATCCTCAAGGTTTTTCAAAACACTGATTTTTAATATGCCGAAGAATTGTGTACCTGGAGCTTTACATTGTGCAAGGAGAAGTACAGTGATCTAAAAATTTAGATATTTGGGGAATAAATCACATTTAATAACTTTCTTGCAGGAATCTATAATGATATACTTGAAATAGCATTTTAAAATTCCATCCAAGTTTGTGATTTGTCCCATCTAACCAAATTTAACCAAGACTATTAACTGATGTGCAAGGTTAAATAACTTGTCCATGTTCCCTTAGTGAGAAGAACAAAACAGAATGAAAAAACTTTAGAGAAAAAGCTTTTCTTCCAACTCATGGTATTTCCCCTCCCTCCAGGCTTTGCTGCTTTCAGCTTACTAAGTCATATTAGAACCTTATGAAATGGCCAATATTTTACTGTTTTTGACTCACAAAAACAGCGATGTCTTGTGGTTGAAGCTAATATTGTTGTTGTTGTTGTTATGTGCCGTCGAGTCGGCCCCGACTCATAGCGACCCCTCCTTGGGTTTCCGAGGCAGTATCACTACGGAAGTAGGATTGCCCAACCTTCCTTCCAAGGAGTGGCTGGTGGGTTTGAACCGCCAGCTGTCTGGTTAGCAAGCAAGTGTCTTAGCCACTATGCTACCAGAGCTCCCGTATTAGAATACTTAAAACCACACATGTATAAATTCAAATGAGAAACTTATGTAAACACATCCTTTTAATGAAGGTGCTAAAACAGCAAAATTAAGAGTCTCATACCAACACCAGAGAAATTGTCATTGGACAATAACATATTATAGTAAATGACTTTGCAAAGCTTAGCACTTTGTTAATGCTAAATGATAATTACCAATAAGGTTATAGATTGTTTATATTAAGTTAACTAAATACCAAGCCAATGACTCCAAAGACATAGGTTTGATCTCTTTGTCATCCTAGTAACTCTACCATGCTCCATGACCTATTGTACTTGTTCTTAATCCAAGATAATCCTCTATCAAATGCATGTCCCAAGACAGATAGTAACAGGCAAGGACTGGAATGGACATGGATTTCAAGAAAAGGTGCAAATCCATGATGCCTGCGGTGGGGCTGGGAGTCATCTAGAAGCAGATTCCTGCACCTGCCTTATAATATATGCTCAATATACTATGGTAAATAAATGAATAGGTGAACAGATGCCTTATAGTGATACATAGTTTCATCCTAATTATGAAGGATAATGTAAGTTATATTTCTAAAGAATATAAAAATATAGAATTTTTTTTTTTAGGTGGAAGGGAATGTAGCCATATCTAATCTAGTACCCACATTTTATAGTTGGGGAAATTAAGGCTTGAAATCAAATGTGAGAATGACACATTTTAGTGTCAGAACTGGGACTAGAATTTATAACTCCTGATTCTCAGTATAATACTCCTTTCAATAGATCATAGAATAAAGTATCTTTCTCACAAGTAGAAGTAATTAGCAGATGATTGTTGCATCCTAAATATAGCAGCATAGTCTTATTTAGTGCTATAACTGGAGGAGGCGTTAAAGATTATCTAATCTACCTTTTATTTTAAAGGTGAGAAAACCATGGTGCAAAATGTTAAATGGCTTGCTCAAAGTTAGCCAGCTAAAGAATTAACCTTAAAACTCAAGTTTCCAGATCCCAAAATCCAGAGCACATTCCACGTCATGTTGAAGGACAATCAGTGTACTTAAAAACTATTTGCTTTTTATGTACTTTGATGGCAATGATCCTCCAAACATGGGCAACAGGAAATGTTTATTTACATGCAAGTACATGGGAAAGCAATTTTGTTTAGTTTTTTTAAAAAATTGATACAAACTTTTTAAAATTTAATAACATTTATCCTTAACACACAAAATACATTCTTTTTACTTTTACTCTCAGTATGAATTATTTCTTAATAATAAAAACTTAAGCTACAGAGATAAATATTGATTTGGGTGAAGAGAAGGGCAATGTACCAAATGTGAGTGACCAATATGGCAGCATTGAGGATGAGAAAGACAGAGAGAGTTA
>NW_006921741.1:1270701-1281264 GCF_000298275.1 Orycteropus afer afer
TAAAAAAAAAAAAAAAAAGAAAAGAAAACTTAAGCTACAATGGGAAGTCAAGTGGTTTGTCTGAATTTTTAAGAAGGAAAATCCAAACTTGAAAAGATACCCAGCATATTAAAGAAAGTGTATATTAAAAATGGTCCCTTATTGGATCCTAAAAGGTTGAGTGAGAACCTTCCACCATCATTCATAGCTGTCCTTTTAAACAATGGAGAGGACTTTAGAAATTATCTATGTGATAACAACCCAATTTCTAAACACTGAAGCAGTCTACATGAAATTGATTATCTAAAAGACAGGCTCACAAAAAAAAACTCTGAAATGACATATTGGGAAATTAGCCATTTTTAGAGGTTTTCTAATTTGTCAATTGATTTAAGATTATAAATTACATTCTCCAAGTAGGATTTTAAGAGCGTCTACTCAAATGAATACAAATTACTTGATTTGTTATAGAATTGCTTTTGAGAGAGATGAGAAAGCATATCCATACAAAAATTTGTACACCAATATTCACAGCTACAGTATTCATTATAGCCAAAAAAGGGCAAACAACCCAAATGTTCATCAGCTGACAAATAGATAAATGTGACATGTCCATGCAATGCAATATTATCCAACCATAAAATGATATGAATCAGTACATAGATGAACCTTGACAACATTATGCTAAGTGAAAGAAGCCAGACACAAAAGGCCGTATATTGTTATGATTCCATTTATATGAAATGTCCAGAATAGGCAAATCTATAGAGAAAGAAAGTAGATTAATGGTTGCCAGTCATCTTCATGACTGCTAATGGGTACAGAGTTTCTTTGGGGTGATGAAAATGATCTGGAATTAGATAGTGGTCATGGTTGCACATCATGATGAACACTATAAAGGCTAGTGAATTGTACACTTTAAAAGGGTCAATTGTAATATGTGTGAATTATATCTTAAGAAAAAAAGAGATGCAACTTCATTAAAAAGTATTTTTTCAAGTTTCTGTCCCCCTTCTCCCTTATTTAATGTTGATTCAATTTTTTCATACAGTCACTTTTCTACAGAATGTTTTCAGCTAATTGCAATCATGTCATCACTGGCTATATTTCTAACAGGGCTTTTGTGAAACACACACACACACATAAAATGTGGTACAACATACTATTAATATTTGCATATTAACATTTAAAATCAAGTCTCATACTTGTGTTAAAGCTGATGGTTAGGATTCTACATACTGATGTATTCAGATTTTACTGAGAGCCTAGGCTTAAAACCAATAGTCAAATACTGATAAGTTCATAAGACTTAATGATTAGCATCTTTGTTAAAACAATGTGTATGTTAAAGAACCATATTTTGATGGGAAGAGAGGAAAAAAGGGAGGTTGGGATCAGGGATTCTCTAAGTCTCCATAAAACAGCTTCTCTAAATATTATTACCAGCTGCTGAGAAGACCTCCAGAATTTTATAATTTGCATTTTATTTCATCCCTATATTAAGCCATGCATTAAAGTATGGGTAAAATAGTATATATATGGAACACACTTTCTTCCCTCTAATTACAAAACAATTTCTCATTAACCCTTTATTACCTGAAATTTTGAGCAGAGTTCTTTCGCTGAAAACAGCAATTTTACTCATGCACTAGTCCAAATACATTTATGTAGCTCCCTTGTATACCCATCAAGGGTCTCCAACCATTTGGTATGTTTAGAGGAAACGTGACTGAGTAAAAATTAGAAGCAAGAATTCCAGTCCTTTGACGTGTTCTACAACAGGACATGGAAGCCCAAGATACCATAAAGGGATAAGAGGATTAAAAAAAAATTTTACATCAATTGACATTCATTGTCAAATTGTCTATAACAATGCTCCACCAGCATTCTGCAATTGTATAGGACAAGAGAATTTTATTCCTAATGATTACATTCCACAAAGCAGTATGTTTAGCAGCTGTTTTCCAGAGGGCTTGTGAAGTTTCACGATTGTTACTTAATCCAAGCATAATTTTGTAAACTTAAAAGCTGTAAACCATTCAAACAACTAATAACAAATCATCCTAACAGACTAGATTCTTATCTTTTGTTATTCTGTACATGAATTTTTGCTGTATTAGGCATTTGGTTCTATAATTTTTATTCTAGAGCTTAGTGCACATGTAGAAAGAGAAAGAAGCCCCGCTAATTTGGGCCTTGTTAATTATGTCCATCAAATAATGTCATTCATGAAATTAAATTCTAAAAGCTGATCACAAAATTGAGATCCATGACTCATTTTTCTCTCCAGTAGGAGAAACTAGGCCACATGTCAGAATAGTTCTTCAGAAGCATGCTTTGTCATCAGTTATATGTATAACTAAAGAAAAATACATGTATAACTGAAGAATTAACAGTAAGAATACAACCTAAATTTGATAACACTAAGAAGTGAAGAGCTAATAAATATCTATCCTGACAAACACCAAGGGAATAATAGTTACCACCTTAACGAGCTTTGTCTGTCAAAAAAAAAAAAAAAAAGAGGCAAAAGGCCAATGATAAATGGCAACAGTGGCCACTTAAAAACAAGATGGATCAACTGATTTTTCTTTCTGCTGAGAATGGGATCAAGAAGAAAGAGGTTTAAATTGTACTTTGAGGTATTTCAGTTCTAATATTAAATTTCCTAATGAGTTTACAACCCTAGAATTGCCTACCAGGAGCAAAAGAATACCTTTGCTGAAGTATATGAAAAAATGGAGGGTCTGTATCGGGTGTTCAGTAGTGCCCAAAGGCAGAATGATTGATGAATTAAGTGGCTTCCTTTTAAGGCACCCTTTCAGAAATGGAGCTCTTTTCTTTGAAGACAGGGAGGGTTCTTTGTTTTGTCCTTTCATGATCTATAGTTTTATCAGACCATACAAAGTCTGCTCTTAATCAGCAAGAAAATAACTAATATGTAAATGCTTACTGTTTAGCAAGACTGTATACTTTCTATTTATCTCATTTAATTCTCACAATAATCTTAACAGGTAGGTATTATGAATCTATCTCGTAGCTGGAGAAACTGGTGCTCAAGGAGATGTTGTTGTTGTCATTTGCTGTCAAGTCAGACCCAACTCATAGGGACCCCTCCTTGGGTTTCCGAGGCAGTATCACTACAGAAGTAGATTGCCCAATCTTCCTTCCGAGGAGTGGCTGGTGGGTTTGAACTGCCAGACTTCTGGTTAGCAGTCCAGTGCCTTAGGCACTTGGCCTAAAAGTCACAGCTACTTAGTGGCAGTATTAGATCCACATCTAACCTAGTGATCACCTTCTGTACAAAAACAGCCCCCTGTATCATTGTCTGAAATATCAAAGTCACCACACACCAAAGATTCCATCAGCAACTGTAATACAACATCCCCCAAAATTCTGCAGTTACTCAGTGGGAAAGTAAAATTTTGACTCATACATATCAGGAAGTTAATTAAAGAAGGAGCTAGCTTTTGTGCTCTGACCTCTCATCCAAAGGGTTCAAACAAAGTTTTTTGCTACATTGATGAAAGAAAGACCAGTGACATTTTTTAAAGACCAATGAAGAGCCATGTATTAGCCTAGCAAGGGTACAAATTATTTGGGAGCCTTATACCTCTGATTTTCAAATCAAGGACCTGTGTTTTACTACTTTCTACATGAAGCAATTTCACTTCAGTTCTTTTAAAAACATTTTCAGATTGTGTTTTCTCAAGAGAATCAAACCAACTAACCAAATGTCTTCCAAAATAGAACTTGAGGGCTGCTTTATGCCAGTGCCCACCAGCCCATCTCTCATGGGAGCTGCAAAACGTCATGTTGGTATTTTTGTGGGATCTTTAACTGAAGATTCTACTCTGATAAAAAGACCTACTCTGAAATTGCGAAGACACTCATTATAAGTTCTGTAGTTTTATATAACTCTACTAAAGCTTTTAATTAAATTTTTAATTTTTAGTTCAATAGCCAGCTTGTGATTTTAACAGGATATCAATGACTGGACTGACAGAGCAATCCCAGCATAGGGTATAATGGCAGTTTGACCTAACAAACATGTCACCTTCTCCTTGGATGCTTGGATGCACTTTTGGCAAAAGAGCAAAGCCTTTTATTTGAAAAAACAAAACAAAACAAAAAAACTTTAGTTGTGCATCAATAAATATTTAGTTGAATGTGTTATAGGGGGCAAAGTTCTGCAACACAAAATTTTAAGTTAATAGAACTTCTAGTTCAACCCTCAACCAATGTTTGGATCCTCTCCACATCATCTTTGCCAAGTGCTGATCTAGACTCTGCTTAAAAATCAATGTCAGAGAACTTACCATCTGACGTACTCCCTTCCATTATGGGTCAGCTTTTTGAGAAAGTTCTTCCTAATATGCCACCCAAATCTGTAGTGCTGTAACCTCTATTCAGTGGGATTATAGAAAGTCTTACAAACAACAGATCTTCAAATATTTGAACACTAATTGCATTCTCCTCTCTTTCCCAGGCTAATCTTCCCAAAGTCCCTCAAGTATCCTTTAAATGTTTTAAATTTTAAATTCCTTCACCATTTTGCTTATGCCTCATTTTGTCTTTCATTTTAATGTATAATCCCAGAAATGACTGCAACATTCCAACATTATGAAACTCAGGAAAGGAACTGGAGTGCCATGTCACTTGTTCTAAATTCACTAGTTGAAGTGATGATAATTTCTTAATTCAGTATGCTCTCCACCCAATATGCAGGCAGCTTTTCTTCCAAACACAAATAGGGTTATATCACAAAAATAAAATCCAAAAAGAACAGAGAAAATAAAACCAGGCTTCCCTCATCCCAAAATTGTGTTCAACCAGTGTTTGTAAAATACCTTTTGTCTAAAGGGTGAGATGCAAATGTTTTTTCACTGCTTTTAATTTTCAAGTTAAGACTCATAATTATGATAGTACCAATAAAAATATATCTGTCAGAAACATCACTGGGGAAAGTACGTAACCAGATGCAGTTTTTAAAATTCTAAAAAGAAAAGAAATGAAATGACAGAACCTAAAAGAGGTCTTCCGGAGGCTAACAGAGCAGTGATCCCTATGTATCAATGACTATGAAACAGGGTTCAGGAGGATTAATAAATCGAAAATGGCTATCTTTAAAGTTATGTATTTTGGTATGTGAAAAAAAAGAAATCCTTTTTCTAATTAAAATAAAATGTTATCTCACTCATGTGACTTAGTTTATAAAATAGATATTTTAACTTAGAGACCAATTGAAAAGCACTTGCAACTGGTATTTATTCAGAACAATTCATTAACATGATGCTGGACTTGGAAGACTTATAGCTTAAAGGGTAAAAAACAAAAAGAACCAAACTCACTGCCATCCAGTTGATTCCAACTCATAGCAAACCCCATTGGGTTTCTAAGGCTATAAATCTTTATGAAGTAGATTGCCCCATCTTCCTTCAGTGGAGTGGCTGGTAGGTTCAAACCACTAACTTACTGGTTAACAGCCAAATGCCTCATCCACTATGCCACCAGACCTCCTTATAAAGGGGAAAGGAGGCACATCATTGATCTAACACTGATAGGAGTCAACAGTGTCCTTCAAAGGCATATATTCCTGAACAGAAGAAGAAAGAAGAATCCAGGCCTCTCTTAAATTGCCCTAATCCCTCCAATAAATCTAAATTGCTCAATAAACGATCCTAATACAAATATCTTACTTTAGTTGGTAGTTTCTACCTCTTTTCTTACCAAACTCTAAATCAGAACATGACAAGAGGTCAAATCAATTCATTTGATTTTCACTTTTGGTTATTGCCACTTTAATCATGGAGAGATGCTAACATATCTAAAAGACAAGGAAAAAGGTCAAGAAAGCCAATGGCCTAACCAAAGTAATCCACAGAAAGGATAATTGACCCTATATAATTAAAACTCAATGTTAATAGAATTCAATAGAGTTAATAACAGCAGCATGAAAAGACGTAAAAAGCCTTGCATAGGTGTGGTAGTTAAGGTTATGTGTCATCTTGGCTGGGCTTGGTTTTGAGTGGCTGAGCAGCTGGATGTAGTGATTCACCATGATGAGACTGGTAATAAGCTCCATGGTGGAATATATTGTGAGTAGCTGCCTTAGGAATGTGGTCTGCTTCCAGTATATAAGAAGATACTTTGAGAAAGGTCTCTGAGCGCTTTGTCATGCTTGGACCCTGCATGTAGCCAAGTTTTCACTCAGTGGCTTGCCGTGTTGTCTGCTGATCTTGAGACTGTTTTTGGACTTGAACTAGTGGCCTGCGGTGTTGCTTGATAATTTGGGGACTGTGCCATTTTTTTTGTTGGCCTTGGGTCTGTCAGCCTCGGCAGCCAGCAGCTGCTGGAGTTAAGAGTTAAGAGAACCCTCCAGCTTCAGTGGGCCGGGAGCAAGAGGCACAGCTGAAGCCCAAGGTCGAGGGGCTTTCATGCAGCCCGTAGAGCTGGCACTTTGAACTCAGACTTCTAGCCTCCTAAACCGTAAGAAAAGAAATCCCCATTTGTTCAAATTTTCCATTTGTGGTATATTCTGTTAGGGTGGCACTAGATAACCAAAACAATAGGCTAAGGAGAAAGTGCAAGATCCTTTTAGGATGTTCTACACAAAGCCATAATAAAATATTAATATCAGGAAATTATATAATTCACAGATTCTCCCAAATATGATTCCATGACATGAATATGATGCATTTTCATTGGAAATTGAAAAAAGTTTTGCCATATATTTACTAACATTATTTAAAAGAAGGAAAGACTGCACCAAAAATGGAAGAAATGGACTTTAGGAGTCAGAACAAGCCCAACTAAATTATGAAGAAGTAACTTTTTTTTCACTCACCATTAAATGGGAATTGATTTTTATCTGAAGTAGGCTCATCTTGGCAAATATTGCCATAGCAGTAAGAACTATTAGGCAAACCAGTATGTTTAGATCCCAGCCTGAGCTAAGATGACTACATTTAATTAGTGTCCTTTCTCAAGGAATTTCTTCTTGAAGGAATTTCTATTTAACCAGAAAAGCTCCTCTTCATACTATGTAATTTATTCAATTGACATTTATTGAATATGTACAATATTACCAGGGACTATTCTCAAGCTTGAGCTACATCAGTGAACAAGTGTTCATAAGGCCTAATCTGGAATTCACACAACTAAGGAACAAAAAAAGGAAATAAAGCCCCACATTCTCATGTGTCTCTGCTGGTTGGCTATTGATAGGTAACTGTAACCTAAGAAAGGCCAGGAGGAGTTAAGGTAGGAAAGAGGCCAAGAGCAGAGCTTTCTGATCCCAGTCAAGCAAGGATAGATAGAAGAGGCTGACCCCTAAGGAATAAGAATTTTAGAATACAAGTTATTTCCTAGAAGCTATTACTTTACAACTTAATTTCTCCAATCTAACAAATTTTTCCTATGTTCACAAAGCAACTTCATTCTCAATACTTGGGTTATGCTGTACTGAGGACAATGAATATTTGCTACAAATGACAGGTAACAAATCTAAACACAGGGACATTTCCTGATAGTTTACAAAGTTCTTGTGTCACCTTGATCAGCTTGTTTTCTGAATCACTTTAGTTGCTGACTTAGTGGAAAAGATGGGTGGGAAAAGCAATTAATATAAATTATTTTGGTGGGTTTTATTTTAAATGATTTTTCCTTTTAGTGGAGACAGATTATAAAATAAAACAATTCAAATTCTAGGATCCTTTTCTCTTACCAAAGACAAACACAGTGAGGCCAACCAAAAGTATTAGTCCCTTAAACAATATGTATAATCCCCATGTGCAAGAGACTGGTAACTCTGAAACCTGCTAGAAAAAATGCCAGAAGTGGTTTTTTTTTTTTTTTAATCAATATCATGTCTCTACATGACTCATTTCTTTAAAATTAAATTACTTTCAAACATTAACACATCAGAATAGAAATTGTCACCATCTACAACAACAGTGGAATTACACTCATCCCTCAGTTATGCTAAGCAGCAAACTATAGAAACATCTGACAGCATCAACAGCATACACGTTTAATTATTTTCCCAATTTGCATTTAAATCAGTGAACAAATTGGAAGGTATCAAAATATGGCACTGAAGAAAGTAACATATTCAGAAATATATCTTCCATTTTGAGTCCTGTTTGAAAGTTGGCTAAGTAAAGGCATATATACCTCCATTTGAATTGGAGATTTATAATAACACATGCATAGAAAAATGGGAGGTGAGAGGAAAAAGTATAGACAGAAAGAGAGAGGAAAAGATACAGAAAACAGAAAAGAGTGTATGGTCATGAGTCTGAGAGTAACATTACTACATGAAAGTGGTGACAAATGGCAGTTCAACCTGCTTCCACAAGCAGAATTTTTCTAAGGAAGATCACTGAATATACAAAATGGTTTGTGAGACTTTTCATCTGTTGCTATTCTTACTTAACATCATACTAAAAACATCTACAAAATCCTAAGCCTTGGCCTGTCCAAGATGGATAGTACCAGGAAGTAAAAGATGTAACCTGCTATCAAGGACTGTGCTCTGCTTGTAACCCTGCACTGCAGTCCATAAAACCACAGTATTTTGGTCAGATCTGGTCAGGTTTCTCATAGTACTCAATGTCTTAGGGTATATCTTTTGTATTAGAATATCATTAGCCATTCATATTATTTTTTCATTTTTTAAACTTCATTTACTTAAGATGAGAGAATACAGGGGGGAAAATGTAGATATTTGGAGGGGAACATGAAAGAAAACGTATCTCCTTTTCCAACAAATCTGTGCTAGAAAAGGTAGTAAGTAATGAGACTTTGAGAAAGACTGCTGATTCATGGACTTCCCCCATTTTTTTTTTTTTATTTCTACATAATACATTTAAGGACATCAATGTACTAAAATGTTTGGTCTGTGAAATAGCGGAACCATTAGCACCAAAAGGAGTGATGGAGCTTGTATATATTAACAATGCATGATTGTTACTGTTGGTCATGGATAAAGGTTTCATTTCATTTTACATCCCAAAGTTCTTGAAAGTGCCTGTGGACAAGAGAAATAATACTTCTTAAAATCTCCATGGGGTCATCAACACGCACCACAGAGAAACGTACTTGGCCTTCCCAGTTTTGGCTTATCTGGTAGATGAGAAAACCAGGGCCTCCAGATTACCACTGAAGCCCTAAAGAATGGCACCCACATGCACCCGCTGTGTGCAGGAGGGATTCCTACAGTACATTTCCCCCTGGGCTGTGTTCAGGAATGCGCTTTTACTTGCTTTTTTTAAAAAATAAAAGCAACATGCTCTGCAGATCATGGAGCGCCTAGTGCAATTTTTTTGCTTTGCTCCATCTCCAGGCTGCAAAAGGATGAAACCATTTTATGTTCTGCTAATGCTGGCCTGTGGACAAAGCCCTTGGCCTGCCATGCTTTGTAAGCTCAGGAGCCCACAGGAGTCAGAAGGTCCGAGAGCAGGAGCCACAGTCAATGCCAGAACTCCCCAGCAATTGGTGGCCCATCAGGGTAGCTGCTGATTCCTTTTTCTTCTCCTTGCCTCAGCCTTTAGTTGAAATTACAACAAGTCAAATAGCTGATGCTTTTCCCTTCTCCAGGTAAGGGTGAGGATACATTGTTCACAAGTGTGTTCTGTCTGGCTTCACTGATGAGTCGGCATGCTAAGTCAAGGAAGAGTTTCTCCACATTATCAGATTCCTTAGCTGAGGTCTCCAGATAATACATGTCCTGAGCTTCTGAGAATTCTTCAGCTCTCTGCTGAGAGACCTCTCTCCTTTCAGCCAGATCAATCTTGTTGCCTATAACAGTGGTAAAGGCAAAGAAGGAATCATCATTGGGCTTTTTGCAGCCTCAGAGGCATCAAAATTCAATTCCAGATCTGAAGTCAAACCAGACAGATGGGTGAGTAAAGCAAAGTAAATGTGATTGTGATTACTGGAATGTTTATTTTAAAATACCAGTGCCATTTGTAATAGCAAAGAACTGGAAGTAATCCAAATGTCCATCAACTAGAGACTGACTGAATAAACTATGGTACATCCAGACAATGGAGTTCTTTGCCATTGTATAAAGCAATGAGGAATCTCTATACTGTCATGGAAGAACAACAGGCTATATTAAGTGGAAAGGGCAAACTAGAAAAGAGTATATATAATATCAAAATGTCTGTCTAAAAGAGAGGGAAGATTATAAGTATACATATACTATTTGCTTATTTTTTTAATGAGAGAATAAGCCAAAATCTTTAAAAAATAACGGTTACTTATGAAAAGAACAAGATTGAGAAAAGGAATAGAAACCAGGCCTCTCTAAATGTATTTTGTTTTTAGATTTGACTTGAGAACCTTATAAATGTGTGACATTTAACTAAACCAAAAAACCAAACTCACTGCCATCGAGTTGATTCTGACTCATAGCAACCCCCTTTGGGTTTCCGAGGTGGTAAATCTTTATGGAAGTAGATTGCCCAGTCTTCCTTCCTTGGGTGGCTGGTGGGTTTGAACCGCCAACCTTCTGGTTAGCAGTCAAATGCCTTAGGCACTACACCACCAGAACTCATTGACATTTAACTATACAAATAT
>NW_006921741.1:1281524-1290413 GCF_000298275.1 Orycteropus afer afer
GGGGGACTGTAATCTTTACAGAAGCAGATTGCCAGGACTTTCTTCTGTGGTATTGCTGGGCAAGTTCAAACTGCCGCCAACCTTTAGGTCAGTAGTCAAGTGCAAACTGTTTGCGCCACCCAGGGACCTTGCATAACCACACTATTTCAAGTAAATTTAAGATACAGTAATTTAACCATTCATCCCTAATAGTATATACTCTAAGAACAAAAAAGATTGAAGAAAAAAAATCTTGAGTTGTTCCAGTAATCATTTTATTGGTGGTAGTGTTGGTATTGTTATTGAGGTTGCTATATGTGTCTTGTGGGATAAAGCAAATAACTAATTATGCTGATGTCAGCTGTGTATGTGAATTTTTGGTATGGGCAAAAGAAAATAAAGGTATAACATTAATGAGGTTAAGTAAAATTTCTTATGTCTTGAATTATAAATGGAGGTATCAATATGAATAAATACATGGTATGTTTTTATCTTAAAATTTTTTTCTACCTCTATTGCTCTGAAAGGGAGTTCTGGTAACATAGTGCCTAAGGCACTTGACTGCTAACCAGAAGGCTGGTGGTTCAAACCCGCCAGCCACTCCTCGGAAGGAAGATGGGGCAATCTACTTCAGTAGTGATACTGCCTCAGCAACCCAGGGAGGGGTCGCTATGAGTCGGGTCCACCTTGACAGCATAACAACATCATTGCTCTGAAAGCCTGACAGAAGTGATATGTCATCTGTGTTACTTAGTAACATTTCTTATGGTAAAAATGACCCCCGAATGGTAAATTATATCTGTCTTGGAAAATCTATGTATAAAATATAAGTATCTAATGGAAAGCCATAACTTTGGGCTTCCTCACATGTGGTGACTCTTCACTTGAAAACACCCTGGAAGTTATGCCTGTGGAGTTGTTGTAAGAGATAATGGCTCCTATATCAGAAGGGGAGTATTTGCACAGGGATACAGCTCAGAGGCAGGAATGCATAGGAAAGGTAAGCACAGGGAGGAAGTGAGAAGAGAGTTGTTACATTATGGGGATTATGATCAATGTCATGAAATAAAATATGTATGAACTGCTGTAAGGAAAATCAATTTTCCTGCAAACTTTCACCCAAATCACAATTTACAAAAGAGAGAGAGAGAGAAAGTGATATTGGCTCCTACAGGGCACTGAGGCTTCTATGCCAGGGGAGATCCTGTGGTTGCCTGAAGTGAGCCTTATTCCCTCACATCTGAGCTGCCATGGTGGGGAGAGGGGGAAAGGGATGGAGAGCTACTGGAAAACTATGTGGACTGCTATAGGAGACTACTTTACTTAAGAGAATGCCTAATGCTGACTTGCTAGCAAATAGTGTTTCCTGTCCTCTATCCTTCTAAGTGATACGAAGTAGCCTATGGAAGTCATATGAGTCAGAGTTATTAGTAGAGCCTAAAAATACAACCCTATCATGAATGCTACATAATTCACCACATGCACATGCAAACACACACACACACACAGATACAACTAGTTCTGTCTATTGAAAACAATGACCAACCCAGTAGCAATGAGCACTAGTGCACTTATATTGTGGCCTCTAAATACAACTTCCCATTTAAAAGAAAAAAGTCCTTCTAGAAGAAATAAAATAATTCCAGGTCAGGGCAGGAAATGTACCTAAGAACATTTGTCATGTCAGAAAGCAAAAGTGTTATCAAAAATTCCTGGAATCATGTCAAATGGACTCCAGAATTTGAAGAAGTTCTACCTATCAAAGTTGGAATAAATAGAGCATCAACAATAATAGTTGCAAGGAATTAAAATAACATCAAATATATTTAATCCACAAGTTCACAACGATATTCAAAAATATAAACAAACTTCAATGGTTACTTTTGAAAGATACTAGGGAACCAACTAATTACCTTGAAATCTGGTGACTAAAAAGAATCAAGCATTCTTCCTCTCTTATGAGCACTATACCTAAGGATACATAACAGTGCCTATAAAGCATTTCTGTTAACGCTTCCATCACCACTAGAGGAGTTTTTAATGATCTAGTTTATTTCACTGTAATTCCATTTTAATGGATGTATTTTTCACCAAAGAAATGTTCTACTCTGCAGCATTTCCTTCAGTAGATTCTTTCTGAAATCAGCATATATGTAAGAAGGGAAAAAAATTAACCAAAGTCTGTTTTTCAGGCAATAAACAATTCCTTCAATAATGAATTTTACATCAACTTGAGAGGGATATTTTACTTCTAAACCAATAGTTTCCATGATTTTGTAATTAGATTTTTAAAATGTTTAGCAGTTCGCATAACTTTTATGACAGTCCAAATTCTTCCTTAGAGCCTCCGTCAATAGAAAAATCAATCAGCAAATACTTTCTACTCTACTTTTCTAAACTATTACCATGGGATAAAGCCTATTTCATTTTCTTTTCAACTGCAAAAGAGCTGAAAGTTAACTGCACGAATTATAAATCTATAGACTATACTCTTGGAAAGTATAAGGCACAAACTTGATGTGATTAAAAATCTCTGATGCTCACAAATCAATTTTCCACCTCATTAGTTCTTACTTACCCACTAGCACAGTGATGACCTTGTTGCTGGCATATTGTTCTATTTCCCGAAGCCACTCAGGAAGGCAACGGAAGGATTCTTCACAGGTTATGTCATAGGTGAGGATCAAGGCATTGGCGCTTCGGTAATAGCTCTGGGTAATGGACCGAAATCTCTCTTGACCTGCTGTGTCCCAGATCTGTAGCTGTGAAGGCATAAAAGAAAGATCAGGTTGGAGAAGGAGGAAAGAAAGCATTTCCTTGCTTTAGTGTGTGAATGGGAAGACCTTCATCTAAATAATTGTTGTTGTTGTTTGCCATCGAGTCAGACTCGACTCATAGTGACCCCTCCTTGGGTTTCCAAGCAGTATCACTATGGAAGTAGATTGCCCCATCTTCCTTCCGAGGAGTGGCTGGTGGGTTTGAACTACCACCCTTCTGATAAGCAGGCAGGATTAGTGTAGGGTATATCTTGAGTTGTTCTCTTTTGAGATTTAAAAGAGATTAAAACAAGCTAGCAAAGAAGCAAAGATGGTGGAAGAGAGATGCCAGGCCACATGAAGATTGCCCAGGAACAGAAGCTCAGAAGAGACAAGGACCTTCCTCCAGAGCCAACAGAGAGAAAACCTTCCCCTAAAGCTGGCACCCTGAATTCAGACTTGTAGCTTCCTGAACTGTGAGAAAATTCATTTCTTTTGTTACAGCTAACCACTTGTGGTATTTCTGATATAGCAGCACAAGATAATAAAGACATCCCTTTATTCTTTAAAAAAAATAAATAATAAAGAAAAAAGAAAAACTTATCAAGTATTTTTACTGTGCCAAGCTCTACTCCAAGCACTTTATATGTATTAACTCTCTTAGCCCTCACCATAGGCAAATAAAAACCAAACCAGCTGCCATCAAGTCCATTCTGACTCATGGTGACCCTATGTGTGTCAGAGTAGAAATGTGCTCCACAGGGTTTTCAAGGATTGATTTTTGGAAATAGGTCACCAGGCCTTTCTTCCAAGATGCCTCTGGGAAAACCCAAATCTCCAACCTTTGGGTTAGCAGTCAAGTGCATTAACTGTTCACACCACCCAGGGTCTCCAATAACCACATATACCAGCTTCACACAAGAAGAAAAAGAGGCATAAAGAGATTAAGTAACTTTCTCTGAGTCTCACACCCACTATTCCCAGAGCTGGCTGAACCTAAGCATTCTGGTGCATGCCCTTAACAATGATGGTACATTACAGAAGTTGGGATACAAGGCAAACTATCATTTTGGCACTGTTGGCATTTCATTTAGCAACCAGAGAGAGGGAAAAGCCAACCTTACCACCTTTTTCAGTTTTAAATCAAATGAATGAATTTAGGTATTATCTCTGGTAATGCAATTAGGAATAATACCAGGGCAGACAAAGAAAATAATTTTTCACCACCACTTTTAAGCCTTAGGCAAATCACTTAATCTCTGTGAGCTTCAGTCTTTCTTTATCAAATAGGTTAATAATATGCAACCTGCTGAAAGTCCACATTTTCTGAAGTCTTTTTTTAGTGCTAAAACCGAATATATATTTCTAGTAACAAAAGAAAAGGTAAAATACTTTTTAATTCTCCTTCCTGAAATTCCCTGCACATAGCAGAGGACTACTGAGAGAGAACTATTTTTTCAGAGATAATGCTGGTGAAGGATGAATCAGAAGAGCTTGAGAAACACTATCAATATCAACAATAATCATCATCTCCCCTTCTAATTGCATACATTTTGCAGATCGTGACATACAGTCACCTATAGACATAATATCACTTCCTCAAGGAAGGCCTTCTGGAGCCTTCAGATTAGGCCAAGGTGTCTGTATTGGTTCTCTTGTGTCACTCTAACAGAAATACCACAAGTAGATGACTTCAACAAACAGAAGTCGCAGTGTAGTAAGTTACATAATATGGCTTTTCTAGCCATAAGTCTTTGTAAACTCCATGGTGGAATTTGCCGTGAGCAACTGAGTAGCCCCTGATTGTTAAAGGTATCCACCTGGGGTATTTCTGTTGAACCAGCAGGAAGCAATCTTCTGGGAAGTTCGCTCTCTGGGCATATAGAATTCTGATGTTGGCATTAATTAACTAGGTGACTCTGCCAGGCTCAAAAGGAGCCCTCCTAGAGGTAGAAGTCTCTCTAACTCCTGGCTGAGAAAGACATGATGCTGAGAGAAATGTGCTCCTGTGAGACACACACTTGCTGAGAGACAGATGCGAGAGACATGTGCTGCTGAGAGACAGATGCGAGAGACATGTGCTGCTGAGAGACAGATGCGAGAGACACACTGCTGAGAGACAGACACAAGAAACATGTGCTGTTAAGAGAGAGACTGCTGGCTGCTAAGTGAGATGACTAGCTGTGACAGACTGAGTGCATTTCTGAACCTGAATTATAGCCTCTTGCTTCCCTAATAAACCCCATAATCTGTGAGTTCTGTGTGGCCACTGCAGTGAATTATTGAACCCAGCAGAGAGGTGGTGGGTGCTGCAGGAGGAACAGTTGGTATCAGGGTTTTTGAAAGGGCTGGAGGGAGTCACTTTGTCTGGCCTCTCAGGAACAGGCCTTGGGCTACTGATGGTGATTCAGTCTTCCTCTTGTGGGGTTAGAGGAGGTCAGAAGATGCAGCCTCCTTGCCCCCTTGGCAGGAGTTTATTCTCTTACAGTTTAGGAGGCTAGAAGTCCAAATTCAAAGTGCTAGTTCAACCTTGGGCTTCAGCTCTGCCTCTTGCTCCTGGCCCACTCAAGCTGGAGGCTTCTCTTAACTTAGCTACTGGCTGCTGAGGCTGACAAACCCAAGGTTGACAAGTAAAATGGCATAGTCCCAAAATACCAAGCAACACAGCAGGCCACTAGTTTAAGTTCAGTCTTGAGATCAGCAGACAGCATGCCAAGCCACTGAGATGACAACTTGGGTACATGCAGGGTCCAAGCATGCAAAAAGTTTGAGACCTTTCTCAAAACTTCTTGTATACTGGAAGCAGACCACATCCCTAAGGCAGCTACTCAGCAGCTCACAGTAGATTCCACCATGGCGTTGGTTACCTGTCTCATCATGGGGAATAACTATATCCAGCTGCTCAGCCTCTCAAAACCAGACCCAGCTAAATTGACACACAACTTTAACTACCACAGTCTCCAACCCCCCAACCCACGAATAGCCTCTCCTGCAACCCATCCTATAATTCTCTCTCATGACACCTGACATATTTGAATCATTTATTGATGTGTAATACTTTTCTTAATAGCTGTCTTCCCCATTAGACTGAAAGCTTCATGAGGAGCAAATCAGGGTGTATTTATTCACAGTATTTCCTGTGCTAAATACAGTACCTGGCAAACAGAAGATGCTCAATTATATATTGATAGTCTCACTTAATCTTTACATGAACCAAGTGAGGTAGGCAACTTTCCGTTTCCCCTTCACTAATGAGAAATGCTGTCCCAATTAGTCACTTACAAAGCTGGGAATCAGACCCCAAGTTTCTCCTTCCCAGATGAGGACTCATTCCATACCACCATGCTGCCTTTGTCACCAGAGACTAATTTAAATATACATTTGCATCCATAGAGGATGAATCAGTTGGTGTCACCCTCTCCTCATACTAGTTTAGCTGAACAGACTGATGAGTGAGTGACCAGTAGTCCCTGCCACAGATCAGCAGCACACAGGCTCTTCTTTGATTTGAACTTGCAGCTGTTCTTTAATGATATACATGAAACTTTGTATATGCTTCAGACTACCATACAAATGTTATGGCTTTTTGTTGGGACAAAGCTATTTCTATTCTCTCCCTCAAACCCAGGGACATGGTTTCCTTCTGCCAGGATGTGTCTCAGAACAACAGACTGTTGTTTTAAAGCCACAAAGAGCCACTAAAAACACTTGTGATTGGATTTAGACACTGTCAATCATTAGAAATCAGTATGCCTGTATGACTGGCACATCTTAAGAACAGCTTTGAGGGTTAAAACATGACAATATTTTCTAAAAGAGTGATTTTATGGTCTTGGCAAGATGTATGCTGCTTCCTTATAGTAGGCTGCCTGTTTCTAGGCTTACAGCTGATTCTTGGGGATAGTCATATTTCACTCACTACTTTACTCTGCAATTCATTTGCTATTTTTAGAACTTATCAAAAAAAAAAAACACGGCCATCACTTTGATTCCAACTCATAGTAACCCTATACCACAGAGTAGAAGTGCTCCATAAGGTTTCCAAGGTTCTAAATCTATGGAAGCAGACTGCCTCATCTTTCTCCAGCAGGGTAACTGGTGGGTTCAAACCACTAACCTTTTGGTTAGCAGCAGAATGCATTAACCACTGCACCACCATAGCTCCTTCAGCACTTGCAGGACATTAATATATGCAGGGCACCTTTCTAGGCACAGGGAAAATACAAAGATGACTAAAACATGATGCCTGACCTCAAAGAGCTCAAAGAGAATAAGGAGACAAACATAGTTGTTGTTGTTAGGTGCCATCGAGTCATGTCCGACTCACAGCGACCCTATATACAGCAGAACAAAACACTGCCCAGTCCTGTGCCAGCTCCATGATCCTTGCTGTACCTGAGCCCATTGTTGTAGCCACAGTGTTAATCCATCTTGTTGAGGGCCTTCCCCTCTTTTGTTGACCCTCCACTTTACCATGCATGATATCCTTCACCAGGAAATGGTCTCTTCTGACAACATGACCAAAGAAGGTGAGATGAAGTCTGGCCATTATCGCTTCCAAGGAGCATTCCAGCTGCACTTCTTCCAGGACAGATTTGTTAGTTCTTTTAGCAGTCCATGGTACTTTCAGCATTCTTCTCCAGCACCACAACTCAAAAGCATCAACTCTTCTTCAGTCTTCCTTATTCATTGTCCAGCTCTCATATGCATATGAGACCATTGAAAACACCATGGTTTGTGTTAGGTATACCTTAGTCCTCAAGGAGACATCTTTGCTCTTCAGCACATGAAAGAGGTATTTTGCAGCTTGATTTGCCCAGTGCTATACGTCATCTGATGTTTTGACTGTGGCTTCCATTGGTGTTGATAATAGAACCAAGTAACATGAAGTCTTAGACAACTTCAGTCTTTTCTCCATTTATCATGATGATGCTTATTCGTCCAGTTGTGAGGATTTCTGTTTTCTTCGTATTGAGGTATAATCCATACTGCAAACTGTAGTCTTCAATCTTCATCAGTAAGTGCTTCAAGTCATCCTCACTTTCAGCAAGCAAAGTTGTGTCATCAGCATATCACAGGTTGTTAATGATTCTCCCTCCAATCCTATGCCACATTCTTCTTAATATAGTCCAGCTTCTCAGATTATTTGCTCAGCATACAGATTGAATAAGTATGATGAAATGATACAACTCTGACACACTCCCTTCTTGATTTTAAACCATGCAGTGTCGCCTTGTTCTATTCAAATGACAGCCTGCTGGTCTATTTACAGGTTCCTCATGAGTACAATTAAGTGTACTCCTCATGAGTACAATTAACATATAGTAAATTAACCAGAATACAATATGAGGTGTTCTACTAGAGGCAGGAGTAAGAGCAAGTGTCCCTTAGTGGTAGGCCATCAATATGTTCACTCCTGCAGTCATGGGCTTTCTAACTCTCACCTCCGGCATGAACTTACACTATTTGTTTACTCTTTTCTTTGCCCACTACTTACACCTCCAGTGCCTCACTCTTACAATAATTTTTTGAAATCATTGATTTACTAGTCTGTCTCCTTACTACACTGAGTTCTGCAAAGGCAAGGACTGTCTCTCATTTAACCTTATATATCCAGTGCCTTTCTAACATAGTACAGCTGCATGGTGGACACATTTAAATGGGTAACTGAATAAATAACAGATTATGGAATCACAAAGGAGAGGTTGATTAATTCTGCTTCAAGATTAATAGTGTTAAAGATTTCACAGATAAGATGCTATTTGAGCTAGAAAGTAAGCACTCAGAAGACAAAGATACTTAATTTAGCATAGTGCTTGGCTAGATGGATGAAAGGATGGACAGATAGTTGAAAAAACACATATATAAATATACTTTTTTTATTATTTTATTTTGATTTGGGTGAAGATTTACAGAGTAAATACACTTTTCATACAGCAGTTCACATATACTTTGTCTCATATCACTGAACAAAATTTACAATGCAACAGCTCCCCTCCCACTTCCTCCCCATAGTTACCTCTTCCCATTGTCTATCCCTCCATACTCTTCTGTGCCCTGAGCTGTCTCCCTGTGCATAAGCAGCCCTTCCTTCTCCCATGATTGTTCTCTCCAGGGTGTGTGTCTACTTGAGGTAAATGTTTAACTCACTTGC
>NW_006921741.1:1291218-1292049 GCF_000298275.1 Orycteropus afer afer
TATGCAAAAGGGTTCATATTTGTTGTCTGTACTTCCCATGTACCTCTCTATGTCTTTCTCATCCTATAAACATACTTTTGTTACTCTCCTATCTGCAACATAGACCTGGTTAGAGAGAAATACACCTACTCTTCACTTACTGACATTGTTAGGTTCCAAAGACCAGGTTGTCATGTGAAATTTGGCATTGTGCAAAAATGGAGCATGACCATATCAGATCACAAAATAGAGGATGATTACCTCATTACATAATTGCCAAATTACATCATTACACAACTCCTAAACCACTGAGAATCATGGCGCAGCTGAGTTGACACATAACTTTAACCATCACAGCCAGTGTTACTCTCACCTCACACCTCGGTGTTCATCACTGCCAGATATATGTCATGGATGCATAAAAAAGTCAGAGAGTAGTTTGTTTATTCTCTATTAAGTGTAAGCCATTTATTAATTGTTTGTTTATATTGTGATTTGGGTAAAAGTATACAGAGGAAATTGCTTCTCCATTCAACAATTCATACACATTTTGTTTCGTGACAGTGACTGCAATCCCCACAACAAAACAGCACTCTTCTACTTCCTCCTTGTATTTACCATTTTCATTCACACTTTTTTTTTATATATCTCTTTCTACTTTCTGAGCTTTATCCCTGGCCAAATGCTGCCCTTTTGATCTAGTGTGTACCACCCTAGTGTTAATGTTCACCTTATAGGCCTGTACAATGTTTGGCTCGGAGCTCTGAGTAAACCCAGCCTTACTCATATGGATAAGAGAAAGCTTTCAAGACCTTCATTTGCTGATGTGGCACCACTCAAATTGAACAGCCG
>NW_006921741.1:1295234-1296653 GCF_000298275.1 Orycteropus afer afer
CTTGACTGCTAACCAGAAGGCTGGTGGTTCAAACTCACCAGCCACTCCTCAGAAGGAAGGTTGGGCAATCTACTTCCATAGTGATACCACCTCGGAAACCTAAGGAGGGGTCGCTATGAGTCAGGTCTAACTCCAAGGCACATAACAACAACAACATTTGGCTGAAATTTGAGCTGGGGCAGGAGTGGGGTTGTTAAGAACAGAAATTTTTTTTTTTTTACTATTGTCGTAAATGTGAAATGTCTGATAATGAGATAGTTGGTAAGTGAATAGAGGGTGTACAGCAACTCTTTGGTTTCTATTATAATTAATCTCCTAAGGTTAAAATGTTTTAAACTGAGATTACAGTTTTCTTTATTACTCAATAATGTACCATTAACTTAAAAAAAAAGCAAAATCTTTCCAGTAAGATCGAGGAATAAGCAGACAAGTGACACAGACCCTCTTCAACAAAGAAAAGAAACACCAATTGACAGAGATACAGAAGATAATCTTGGAACCCTGAGCTTTGAAAGGAACTATACAGAAATGGATTAGGCACCAAGTAGTGGAAAACCTGAATGAAAACAGTGAATACAGAGACAGTCAGACCTATGGACTGTCAGCTACTCTGACGAGACCAACAGCCTGAATATTTCCAAGTGGTGTTGGGACCTGAGAAGTGACCTAAAGATCAATCCTGGTCACCAAAGGCTGCAGGGACAACTGTTCTGGTGGCCTATGACTAGGAAGGAAAACAGCAAGGAGGGAGACAACCTGAGCTATGGACTTTCTGCTGTCTGGAGGGTATAGCCATTTTGATTGTTTACAAGTGGTGCCCATTTTGGATATTTAAAGTGACCGAGGGTGCAGCCAGTTTGAATGTTTACAAGTGGTGGCCATTTTGGATATATAAAGTGACCGAGGGTGCAGCCATTTTGAATGTTTACAAGTGGCAACTATTTTGGATTTTAAAGTGACAGCATTCTCATTCGGATTCCAGTGACCTAAGAACAGGCTCTGTTTGCCAGGGTTAGCAAGGACATATGAGAGGCTGACAACAGGAGAGGGGACAGGTGGTGAGTGTGTAAGTGCTGTCAACTAGTGAATAGAGAGCACAGCACAGTACCCTGCCTGTATAGATAACATAAAACAAAACAAAAAAAACGAAAATTGTGGGCAAGTCACTCCAACATATAATCACCAAATATAAATATAAACACAAAAACGTCACAATGCTTTGGAGACAACAAAGCATCACAGTCCACACAAAGAAGCCAGATAAAGCAGGAGAAACAAGGGACCAGGATATAGACCCAAAACACATCCCTGAGGAAGACACAGCATTGGAACTCCCTGATAAGGAATTCAAAAGAATTATATTTAAGTATCCTCAAAGGATTGAAAGACAGAACAAGAAAAACACAGACAAAACCCTAG
>NW_006921741.1:1297298-1300564 GCF_000298275.1 Orycteropus afer afer
AAATATGATGGTGAAATTAGGACATTTCCAGATAAGCAGAAACTAAGGGAATTTGTTAAAACCAGACCAACCTTACAAGAGATGCTAAAGGGAGTCCTTTGGACAGAGAAGCAACTACAACCAATAGCAACTGACCATTAACACACAATGATAAAACCCAGAATCCAAGCCAGCTATGGAAGTAGCCAAAGTAAGGGAGGCTGAGACAGGGTAATGAGAAGTCAGGAGAGAGAGTTAAGTTCTGATCCTGGCCTTGCCATTCACTAGTTGGATGATCCTGCATAAACCACCTGTGGTTTCTCTTTCCCATTGACTTTATCAGGTTCTAAGAAAGGCTGTAAACTGTTAGCAAAAAGACACTAAAATGTCACTCCAAACAAACCAAACTATCACTGCCATCAAGTCGATTCCAACTCATAGCAACCCCCACTGGATTTCCAAGGTGGTAGGTAAATCTTTACAGAAGTAGATTGCCCCTTCTACCTTCCATGGAGTGGCTGGTGGGTTTGAACTGCCAATCTCCTGGATAGCAGTCAAATGCCTTAGACTGGACCACCAAAGCTCCTTTGTTGTTGCTGTTGTTATACGTGCCATGGAGTCGGACCCAACTCATCGCGACCCCTCCTCGGGTTTCCGTGGCAGTATCCCTATGGAAATAGATTGTCCAACCTTCCTTCTGAGGAGTACCTGGTGGGTTTGAACTGCCAGCCTTCTGGTTAGCAGTCAAGTGCCTTAGGCACTATGCTACCAAAGCTCCTAGAGCTCCTTTGAATGTCCTTAGAAAGAGAGACTCAGTAAATATTAAAGAACAAGGACAAGAATAAGTCTTTGTGAAGGCTAGGAAACTCTGCCCTCTTCCACTAAAAGTTAGAGATATTATTCTTTGTATATCTGATTGTTAATGAGGCCCTTGGATTAATGTGGTTGAAGAGGGTCATTTTGTATCTTTATTTTATACACTGGGCTAGAAAGAATCACAGACAAATTGATTTGGGTTGAGAAATTACCCAACTCTCACTTTTTATGGATAGGGATCTGCTGGGAGAGTCAGATGTTATAAAGAGATGAGTTTTAGCAGAGAGTAATAAGCACTTATAATTGAGTTTCTCATATGCAGAAAGAGCATTTCTTATTCACTTTTATTTATGCCTATGCTATTTGCTATTTGCCATCAAGTCAGCCCCCGACTCATAGTGACCCCTCCTTGGGTTTCCGAGGCAGTATCACTATGGAAGTAGGATTGCCCAACCTTCCTTTATTTATGCCTGGCATTAACAAATCCTGCTCAAACAAATTATCTTATATATACATATGAATATTAATGGAAAACCCAAACATCTGGAGAAAAAAATGCCAAAACTTATCTTTAACCACTTTACTAAAAAAAAAAACAAAAAGTAGTTAACTTTACTCAGTTCCTTGGGTTGGCAATTGCCTCCCCTGGAGGAACAATAGAAAGTTACATAAGGTTCTTCCTGCCAATGCCTCTTCAGTGCACACTCCTATCTCTTTCCTATCCCCACACCCTAGCTCCTTCTTTTCCCCACCCCAATGCACTATTTTTCTGAGCTTTCTGATTGGCATCTGCATGGATTTCACACCTTACATTTGTATTCCAGCACCCCCAGCTCTCCATTCACTATTGCATTCAGTATAGACATCTCTGGAGTAAGGAACTATGTTGAGAAGTTAGGGCTGGAACTCAGGAGCTTCATCCTAAGCACTTCTCTTTGGTAGTGAGTATCTATTAAATGTTGCAAGAACATCATGGAGCTTCTCTGATCTTTCCAAGGTATTCTAAAGAAGGAGTGCAGGTATACATGGGAGAAAGATGCAAATGACATGGACTCAAACTTTGACTGCTTAGGTTGGGAGCTAGTTGGAATTCTTGCCATAGTTTTCATTGTTCTCCTGAAGTCAGTGTCATCACTCTGAAAAGATCTGATAATGGAATTTCAATAACTCTGAGAGCAGGTAGAAATGGATGGTTTGCATTTTGGTAAATTTCATTTTCAAAAATTAAAGCATTTGCACAGTGCCACAGATCAATATGTTTGCCTTCCTTCCATCCATGTCATTTAGTCTCTCTTCACATTTCCATCCAACACACTGCTATCAATTGAAGCTCACAGTAACCCCCATTGGGTTTCCAAGACTGTAAATCTTTATGATCCTCCTATGGAATAGCTTGTGGATTTGAACTGCGAGCCTTCTGGTTAGCAGCCAAATGCCTTACCCACTATGCCACCAGAGTTCCACTACCTTCCTCCTTTCCTTGTTCCAAGGTATGAGGTCTATTATGGCTTCATTCCCATCTTCTCTAATGGCAGGGGAAAATTTATGGGAGCAGGGTGGTGTACTAGCTGGCAAAACTGGCTCAAGTCCTGGCTATCTCACTTCCTAACTCTGTAACCATGGATAAGTACTTACTTAACCTCTCTTAAACCTGTAAAATGAAAATAATACCACCGACCACACAAGGTTTATAGGAAGAATTAAGTTAAATACAACAGCACCTAGTGGAAGGATGAATACATAGTACACACTCAGTAAAAACTATCTCCTTCCTCCTGTTATAGATATACCATAATTTTTCCAGGTACCACACCATCCAGAGGACACAGGGGGTGACATCACGGATTCTATCCTGGACTGCTCATTTAGTGTCTTTCCCTTGCTAGAGGTAGGGTTATGGTGAGGGACAGGGCAATTCTCGTAAACTTAATATGACTGAATGACCCCTAATGAAATGTAATCAATACAGAACTTGTTCAGAGAAGCCAGCATTGCTTTCCAGCCCAACTCAAGACACACAAAAGGAAATTTATTCCTTTACATCACCTCTGACATGACAGGAAGCTGGGCAAACTTGTCTTAGCCCTTCTCTCTGCTATCTTCCAATCTGTAAACACATCCCCTTCTGCCATCATAAAGGGATAGAAGAATTCTGCTTGGAAATAAGTTGCCAAGACTAACTACATTATTTTCAATGTGGGTTTCAGTTAGGAGATTTAATAAATGTTAAGAAAATACCACTTCCTCTAAATTCTCTCATAGCACAAAGAAAGCCTTATTAAACCTTTGGCATCTTACCTTTACTTTTTCACCATTAATCTCTACTGTCTTAATCATAAAATCAACTCCAATTGTAGCTCCTTGACCTGGAGGGAAAAGACCCTAAAAAAGAAATAATAGAAAATAACTGTTAAGCAAGTCTTGCAATTAAATGAAATTCTCTCTGCAAATCAAAACAACAATGAGATACC
>NW_006921741.1:1302184-1315503 GCF_000298275.1 Orycteropus afer afer
AGACAAAGTATATGTGAACTGCTGTATGAAAAGTGAATTTGCTCTGTAAATCCTCACCCAAATCAAAAAAAAAAAAAAAAAAAAAAAGAAATTCTCTCACCCAGCCATTGCTAGGCCCTTCCCTCTGCTCAGTTAAACTGGTAAAAAGTGAACCCTGGTCAGTAGCATAGACGCCCTGTTTAATTTAACTTTGTATGTATGTTGGCACAGTGCTTACGGCACTTGGCTGCTAACCAAAAGGTCAGCAGTTCAAACCCCCAACTGTTCCACAAGAGAAAGATAAGGCAGTTTGCTTCTGTAGAGATTTACAGACTTGGAAACCCTATAGCAGTTCTACTCTGTCCTACAAGGTCAGTATGAATTGGCATTGATGCTACAGTGAGTGGGTATATATGTTTTGTGTGGAAGAGAGAGGAGGAAGAAAGCAGGAGAGAGAAATACTAACAGAAAGAAAAAAGAAAGAGAAAAAAAAAACAGAACAAAGGGAGAAAAAGACAGGGTGAAGGGAAGAAACTGGGAGAAGGGAGGGCAAGGTCTCAATTCCAAAGAAGGAAATACAAAATTAAACAGAAGGATAAGATAAGGAACATGGAGCCACAGGGATGAGGTCAGTATGTTCAAGTTGGGGATAAAATAGATAGGTGCTCTAAAAGAGGCAAAATCAAGGAAGTGCAAAGCTTAAACTGGCTACCAGTTCGGTGTATGGATAGTCATGTAGCAGCGCACTTCCCTTGAGTCGGATCCGACTCATAGCGACCCCTCCTTGGGGTTCCGAGGCAGTATCTCTACAGAAGTAGATGGCTCAGCCTTCCTTCCGAGGAGTGGCTGGTGGGTTTGAACCTCCAGCCTTCTGGTTAGCAGTCAAATGCCTTAGGCACTACGCCACCAGAGCTCCTATGGATAGTCATAGGGGTGGAAAATCAATATGAAAAACAAACAACAACTCAGCATGAAATACATGAACATGACAATGAGGCTTTGGAGTTTATAATATACATATAATTACATGAGTTCAGAGCCAATATCACTGGGAAGAAAATCTAAGAAAACAAAGTCATTCAGGCAGACAGAATGGTAGAAATGGAAATAAGGAGGTAGCAGCTTTAGGCTCTCAGTGTCACTTCAGGCAAACCACACCTCTTCTCTGGGCCTCAGAATAACACTCTTAAACTGGGAGGAGGCAGTTTTTGTAAGAAAATGAGGCAACAAATACATAATCTCTGAATTAGCCTCCAAATCAAAGGTTCTCAAATTTAATAACTATGAGGTCGTAAGCATTTTAAAACCAAAACAGCTTTACCTCAAGCTGGAAGCTTAACCAGAACAACAGAATTTTAGTAAAATTACATGTATAATACAATTTTCTATTACATAATATGTCCTGTAAGCTTGGGGAAGGGATTGGAGGTAGGAAGGAATTCTAACAAGAATGCTTTCCCAGTTTCCCTTCTCTCATCTCTTGTATTACAGAATTTCCAGAAAGTAAAAGGGACTTTATTACTGTATTTTTATGCAAATAATACACACATTATATAGCTTTTCCAAACCATGCAACGCCCTTGTGCATTAGTTTCCTCTGTGTACTACGCACAGTATGTGGGTGTGCATTTTATTTATCTGGATGTGTTATATGTGAAAAATACAGTAGCTCTGGCAGCTAAAATTGAGGCATCTTTAACTAAGTCCATTCCCTAACAATTGAGTTCTTTAATAAAATTGGAACTTAATAGACTGAGCTTCAAATCAATAGAAAATATTACAAACATTCATAACTTTACTTACAAATAAATATTCAATTAATTTCCTTCTATTTTGACTTGGCTCAGTCACAAACCTGCCAAACAAACATTAAGTTGATAGCTCTAACTGTTTGACAGCCTATTATGTACCAGAAAATAAAACAAACCTTTCCCAATATTTCTCCTGCCATTTCCAGCTCCCCACCAACTCAAAAACAGCTGAATTCAATATATATTACTTTATTTCATATTCCCAATTATTTTAACTGCCCACTAAATAAACAAGACAAGTATAATCTTGTCTATGAAACAATAACTTTTGAAGGAGTTGAGAAGTTGGGTGCTATTAAAAGTAGGCAAAAAAGGAAAAATAAGAACGAGATGGTCTGCATTTTAGTAAATTTCATTTTCAAAGATTAAAGCATTTTCACTTTTAATTACAAGATTTATGTTTTTAAAGAGAAAGGTCAAATGCCTATGGTGTCAGAGGTTAGAACATGCAGAAAATCCAATTATCAGACTGAAAATCAGTAGACCTGGGTTCTAATCCTGGCTGTACCACTAATATGGTGGGAAATACTAAACAAGTCATTTGGTCTCTCTAGATCTGAATTTTTCATTTGCAAAATAAGAAGAGTGGATTGAATAATCTCTAAGGAATCTTTAATAATAAGACAAGGTTAAGGAAACTTTTGATAAAGGTCTGAAAACTCTTTTTCTCTACAGTCTTGTTCTCCTGCCAAAAGCAGAAACGATTACTAACGTTAGGTGGAAGTAAAACCAGTTGGAGTTCCCATTATAACTCCATGGTGGTTGACTGAGTCCAGGTGCCCATTAGCTTTTTACTGTTAATTTCACTAGGTCAAGGCTTGATTTTAAAAAAAAAAAAAAACGGGTTCTATTCTGTGTTCATTTATCATGGGAGAAACCCTCACATTTCCAAAGATGACTCTCTGCCCTAGAGCTGTTTGTGTATCCAATCTGTCTCTCCACCACAAAACCACAAACTGTCAGAGCTGAAGGGGCCTTGGAGATTGTCTGGCTCCTTCATGTGCAGCAGGGAGGCCCAGGAAAGGAAGGTAACTTACCCAGGCTCACAGGGTGAGCCAGGGGCAGAGCTGGGACTAGCGCTTGTGTCTGGACTCTCAACTCACTGTTCTTTCCCCAGCATCAAGTTGTCCTTTGCCTTAGATAGAAGAGCTGGTTACAACTTTTCCCAACAATCACTTTAGGAAAATGCAAGATGCATGCATGATGATCCTGACAAAGGCACCATTCACATTTTTTTAGGGAAAATACAGAAGAAGGTCAACTTCAGAATTATTCCTTACTAATTTTTTTACATAATCTCTGGCAGTGAGTCTCAAAATCCCAAAGAGAACTTGTGCTTATGGCACATGATAAGGCATCAACCCAGAGAAAACATTCCATTTAGTGCAGACAATTCTTCACTGTTCCCATCTCATTCACATTTAATAAATTTAGTCAATCAGCATATTTCAATCTAAATAAAAATGATTCACACAGTTTCCTGGGAGGATGTGAAGGGGGAAAAGCTAGGAGTTTGATTAGTTGAATGTATATTTAAGTTTTTTTTAAATTAATATTTAGGTTCATTTTGATGCCAAGATTCATGTGTTACCACTTTTGGATTATTATTAACTAATAATCTATTTTTGATACTGCATACTGAAAGCAAAACCACAGCCCCTTTCATTAAAGGAAGCAACATGAAGTGTTAAAGGGTTGGTGATGGCCCATGCTCCCTTGAAATGGTTTAAAAAAGGCTAATAAAGAATACAAAGCTGATGCACCTTTACAAGAGTATGTTAAGAATGTACAGCCAAGAAAGTGACACTGGGACCAGTTACCCATCCCATTAGATTTCCCTAACCCCACAGGCCAGACTGAGAAAACCAACCTTGGTTTCCAAGTCTCCTTACCTGGGTGAATCGTCGGACTAGACACGTCTTCCCCACACCAGCGTTGCCAATTAAAACAATTTTGAACAGGAAATCATAATCTTCCATACTCATTTACACAGCTGCAAGGCAAAAACAAGCAAAAGTGTGATGGACTTTGTTAGACTTGCCCACAGAGCTCAAGCTGCATCAGCCCTGTCTCTTGGGAACAACAAGTCTAACTCATTTGAAGAACAATTTAATGTTCCCCTCTGATGACCATGCCAGTGAAAGAGGAACACAGGTGTTTGATCACAGGCAGACTTTATTCCTTCCCAGTTACCTCACGCCACAAGGAGCAAATGACACAAATGTCCTGTCACCTGGTAACCTTTATTCTTCCAAGTAGTCAGGTCACAGGTCACTTATGTGATAAGATCTGTTTTCTTTAGCGTGGAAAGGTTATTACAAATCTATGTGTAGACTAGCTGGGGGTGCAAAGAGGCAGGCACAAAGGAGACCCAACCAAAACTTAAACGTAGTTTTATGGGTAATGTGTGCCTCTGGAAAGGAATGCTAGTAACCAGGAGACTAAGTCAAAGGACAGACCTGTGAGGGGCTGTTTCAGTCTCCTGCAGGTCGTGGAGATCTTGGAGTCTAATCAGTGGGCGCTATAGCCATCTTTTCCTTCTACCACCACCCATTCCTACACACATCCTGCTAGCCATAGTGATCCTATAGTGCCTCTCCAAGTGCCTGATTTTTCACCTTTATGAACTTTGGTATAAAATATTTCCTCTGTCTGGGATAGCCTACCTCCCACCCTTTCTGTGCCATGAAGTTCTTCAACACCAAATGCAAGCATCTCTTTCTTTCTGAATATTTTCCTAATCTTCCCCAAATAAAGTTAAATATTTCTCCTTTATATTCTTCTGTCCTAAAACTTCACTTGCTATATATAATTACATGTTCAAATGTTAGCTTCATCCATGAGGAAAGGTACTATGTCTTTTAACTTTATCTTCCTAGCCCATGGGACGGAGTCACACTTAGTCAATATCTATTCTATAGAATGAATGAAATGCTTATTACTTAAGCATAAGCCTTAGTTTCTCCAACTGTGCTAAAAAGAGTAATATTTGTTCTATCTATTTCAAGGAACTGTTGTGAAGATTAAAAATAACAACAACAAAAACCCACTATACAAAAAAGCCTTGGTACCCTTAAAGTCTTATCCAGGTGAAGGCAACTGCTATTTATTGAGTACCTACTATAGTACTGTACTAAGTCCCAGAGGAAATACAGAGATAAGACAGTCTCTGCCCTTGAGACCAACACGAGAAAAGTTAAATAACAAGAAAAAAGCTAAATAACAGTTCAAGCCAACAGTGGAGCTCATTTCATAAAGTATAGGCAGAACAAGCCCAATGGAGTCTGGAGGGAAAGGAAATGGACAAGCAATGAGACCACGAGGGGAAAGGTGCTTGGGAAAGGAAGAAAAACCACAGGATCACCCCTACTAACAGATCTGAAGCCAGAATGGCTGCAAGGTTGAAGGGTACAGAGGTAAGCTCACTGCACCAAAACCTGTCAAGTAGCTAGGAAATAAATTCTCTTTGTACAAAGGTGATTTCTATATGAGTTTCAGTTGAACTTTGGAAAGATGACTGTCAACCAGGCCAACATGCAGGTGGTATTTATAGTCATAAAGCTACCAGCCAGACCTAAAGTTCAGGAGGCAAATGATGTCACCAAAAGAATTTTCACTTTGGAGTTAGAAAGACCTAAGTTGAAATCCTGATTGTATGACCTTCTAAATGTGTGCCTTTGGGCAAATTAAAATTTTTCTGAACCTCAACTTCCCGTTGACAAAATGGGGCTAATAACACCTATGTCACAAGAGCTGTGATGCTTGAAGGAATTAATGAAAACCCATGAGGACAGTGTCTGTCTCTTACCCACTCAAACTCCCTAATATGACTCACAAGGTTCCGAGGATCTGGTTCCCGCCTTCATTGCCAGCCTGGTCTCTCATCACTCTCCTCATTCCCCATACTCTAGCCTCACTGGATTTCTTCTGTTCCATAAACACCACATGAGCCCTTTTCTCCTTGGACTTTCACATATACTCCTGCCCAAAACACAGAATACAACCTCCTCTTCCCACCCCCAGCTAACTTCCACTTGGCTTTTATTTTTACTTTATATTTCAGCTTAAATATCACTTCCTCTGGTATATTTCCATGACCTGTGAGGGAGGCTGGGTCAACTTGCTATACACTCTCCCACAACAATGCCCTCTGCTCTCCTAAAATAGTAATACCATGCTTTATTTTAGTTCATTATTTCTATCTGTTTTTACTCCAACGCCATCCCTTGGCAACTCAGCCCTCACACAAACATGCATGACTGTGAAAGCAATGAAGATCTAAATTATTAATTCACATAATCCTCACAATATGTCTATGAGGTGGACACTATTAGCATCCTCACTGAACAGGTGGAGATTCTGAGGCATAAGAGAAGCAAATTATGAAGGTGCTCGTATTGCCCTGAGAAGGTTTTGATGAAACCTTAGAGAATCCACATCCCCAGGTACCTACTTCCACAGGATAACAGGGAAAAAAAAAAAAAAAAAAAAGTCATGAAGGTCCTATACCTAGTAACTGGTGGAGCCAGGATTCAAACCCAGGCAGCATGGATCCTGCACATATGTCCTTGAACTACTTCCCTATATTGCCTTGTACAATTCCTGGCTCACAGTAGCATTGCAAAAAAGATCTGATTAACTGAATGATGAAACAAGTGCTCGATAAATATTTCTCTTTTCTCCTTTCCTCTGGCTTCAAATCCAAAACTCTTTTCTACCACATTGTAGTAGTTTAAATAAGAATCAAATTCCTGATAAAACTTGAGAGACATGCCATGTCACTTACAACCAATAAAGATGTGAAAAGTGAAAAGAAAACAAAACTCAGGAATAGGCACAAGAATAAAAGGAAATCCAGTCTGGAATTGAACCCACACCTGTGGCTTCCAGCCAAACAAAAGACAGGCATAGGAGTTAAACATTTACCTGAGGTAGATATACTCCTTGTAGAGAACAATCATGGGAGAATAGAAGGGCTGTGTGTGCACAGGGAGACAGCTCAGGGGGCAGGAGTGCATGGAGGGAAGGACACAGGAAAGAGGTAACTATGAGGGAGGAAGTAGGAGGGGAGCTGTTGCATTGGGGTAAATTGTAGTCAATGTCGTGAGACAAAGTGTATGTGAACTGCTGTATGGAAAGTGAATTTGCTCTGTAAACTTTCACCCAAATCACCAAAAAAAAAAAAAAAAAGAATAAAAGGAAAGATGTGAGGGCTCTGTGGACTACACATGGACCACAACTGAGTGATTGACCAGTAAGAAACAGTGAGCACAAGGACTGGCCACATTCTTTTTTTATGCTTAAAATGTCTGGCACACATATTTCAGCAGAGGTCAAAGAAACGAAGCAGAGAATCCAGACAATGTCCAAAAATGAAGACCCATGAAACAGGGCTCCTAAAAAAAGGTTAACAATGTCCAAATTACACATCTTAAGGAAAGGAAGGTGAAAAGCAAAATTGCAATCCATTGCTGTTGAACTGATTCCAACTCATGGTGACCCTATTTGTTGCAGACTAGAATTGCGCTCTATAGGGTTTTCAAAGTTTTGACCTTCTGAAAGCAGATCAGCAGGCCTTTCTTCCAAGGTGCATCTGGAGGAGTTTGAACCACCAACCTTTTAGTTAGTAGTAGAGTGCCTAACCATTTGCACCATCCAGGGACTCCCAAGAAAGGTGAGAGACTCTTCATTATAGTCAATACTGTCTAATGTGGTTACCACTGGAGCAAGCACTAAGGCCTTTCTCCTTTCTATAAGAAATAACTTTAATGTTCTGTTCAATGTTTTTGAAATGAGCCTCTGGAAAAAGAGTTTGTTCTCTTCAAAAATGCAGGCCAGTTACAGCTAAAGCTGGACCATAAACCCCAGGTACCCTGCTGTGTGGTTACTGTTCTGTTTCTAATAGAAAACACATTCTGAATGAGAAGCTCACAAGATTCTGGGAAACTATGCTTTGAGGAAGACTTTTGGTTTGGTCCATAAGGTTAACAGCCAGGCATCACCAATCACCATGTGATGAGATTAAGCGTGGGGGGAGGGCATTTAGAGGCAAGGTGACTACTTACACTCAGCCTTTGTCTTAATAGCAAAGTCAGACCTTATCTGAGGAGCAAACTGTCACAAGCACATACTACTGGCCAAGCCCTAGTCTAAACCCCACTGGTGTTGAGTCAATTCTGATTCATAGTGACCTGTAGTTAGACCTCCCTCAGAGGGTTACCAAGGTTACAGTCTTCACAGAGGCACAGTGCCACATCTTTCTCCCATGGCACAGCTGGCGGGTTTGAACAGCCAACCTTTTGGTTAGCAGCCAAGCACTTAGCCACTGCTCCACCAGTCCTTAGCACTTTTCCAGGAGTTTTATATTCTATTACCATTAACAATAATAACAGGTGACATTTATCCACTGTATGTTACGTACCAACAACTCTTCTACGTCTATGTTATTGTTATGTGCCGCCCAGTCAGTTACAACTCATGTTGTTGTTGTTGTTGTTGTTGTTGTTGTTGTGTGCCATCAAGTCGGACCCGACGCATAGCGACCCCTCCTTGGGTTTCCAAGACAGTATCATAACGGAAGTAGGATTGCCCAGCCTTCCTTCCGAGGAGTGGCTGGTAGGTTTGAACCGCCAGCCTTCTGGTTAGCAGTCAAGTGCCTTAGGCACTATGCTACCAGAGCTCATACGGACCCTATGTACAACTGAACCAAACACTGCCCAGTCCCACGCCATCCTCACAATGATTGCTATGTTTGAGCCCATCGTTGCAGCCACTGTGTCAATCCATCTCATCGAGGATCTGCATTGCTTTCGCTGACCTTCTACTTCACCAAGCATGATGTCCTTCTCCAGGGACTGGTCCCTTCTGATAACATGTGCAAAGTACATGAGGCAAAGTCTTGCCATCCTCACTTGTAAGGAGCATTCTGGCTTTACTTCTTCCAAGACAGATTTATTCATTTTTTCGCTGACTTTCTACTTTACCAAGCACGATTCTCCAGGAATCGGTCCCTCCTGATAGCATGTTCAAAGTAAGATGAAGTCTTGCCATCTTCTCTCGTAAGGAGCACTCTAGCCAGAGTGCTACACTTCTTCCAAGACAGATTTGTTCATTCTTTGGCCATTAATTCTCACAACAATCCTAGGAGATAGGCACTATTATCATCCCTAGAAACTCTGAGAAAAAGAAACTGAGGCACAGAGAGCTTATCCTAAAGCCAAAAAGCTAGTTAATTTCAGAACCAGGATTCAACTCCAGATCCATCTCATACCATAGCTTGTTCTGAAACAGAACGCTGGCTCCCTCCCTTGTGGCTGACAATGTTGCTTTATCTGTCATGAGGGCTAGCAATGGAATGGAATGGAAACCATGAATGGAAACCAGGCCTCCTGTAACTGCAGAGTCCTATATCTCACTGCTCTAGAAGCAGCACATCCACATTGATGGGCCACATAGTGGTTCCAGAACATACAAGCACTTCTCACCAATTCAGGTCTTTATTAGGAGCTGGTCCCAGGACATTTGGCCCATTTCCCTGCATATCAGTCCAATAGTTAATTCATCTTTCATGTATATAACTATATATACCAGGCATGGGAGATATAATCAGGAACACTACTCAGATGGCAAAATCCCAAATATCATAATCACCACAAAACTCCAAATAAATAAATACATGCACGTATCCAAAGTGAGCATAACATTCAAAAAGGAAGAAAAAATAAATTGAAAAAATATACAGGAAACGAGATCTAGCATGAAAAGTTTAAAAACGAATAGCTCTAAGCAATGTGATTTTGGCAACATAAACCATTTATCAAAATGATCTTACTAAAAAAAAGCAACCTACATTCACCATTGTACATTGGTCTGTTTTCTCCCTTGCCTTTGTGGTACAAACAGGTAAGCACTCAACTACTGGCCAAAAAGATGGCTATATTTGTTTAAAACATTTGAAATCTGAGCTGCCCAGGTAAGTTGCCAGATAGAGCCAAAAACAAACAAACAAAAAACCTAGGATCCCCAGTTATATTTGCATTTCAGATAAACAACATATAATTTTTTATAAAAGTACATCCCAAATATTATATGGGACACATACAATAATTTTTTTCTATAAGTGTGTTCCAAATATTACATGGGATATACTTACACTAAAAAATTATTCATTGATTTTTGAAATTAATTAAGTAGAGGGTTCTGGTGAACAGAGGCCAAACCCCTTCTAATTGTTATTATTATTCATTAATATATGAAATTCATATTTAACTGGGTGTCTTATATTTTTCTGACAACCTACCCAGGGAAAATTTGAGTAGTCAGATCATAGTACAAAGAGAGGCTGTAAGCACAACACTATACCCATCCAGAAGCTGTGGAGGAAGATGGGAAGGGCGTGAGAAATAAGATATTACTCTGGTGGCACAGAGCCTAAGGCATTTGACTGCTAACCAGAAGGCTGATGGTTCAAACCCACCAGCCACTCCTCAGAAGCAAGATTGGGCAATCTATTTTCATAGAGAGACCACCTTAGAAACCTAAGGAGGGGTTGCTATGAGTCAAATCGACTCAACAGCAGTGAGTTGGCTTTTTCAGGTTTTTTTTTTTTTTTTTTTTTTCAGTCAATCAAAAACAATCAAATGGAAGAAAAAAAAAATGTAGGAGAGTAAAATTTCCCGAAGGTATGGCTGGGGTTCTTTAGAATCTGGGCCAGATCCAGGGATCAGGATCAGATTGGCATATGGGGCTCTGCAGGCAACTCTCTTCAATAATACCAGGGCACTGTGGACCTTCTTCCAAGTATATCTCTATGTCTGCCTGGTAAAGAAGGCTGTGTTCTACGTGTCTATTGTCCCTATTACACTTAAGGACAAAGACCATGTCTCAACAAGACACTCATGTCTGCATAACCCATGGCTGTGTCAATATATATACATTGAGTTTAAAGCACTTGATCATGTTTCATTCTAACAAGGTTCTGTCTCAGGAAGCTCATTATTGCTTAATTACTAGTACGCAATTACTAAACATTACCATAATCAACTGCTGCAAGCTCACTTGCTTTACATCAGATGCTAATTTCATGTTATTGCAAGTGAATTATTTTCCTTGGCCATGGATGTCAAACACCACCTGTGTCATGGCTGCTCATTCACCAGGCCATAGCTCCAACATCTTTATATAGCCCTATATAGTTTACAAAATGTTTTCACAGATGTGATCTACTCTGAACCTTCCAACAGTCTCATGAACAGGTACTTATCATTCACCATGCAGGTGAAGAAACTGAGGTTTTAGGAGATTAACTAACTTACTCAGACAGACCCCACCCCAAAGGCAGGAAGAAGGGAAAGCCAGGCAGAGAGGTTTTGAACAGCTACAGGAGACAACCTTGTCTGTCAGTTTGTCATACTGTGGTGGCTTGCATGTTGCTGTGAGGCTGGAGGCTGTGCCACTGGTGTTTCAAATGCTAGCAGGGTTGCACTTGGTACACAGGTTGCAATGCAGCTTCCAGACTGAAACAGACTCGGAAGAAGGAAGAGGCCATCCACTTCTCAAAGAGTTGGCCAAGGAAAACCTTAAGAACAGCAGAGAAATACTGTCTGATTCAGTGCTGGAAGACAAGCCACTTAGGTTGAAAGGCGCAACAAAATACAACTGGGAAAGGGCTACCTCATCAGAGTAGAACCAAACTTAATGATATGGATAAAGTAAAGCTTTCGGGACCTCGATTTACTGATGTGGCACAACTCAGATTGAGAAGAAACAACTGCAAACATCCATTCATAATCGGAGCATGGAATGTACAAAGCATGAATCTAGGAAAATTGGAAGTTGTCAAAAATGAAATGGAACACATAAATATTGATATCCTAGGCATCAGTGAGCTGAAATGGACTGGTTTTGGCCATTTTGAATCAGACAACCATATGATCTACTATGCCGGGAATGACAAATTAAAGAGGAATGGTGTGGCATTCATCATCACAAAGGATGTTTCAAGACCTGTCCTGAAGTACAATGTTGTCAGTGATAGGATAATATCCATATACTTACAAGGAAGAACAGTTAATACGACTATTATTCAAATTTATGAACCAACCACCAAAGCCAAAGATGAGGAAATTGAAGATTTCTACCAAGTTCTGCAGTCTGAAATTGACCAAACATGCAATCAGGATGTGTTAATTATCACTGGTGACTGGAATGCAAAAGTTGAAAACAAAGAATCACTGGTGGTTGAAAATGTGGTCTTGGTGACAGAAATAATGCTGGAGGTTGCATGATAGAATTCTGTAAGACTAACGACTTGTTCATTGCAAACACTTTTTTTCAACAACACAAATGGTGGCTATACACATGAACTTCACCAGACGGAGTAAACAGGAATCAGATTAACTGCATCTATGGCAAGAGGCAATGGAAAAGCTCAATATCTTCAGCCAAAACAAGGCCAGGAGCTGACTGTGGAACAGACCATCAACTGCTCATATGCAAGTTCAACCTGAAGTTGAAGACAAGTAAAACAAGTCCATAAGAGCCAAAATATGACCTTGGAAATATCCCTCCTGAATTTAGAGACCACCTAAAGAATAGATTTGATGCACTGAATACAATGGCTGAAAACCAGAACTGTGGAATGACATCAAGAACATCATCCATGAAGACAGCAAAAGGTCATTGAAAAGACAGGAAAGGAAGAAAAGACCAAAATGGATGTCAGAAGACACTCTAAAACTTGCCCTTGAAAGGCAAGTAGCTAAAGCAAATGGAAGAAATGACAAGATAAAAGAGCTGAACAGAACATTTCAAAAAACAGCTCAAAAAGACAAAGTAAATTATTATAATGAAATGTGCAAAGACTTGAAGTTAGAAAACCAAAAGGGAAGAACACGCTTGGCATTTCTCAAGCTGAAAGAACTGAAGAAAATATTCAAGCCTAGTGTTGCAATACTGAAAGATTCTGTGGGCAAAATACTGAATGATGCAAGAAACATCAAAAGAAGATGGAGGGAATACACAGAGTCACTGTACCAAAAAGAATTGGTCGATGCTCATCCATTTCAGGAGGTGGCATATGATCAAGAACCAATGGTATTGAAGGAAGAAGTTGAAACTGCATTGAAGGAAGTGGTGAAAAACAAGGCTTCAGGAATTGATGTAATACACATTGAGATGTTTCAACAAACAGATGCCACGCTGGAGGCACTCACTCGATTATGCCAAGAGACACCTACCTGGCCAACTGACTGGAAAAGATTTATATGTGTACCCATTCCAAAGAAAGGTGATCCCAAAGAAGGTGTAAATTATCAAACAATATCAGTAATATCACATATAAGTAAAATCTTATAGAAGATAATTCCAAAATGGTTGCAGCTGTATACTGACAGAGAACTTCCAGAGGTGCAAGCTGGATTCAGAAGAGGACGTAGAACAAGGGATATCATTGCTAATGTCAGATGAATCTTGGCTCAAAGCAAAGAATACCAGAAAGATGTTTACTTGTGTTTTATTGACTATGCAAAA
>NW_006921741.1:1316338-1326810 GCF_000298275.1 Orycteropus afer afer
GAGAATGGCCAGACTTCATCTCACCTTCTTTGGTCATGTTGTCAGAAGGGACCATTCCCTGGAGAAGGATGTCATGCTTGGTAAGGTGGAGAGTCGACGAGGGAGGGGAAGGCCTTCAACAAGATGGATTGACACAGTGGCTGTGGCGATGGGCTCAAGTATAGTAGCAAGGATCACGGAGCTGGCATGGGACCAGGCAGTGTTTCCTTCTGCTCTGCATAGGGTCGCTATGGATCAGAGACGACTTGACGGCACCTAACAACAACAACAACAAACTTACTCACACTAAACCACACACTAATGAGTGGCAAGATGACTTCTGCATCCTGACCACCTACAGTGTCTACCCTTTGCCAGAACACATTGTTTTCCCAGGTTCTCAAGTATTTATACAATGATTTGAACCCTTACCATGTGCCAGGAAATGAGCTAAATGTTTTCCATACATAAACTTATTTAATCTTTCCAAGTGCCATTAGGTGGGTATTATTGTTATTTCCACTTCATAGATGAGGAAATTGAAGTTCATAGAGGTTAGCTGATTTATGCAAAAATCACACGAGTTATGAATAAAAGTGCCAGGATTTAAAATCCAGACCTTTCTGGGAAAAACGTTAAGTTGGAGCTCTACCTCACTTCTTACACTAACATAAATTCCAGTGGCTTCAAGATTTGAATCTAAAATAATAAAAGCATGAAAGTACTAGAAGAAAAGATGATATATAAAAAATCTTAAATTAAGGAAGGCTTTCTGACACTTAAAATCAAAGCTATAAAATAAGATTAACAAATTTGACAATTTTTTTTAGTTCTTCATGATAAGACAATAAAAATGAAAAACTGCCTAAAATATTTGCAGTACATATCACTAACAGTTCATTTCCTTAAATCTATAAAGTAAGAAAATCCAATAATCTAATAGAAAAAACAGGCAGAGGACATGAGTAGATGGTTCATAAGAAAGGAAATAAAAATGGTACTCATGAAGAAAGTGATCAGCATTACTCATAAGAGAAAGGTTAAATTCAGACTATAATGAGAGGTCATTTTTCATCTCATGTTGGCAACGTTCATTCTGCACCAAGAGAGTATGGAGAAATGGGGCACTGGTAGACTACTGGTGGGCAGTAAATCAATGTGACCTCTACGGAGGGCAATATTGATTTAAAACTAAAAATGCTATTACAAACCCTTGCCCCAGCAATTCTACTTCCAAGAATCTATCCTACAGTTATACTCATACACATGTACAAAAACTTGTACTAGGATATTACAACACTGCTTGTGATAGCAAATATGATAAAGCCGAAAAGTCCAGGTGCAGGAAACAGTTGGATAGATTATGACATCCCTATATCAATGTACCATACAGTAGGCTGTGGACATCTGCAAGATATGTTAAGAATAAAAAGCAATATATAGAATGGTGTGTAAAAAAGGGGGGCATATGGATGCCTTGGAAGACAGGCCTGGAGATCTGCTTCCAAAAGGTCACAGTTTTGAAAGCTCTATGCAGCAGTGCTCCTCTGCACACATGGGCTCTCTATGAGTTGGAATTGACCTGACACAACTAAAAACAACATATATTATAAACCCATATAGGTATAAAATATCTCCGGAAGGATACAAAAGAAACTGGTAACAGTTGTTGCCCTTGCGGAGGCTGTAGTATCTAGCTCTTTCCAGGAAAGAAGATAACCTCTAACTCTTAAATTATACAATGCCCTTCCATTCAGTCATCATAATAGCACTTGAAAGACAAGACAGTTTTCCTAATACAGTGAGAGAAGTCCTGGTAAAAAATTTGCTTTGGGTGCTCTGTTTCTATCTGTCTGTCTTTCCATTTGTCTGCCTCACTGCATCCTTTCATGTGACAGGGACCACAGAAACATATGTCCCACTCACATTCTGGAGTTGCTTTTTCCAATTCATTGTCTGTATTATTACTTTCTCTATTAAACCATGTCTCAGCACAGCAAATCCGCACACGGTGAATTCATCCTTTCAGACCAACTTCCCTCAAAACCAAGTATCCATCATAAGACAGTCAAACCAATGGATCAAAATAGTTCAGCGTGTCACTAATAAAGACAAAGCTCTTGCACCGTGGTATTTAGTACTACAGCTTAGGATATGTGCTACAGAACAATGACACAGAATCTTCCTGAGGAAGCAAGAGGAACTGGTCTTTCTCTTCCCATTTTACAGAGATAGGAATTAAAACCCAGAAAGTGACTTGCCTCAGGCCACACAACATGTAAGTAACAGAACCAGAAGAACACATACAGGTTTCTTGACTCTAAATCAGAGCTGCTGCTAGGAAAAATAAGATCTGCAAATATAAATCCCTGCTGGGCAAGGCCACGGGCAAAACCAACAAGGGTGGCTGGCATGGACCCAGGGTCTGAGGGTGGAGTATGGAGCAGGGAGCTCAAAACTAGCCTTTAGCAATAGTTTTTAAGACATGTTTAAACAAACAAACAAAAGCAGGTCTGATATCCAGAATAATATTTTGTTACTTATTCTTCGTATTGTCTTTTGTATTTCCCTATTTCCTAGAACTGCAAAATAGTTTTAGGGTACTAAACATTTAAGAAAAACGAAAATTAATCCTAGATATGGCATTTCATCAGCATTAAACAAAGCAAATGTCTAAATTATCTTGTTTAAGTACTAGTGCTCTTTCACTTTCCCTAGTGAGAAAGCTGCTCCCACTGAGTGTCACTGCACAGAGTGGCTTTCCATACACAGGTGAGAGGAGAAGGGAGGGCACCACTTCTCAGGGCCCACTAGGGCCCATACTCAGCTAACTCTCCAGGTGGAACTAATTTGTTCTATACCACAGCACCTGGGAGCAGGTGCTTGACAAAAAGATGTGTCTGGAAATACTGCCACCTTATTTCTTAGGGGGAAGAAAGATACTCTGCCCACTCATATAATTCCTTTCTTTTCTAAAATGGGGAACTTCTGTCTGGAAAACATATTTGTTGAACTGATCTAAAAAATGTCTTCCCAGTCCCAACTTGCTGTTTCAATCTTCTACATAAGTGAGTAAGGTTGCTCTGTTGTCCTCCTCCAATAGTAAACAATGCCACCTGCAAAGAGTTCCATGGTTTATTCCTGGTGGCCTCCCCCTTGTGTTCTCTAAATCAGGAATTGTGTCTAATCTTTCTTCTGCAGAAGCTTTCCTGTGCCTGTTTGGCTGGACCGGAAGGGTCTCCTTATCAGTATCTTCAGTCTCCTCCTCCAAGCTCAGCATACAAAGCAGGCTGGCCAGGCATCCAGAGGTCAGGGCCACAGCCTAGACCTGGGTGGCATATGTTTCCCCCGATGGTTTTCCACACCAAGGACCTGAGGCCTACCAAGGACAGAGGTGTCTCCTTCCCTGCTGGATCCTTCCCTCAGCTGTATAAACAGAGTCCCTCCTCACTGAAAGCAGAAGTAAAAAGGAAGCAAGTGTCCACATGTTCTAGAACCCAAATGGATAAGGACAAAATATAGGAATTCTCCGAGGTTTGTTGTCATTGGCTTAAATCTCTTTTGCAAGAAAAACAACTATTTGTCTACAGCCTACCATGTGCTAGGTGCTTTACCTACACTACCTTACTTAATCTTTGAACAGCCCTGTTGGACATGATTCCAGTTTTGGTCATTTCGTGCTCCTCTAACAGAAAAGATCACAATGGGTGGATTTAACAAACAAGAGTTTATTCTCTTACAGTTTAGGAGGCTAGAAGTCCAAGTTCAAAGTGCCAGCTATAGGGATTGGGTAAAGGCCCCTTGACCTTGGGCTTTAGCTCTGCCTCTTGCTACCGGCCCACTAGAGCTGAAAGTATCTTGTAACTCAGGCAGCTGCTGGCTGCTGAGACTGACAAATCCAAGGTCAACATGTAAAATGGCACAGTCCCAAGACAACATGTCAGGCCACTGAGATGAAGACTCAGCCAAATGCAGGCAGCCAAAAGCAGGATCCAATGTACCCAAAAGCTCAAGACCTTTCTCAATGCTGTCTTCTTATATATTGGAAGCAACCACATCACTAAGGCAGCTACTCAACTGCTCACAGTAGATTCCAACAATGGAGTTGGTTACCAGTTTCATCATGGGGAATAACTATATCCAGTTGCCCAGCCACTCAAAACCACACTCAACCAAGCTAACACATAAGTTTAACTATCACAGTTACTATCAATAAGTTTGAATATCTATAGAGCACTAGATTGCTAAGTGTTTATCTGCTTTATGGCAAATTCCAATTTGGAAGCTAGGATAGAAATTCTTCAACACAGTCCTGCATACACACACACACACACACACACTCACACACACTGTATGCCATAAGCCATCTGTTATAAAGGTCTGTAGATTTTCTATCAGAAATGTCTCTTGAATCCTCCCTCTGCTCTATCTCATTCCTACCACACCAACCTGGTTTAGGTCCTCATCACCTCTTATCTAGTCTGCCATACTCTTCTCAATCTCCCTATGGCCAATCCACCAACCTATTCCTAATTCTCTGCCTTCAGAATGAATTTTAAATTCCTTAGCTTAGTGCAATAAGTCTCTTTATAATATGGCCCAAATTCACCTCTCCCTAATCCCCACGTACATTAAACTCTATCATATGAGACTTTTGGTCTTTTCAACAAACCACCATGTCTTTTCACTCTTCTATGCCTTTGCATATGCTCTTCCTCTCCCTGGCAAACACTTTCTCCTAGTTATCCTTTAAGACAAAGCTCAGACACCATCTCTCCTGTAATTCCTTCCCAATTACCCAGATGTATATTCCCAAAAACCACTGTAAATACCATAATGCCAGCATTCATCACATTGTATAGTGATTATCTGAGAGTCTTCCTCTCTAAACTTTGAGTTTCTCAATTAAAATCCAGCAAGTATTTATTGAAGAAATGGCCAAGAATGTGGGACATTTTTAAGATAAAAGATTTTAAAAGATAAAATATTCTTTCAAAAGAATACTAGATTTTAAAAATTCTAACTCACTGCCATTGAGTCAAACCCAACTCATAGTGACCCCTCCTTGGGTTTCCGAGGCAGTATTACTACGGACGTAGATTGCCCAACCTTCCTTCTGTGGAATGGCGAGAGATGGTGAGTGGTGGGTTTGAACTGCCAGCCTTCTGGTTAGCAGTCAAATGCCTTGGGCGCTATGCTACCAGAGCTCCTTAAAAAAGTTCAGGAACTGAGAAGCCAAGTGAACATACTTTAGGGTAGAGTTTCAGGGCTAGGTGGAAGATGTGGATAGAATATGAGGAAAATCCTGAGTAGAAAAATGAATTCTGGGATTTATGTGTTAATAGACCTAGGAACACACAAGGAGCAACATGCTCAGGGACCAAAAATTAGAGACATCCAAACATCTTTCAAGATGAAAAAATAAATGGCCACTGGTGATGGTAAGAACAGCACCTAAACATTGACAGGTGAAATATAAAGTGGTACTATTTTTCTCAATAGCAAGTTTTCAATATTCATCAAAAGCCTTAACAATGTCCACCTGACAAATTTGATTCTGGGAATTTTCCTAAGAAACTATTTTAAGATGTGTACAAAATTTTATTCACATGACAATTCATTCCAGTATTATTTAGAATAGACCATTAAATGGAAGGAGGGGTATAATCCAAATAATCAACAATAGAGGAGTGATGTGATGCAGTGACAAATTGACTGAATGGGACTATGCCAATGTGAGGTGCTGTGGGCCACCAAGCCCAAGGGGATTGGACAGCTTGATAATAATAGTAAATAATGTACATGGTATCCCTGTGAGGTTGGGACCAGGCAACTAAGGTATATGGAATGATAACAAGGCGATTGGTCTGTTTTGCCATCCCACTAGGCTTAAAATGAGCCGTTCCAGAGGTGGAAAGGAAGGTACCTCACTACCATCAAGAAAGAAAAGCTAGGAATGGAGCATGTCCTTTGGACCCAAGATCCATCCACTGAACCTCCTTCATTTAGGAGACAAAGAGCTATGACACAAGCAATGGTGAGATGGCAAGAGGCAGCAGCAGAGAAACAGCATCAGCAAAGGCAGCAGAACCAAGACCAGTACGAGATACCACAGTGGGTTTCCCTGCCCAGAGAGCAAAACATCTGAGCGCCTTCAGGCAGGAGGCTTGCTGGCTGAGTGGGGTGTCTCTGGTCATTTGTCGGTGGAGCTAGGCTTACCAACTCACAGAGCAAGTAAGCTGAATGCTGTCAGGTAACGTCTTACTGATAGAGTGGGCACCAGGCACTTAGAGGAGCTAGGTCTGCTGACCCCATTGTGAAGTTAGAGGAGGTCAGACAACACTGCCCACACACCATTTTTACAAGTGGTTAAACTTTTGTAATGTCATATGATGTAACATTGTGAAATATATACTTGGAAGGATATATATTTTAAAAGTGCTTACCTCTGCCAGGTGGGATTATGGATAGTTTACTTTCTTATTTACACATTTCTGTATTTTCCAAATTTTCTTCAATAAGCATGACTTACTTAGAAACAATACACATTATTATATGTCATAGAACAATACCAGTAAGAGAAACTTGGGATGGGTACACTTGTACACAGCTAGTGACCATCTTCATTCACTTAGCTCCTCTGGAAAGCAGGCTCTCACTTGGTACAGAGCAAAAGCCATAACAGAGTTCAAGCTTTCATGCAGTGAACTCACCACTGGGAATTCACTTTAAGGAAAGAATTCAATGAATTCAAAATGCTACACGACCAAAAATGTCCATTACATCTTCTCTAAAAGAGTAAAGAATTATAAACAATCCAAATGTCTGCAGAAGGATAGTTCAGCATAGAACATAAACACTATGGAATGCAGGGCAGTCACTAGAAATGCCAGCTATGAAAACTATGCAGAAATATGAAATAATGTTGACAATAGGCTATAAAGTGAAAAGAATGAACAAAAGCTGCATCGGTAGGGGCTGCACTATGAAAAATAAGCATGTATGTGAACAAGGACATTCACAAGTTAAACATGTTAAGATTATGAGATTACAGGGAATGTTCTGTGTCTGTTTTTTTTTTTTTTTAAGTTTAATCAGTTTTAACCTTTTGCCCACACATAGACACATATTTTAAAATTTGGAACGCTGAGAAAAGGAAAGATAAATTACCAGTAGAAACTCAATCATTGTCAGCATTTTGATATGTTCCTTTCAGTCTCTTTTTCCTTCACACTGGAGAGTTTGGTTTTGTTTTCATCATTGTAATCATGTCAACCTTTTATTTAAAGCAGTCGCATAATTATTTCCATTTTTAAAAAACCAGAGAACAAAAGAACTGTAAGAGAACATAGTGGTAGGTTGGTTGTTCCAAGCACTATCAAGAGAATTAAAACAATGTGTCTGTAAGCAAAAAAAAGCAAAACTAGATAGTTTACTATGATAACAAAATAAATAGATTTATCAAAGTTCCTGACACTAGAACAGAGACAAACCTGCAAGACCACCTACAGAGGACCCTTCCACCTATTTAAGCAGTGACAAGCCAAGAGCATGGAGAATACTGTTACTAAAGTTGGTTCAATTGTAAATTAAGCAGAATTTCAGCAAATTTTTAAAACAGAAAGGTACAATGATATAATAAGTTTTCAGATCTAAAAAAGCTCAAAGGAAACAAATTCAATTGGTCATTATGTCCATAATATTTAACTTCCTTTACATCTCTTGAAGGAGCTCTGGTGATGCAGTGTAACCAATGTTAAGGCATTCGGCTGCTAATCAAAAGGCTGGCAGTTTGAACCCACCAGCCACTCTGCCAGAGAAAGATGAGGCAGTCTGCTTCCGTAAAGATTTACAGCCTTGGAGCAGTGCTACTCTGTCCTACAGGGTCACTATGAGGCAGAATCGACTTGATGGCAGCGGGTTGGGTTGGGTTTTTTACATCTCTCACATCCTTATTCTCCCCACTGTCCACCTGCTCCCACCTACACTGAGAACAACCTCTCCCACTTGGGCAGCAGCTGCCTGTTTGCCTGCCTTCTTCTCACTTCCCCACTTGCGTGCAGTCTTTCCCCCACTCTGCTGCCACATACAGGCCTACACTTACATCCAGGACACTACAGATTCCAGTAGAGAGAGAAACAGGGACAGAAAAACATCATCTAAGCAATGCACAGGCTCTGCCCGTCCATTAAATGAAGGTAAGCCCTATAGGGAGAATGAGAGGGGTGGCTGAGTCTGCTGTTGCCATGGAGGGGCTTGGTTTCTACAACCTGCTCACACATTTATGGTTTTCAAACAACATGGCCTCTCACCACAAACCAAATGCTACATTACATGTGGTGTCTATCAAAGATTGTGCCCTCTGTTCTAAGGCTACAGGAAAAAGACTTGTGCTAATGGAGCAAACCTCACTCAGTTCACTGAGACACCTTCAAGGAGAAATTCAATTGCGCATTTTTTGCCTCGACCCTTTTAGAACCTAATTCCTATACAAGATGTGTAGTCTTATACAATGTGACTCCACTGTAATCTTTCCAAAGAACTAATCTGATTATGTCATTCTCTTACTTCTGTCTCCTCAATGGGTCCTGGCTGCCCACACAAAGCTGTCTATGAGAAGATGGACAGTGCTGTGGTTAAGAGTAATGGCATTTGAGCCAAACTACCTGAATCTGAACGCTGCCTCTTCCCTTTATGAGTTGCATGACTGTGCTAAGTTCTCTATTCTCTCAGTGCCTATGTTTACTAATTTGTAAATAGGGATAATAACAGCATTTATTATCATAGGGTTGTTGTGCAGATTAAGGGACTTGATGCAATAAAGCACTATGATGACAGCCTGGCACAAAAGGAGTATTCCATAAATGTTAGTTACTGCTACAATTATTGTTATCGCTGGAACAATGTTCAAATTTCCTAGCAGGCCATCCATGACCTACACCTTGCTCATCTCTCTGGCTTTGCTTACATGATCCATGTGTTACCACCACCACTATGATCGCACAGCCATACTAAATTCCCAAGTTTTGAGCCTGAGATAAAATTATCCCTCCACACCTTTACTCTGCCCTCCTCTCCTTGTTGGCTGGTGAACAACCACATCTCTCTGAAACCTCTCCAGCCACCACCCCACATGAACTGGCTACTTCCTCCTTTGTGTCTCCACTGTGCTCTGCAAAGACTTCCTCTATGGACACTTCATTATCCTCACCAGTTTATGTAACCTGCTTCCTGCAACAGACCTTACGGACAGAGCACCTTAAGAATAGAGATCCCTATGAACTCCTATCTGTATCCCCAATGCCTGGCATTCAGCAGACCCTAAACAAATATTAATTAAAAAATGGAAAAGAAAAGGTGATAGGACCACACAAAAGGTGAGGATGCTTTTCAGAGAACCTAACCGCCAGGATGGGGAAATAAAATCCCAAAACACTTTGACCCAAGGTGAATTAATTGGCAAAGATCATATAACCAAAGAGAAGAATTCTCAAGAGAAAGCCAAGTCCTGATATAAATGCAGTACTTCCATGTGGGAGGTGGCGGGTAGGGGTGTGTAGAACTGACATTAATAATGCTTCTAAACTAGCTGGTGTGGCTATATATTGAATAGCGTTTTTAAGATGAAGAAATATAGAGAGTCATAGCTAACTGAAAAGTACCATTCACCTTGCCCAGAGGGCAGGTCATTTAACATAAAATACTGCAGAAGACCCAGACTTCAGGAGCAAAAGAGAACTAATCTTTGTTGAATGCCTACAATGAGCCATATACTTTAAAACCAATACAGTTTCCATTAAACACAATGTGCTGGGTGCAGAACTATTTGCTTTATATGCATTATCCAGTTACATGGTGCAAATCCTCAACAACTCTCAGACATAAGTCTTGGCCTCTCCATTTTACAGATGAGAAAACATATTCACTCATCTCATGTATTTGTGGTAGCATAGTACCTAAGGCACTTGACTGCTAACCAGAAGGCTGGCAGTTCAAACCCACCAGTCACTCCTCGGAAGGAAGGTTGGGCAATCTACTTCCGTAGTGACAGTGCCTCAGAAACCCAAGGGGGGGGTCACTATGAGTTGGGTCCAACTCGATGGTGCATAACAACAACAACAGAGGGCTGATGAACACTAATGACCAGGCAAGTTGTGGGATGACATCAAGGACATCATACATGAAAAAAGTCAAAGGTCATTAAAAAAACAAGAAAGAAAGAAAAGATCAAAATGGATGTCAGAAGAGACTCAAACTTGCTCTTGAATGGAGAGTAGCTAAAGTGAATGGAAGGTGTGGATTGGCTCTCAGCCCAACAGTAGAAAGACATACAAGCAGAACACCTACCCCAGGGAGATGAACCCAGTTACCCTAAGAACGTGCTCCCCTTAGATCAATCAGCCATGAGACATCAGAGGGGCAGCTTTCATGTACAGGGAAGGCTGGAAAGATAGGAATGCATAGATAAGAAGGGCACAGGGAAGGGGTAGTTA
>NW_006921741.1:1326910-1334760 GCF_000298275.1 Orycteropus afer afer
AAACCCACCAGTCACTCCTCGGAAGGAAGGTTGGGCAATCTACTTCCGTAGTGATACTGCCTCAGAAACCCAAGGAGGGGTCGCTATGAGTCGGGCCCAACTCCATGGCACATAACAACAACAACAACATGTATTTGTACTGAGCATCTATGATGTGCAAGTCACTGTTCCAGAAGCAGGGGATACAACAATGAACAAACAGACAAGTCCCCCTCTCAGAGAACATACATTCCAGGCTTGGCAGACAATAGAGCAATAGACAAATAGAATAAGAGGCAATGCACAAATAAACAAGAAAAATGTCTCAGGGTGACAAATTGCTAGTACAGAATTAAAATGGGGAGAAGGGGCAGAGAGTGACTAAACAGCTATTTTAGGTTGGGTGGTCAGGGAAGGCCTTCCAGAATGGTGACATTTATAATGAAATTTGAATAAGAAAGAGCCAGGTGCATGAAGATTGAAAGAAAAGCATTTGAGGCTTAGGGAGCAGCTAGTGCAAGGGCTCTAAAGTGAAAATGAGCTTGCATATCCAGAGAACCAAAAAAAAAAAAAAAAAATGAGGCTAGGTGCATGGTCACTGCAAAGAAGGCTGAGAGACTGACATGGGACAGGTCACATAGAGCTTGGTAAGCCAGGCAGGGAGTGTGGATTTCATTCTGAGTGTAATGGGAGGCCATTTGGGAGATTTTCAGGAATGTGACATAACCTAGTAACATTTTGAAAACATTTCTCTGAGCCCCATAATGACGTGTACAAGTAAACAAGTCAGTAGGCTATTTCAAGTAGTCTAGGTCAGAAAAGGATGGTGGATTAGACTGGGGTGGTGCCAAAGGGGCAGGGAGGCCGCATCTGCTGACCTCCTCTAACCCCACAAGAGGAAGACAGAATCACCATCAGTAGCCCAAGGCCTTTTCCTGAGAGGCCAGACATGCTGCCTCCCTCCAGCCCTTTCATCAACCCTGACACCACCAACCGCTCCTCCCGCAGCACCCACCACTTCTCTGCTGGGTTCAAGAATTTGTTGCAGTGGCCACACAGAAGTCACAGATTATGGGGTTTATTAGGGAAGCAACACGCTATAATTGAAGTCAGGAATGTGCTCAGTCTCTCTTAGCCCGCTGTCTCTCAACTGATAGTCTCTCAGCAGTGCATGTGTCTTGTATCTCTCTCTCAGCAGTGTGTGTGTCTTGTGTCTCTCAGGAGCACGTTTCTCTAAGAAGCACGTCTTTCTCAGTCAGCAGTCAGACAGACTTCTTCTGCCTCTGGAAGGGCTCCTTTTGAGCCTGGCAGAGTAACCATTAACCAATCCCAACATCAGAATTCCATATATCTGAGAGACAGCAAACTTCCCAGAATATTGCTGTGCATGTGTACTAGTAAATCTGGGAAAGTTCTTGGAGATACAGAAAACAGAACTTGCTGAAGGACTAGATGAGATGGTGAATGAAAAAAATAAATAAAAAGTTATGCTCAGATTTTTTTCACTTGAGTACTCACAGGGATAGTGACACCACTTACTGAGGTGGGGAAGACTGAGGTAAGAGCAAGTTTGGGGTGGATGCTGAATCTGTGTTGGTCTTGTTAAATTTAAAATGCCTCTTAGATATCTGTATGGACAGAATCTGGACTTTGAGAGAATTCAGGAGCTAGGGATACAAATTTCAATGTATGTGTTCCAGATTAAATTGTGTTAGAATCCTAACCCCTATACCTGTGGGTGTCATCTAATTTAATGTAATGCAATCACCTCCCACAGTAAATCTAATATAATGTGATCAATTAGTTGAAGTCATATCAGTGTATGGTGTATCCTAAACCCAATTACTTATGAAAAGAGCAGCACAGATATGGAGACAAGCACACACATACTGGGCAAGACACATTGTATGTAAGGATCACCAAGAACCAATGATCAATGCTCTGGCCACCAACCAGGAAGGAATCAACATGATTGAGACTCTGATTTGGACTTTTAGCCTCTAGAATTGTGAGAAAATAAACTACCATTCTCTAAGGCCACCTATCTACCACTCATCTGTCAGTTTGTCGTACTGTGGTGGCTTGTGTGTTGCTGTGAGGCTAGAGGCTATGCCACGGGTGTTTCAAATGCCAGCAGGGTCACCCACAGTGGACAGATTTCAGCATGACAGAATTTTGCAAGACCAATGACTTATTCATTGCAAATACCTTTTTTCAGTAACATAAATGGCAGCTATACATGTGGACTTCACCAGATGAAGTACATGGGAATCAGATTGACTATATCTGTGGAAAGGGGCAATGGAGAAGCTCAATAACTTCAACCAAAACAAGGCCAGGAGCTGACTGTGGAACAGATCATCAACTCCTTATATCCAAGTTCAAGTTGAAGCTGAAGACAATTAAAACAAGTCCACAAGAGCCAAAATATGACCTGGATTATATCCTTCCTGAATTTAGATACCATCTAAAGAATAAATTTGATGCATTGAACACCAATGGCTGAAAACCAGAGGAATTGTGGGATGACATCAAGAACATCATCCACAAAGAAAGCAAAAGGTCATTAAAAAGAACAAAGGAAGAAACGACCAAAATGGATGTCAGAAGAGACTCTGAAACTTGCCCTTGAAAGGAGAGTAGCTAATGCAAACAGAAGACATGACAAGATAAAAGAGCTGAACAGAAGATTTCAAAGAGCAGCTTAAAAAGACAAAGTCAATTATTATAATGAAATGTGGAGAGACGCAGAGTTAGAAAATCAAAAGGAAAGAACACACTTAGCATTTCTCAAGCTGAAAGAACTGAAGAAAAACTTCAAGTCTCAAGTTGCAATATTGAAAAATTCCACACAGAGTCACTGTACCAAAAAGAATTGGTCGATGCTCATCCATTTCAGGAGGTGGCATATGATCAAGAACCAATGGTATTGAAGGAAGATGTCGAAGGTGCACTGAAGGAATTAGTGAAGAGCAAGGCTCCAGGAATGGACGGATATCCACTGAGATGTTTCAACAAATGGATGCCACACTGGAGGCATTCACTGTCTATGCCAAGAAATTTGGAAGACAGCTACCTAGCCAACTGATTGGAAGAGATCCATATTTATACCCATTTCAAAGAAAGATGATCCCACAGAATGTGGAAATTATCAAACAATATCATTAATATCACCACAAGTAAAATCTTGCTGAAGATAATTCAAAAACGATTGCAGCAATATATTGACAGAGAACTTCTAGAAATGTAAGCTGGATTCAGAAGAGGACTTGGAACAAGGGATATCATTGCTGATGTCAGATGGATCTTGGCTAAAAGCAAAGAATACCAGGAAGCTGTTTACTTATGTTTTATTGACTATACAAAAGCATTTGCTTGTGTGGATCATAACAAATTGTGGATAACATTGAGAAGAATGGGAATTCCAGAACACTTACTGTGCTTATGAGGAACCTGTACACAGACCAGGAGGCTGTCGTTCAAACAGAACAAGAGGATACTGCATGGTTTAAAATCAGGAAGGGAGTGTGTCAGGGTTGTATCCTTTCACATACTTATTCGCTCCATATGCTGAGCAAATATCTGAGAAGCTGGACTGTATGAAGAAGAGCATAGCATAAAGATTGGAGGAAGACTCACTGAGAACCTGCGATATGCCAAGGACACAATTTTGCTTCCTGAAAGTGAAAATGACTTGAAGCACTCACTGATGAAGATTAAAGACTATGATTTGCAGTATGGATTATGTATCAACATAAAGAAAATGAAAATCCTCGCAACTGGACTAGTAAGCAGCATCACAATAAATGGAGAAAAGATGGAGGCTGTCAAAGATTTCATATTACTTGCTTCCACAATCAACACCATTGGAAGCAGCAGTTGAGAAATCAGATGATGTATTGCACTTGGCAAATCTGCTGCAAAAAAACCTCTTTAAAATGCTGAAGAACAAAGATATCTCTTTGAAGACTAAGGTGCACATAACCCAAGCCATGGTATTTTCAATCACCTCATATGCATGTGAAAGCTGCAAAATGAATAAGGAAGACCAAAGAAGAGTTGATATTTTTAAGTTGTGGTATTGGTGAAGAATACTGAAGGCACCATGGACTGCCAGAAGAACTAACAAATCTGCCCTAGAAGTGCACCTAGAATGCTCCTTGGAAGTGAGAATGGTCAGACTTCGTCTCATCTACTTTGGTCATGTTGTCAGAGGGGACCAATCCCTGCAGAAGGATATCATGCTTGGTAAAGTACTGTTTGTTGTTGTTGTTATGTGCCATCGAGTCGGACCTGACTCATAGCAACCCCACCTTGGGTTACCGTAGTATCACTAAGGAAGTAGACTGTCCAACCTTCTTTCCAAGGAGTGGCTGGTAGGTTTGAACTGCCAGCCTTCTGGTTAGCAGTCAAGTGCCTTAGGCACTGCACTACCAGAGGTCCCTGGTAAACTGCAGGGTCACTGAAAAGGGGGAAAGCCCTCAATGAGATGGAATGACATATTGGCTCCAACGATGGGCTCACGTATAGCAAGGATTGTGTGGCTAAAGCAGGACTGGGCAGTGTTTTGTTCTATTACACACAGGGTCTCCATGAGTCAGAGCCAACTCAATGACACCTAACAACAACAATGCCACCTATGGGTGGTATTTATGTTACAGTAGCACTAAGAAAGGGTCTCTGGTAGTGTAGTGCCTAAGGCACTTGACTGCTAACCAGAAGGCTGGCAGTTCAAACCCACCAGCCACTCCTCAGAAGGAAGGTTGGACAATCTACTTCCGTAGTGATATTGCCTCGGAAACCCAAGGAGGGGTCGCTATGAGTCGGGTCTGACTCCATAGCACATAACAACAACAACAGCAGCACTAAGAAACTAAGACAGGATATTATTTAAAGCCACTGGATTAAAAAAAGGATTCTATATGGAGAATAAATAAAGAAAGGGACCATTTCAAAGCTCAGGGCACACCATTATTTGGAGGTTGAAGAAAGACTTGAAAATAGCCCAAAGACATAGGAAGAGACCTAGGAAAGTACAGTGGCAAAGAAAATTGTGTTCAACCCTGTCAGCAACTGAGAGAATAAGTTAAAACAAAGAAATGGCTTAGAGTTGGTAATATGAAGAAAAATATGGTTGATGTAGACAAGAGTAGTCCTGGTAGACTGACAGGAAGAGATTAAAGTGAGGGGAAGAAGTCAAGTTGTAAGTACAGACCACTTTCTTAAGTTTTACTGAGAAAAGAAACAGAAATTAGAGAGCTGAAGGAGGATATAATGTGAGAGATTTTTAAATTACAAAAAATGAATTTATCTTGCAATTTGTAAGAGATAAAAATTAGAAAATGTTTTAGGAATTTTTCGGTTTGTTTGCTTTAAGATAAATACTGCAGTATGTTTATTTGCTATTGAGAATGTTGCAGTGGGGAGAGAGAAGGGGCAACATTCCAGGATCAAAGATTTCTAAGACTTAGTCACAATAACAGTCTTAATGAAATTAAGTAATGTGCCCTAATTAACTTATCATAAACCTAAATTATGATATGCTTAAGGTGAGATACACCTGTCTCTGTATTATTTTTATGAAAGGCTAAAGAATTTCCCCAAAATCTAATTAATGTTCCAAGCATGTTCTATGTGGTTACTCCAATTAACAGAGAGTAAAACAGACAGAGCTCAGATAAGGGAAGACTTCAAGTGTCTGTTTTAATGGAAGAACCAGAGTGAACAAGCACAAAACTTGAGAGTTGTACTTAACTCCTCTCTGGTCCTTAACTTCTGTCCCGCTGATTTTACCTGCAGAATATATATCAAACCAGTTGCATCCTCCTCTCCCCCTCCTACCATTGCCCTGGGTCAGGCCTCATCATCTCTCACCTACACTAAGAACCCTAGCTGTTCACTCTGCCCGAGTCCTGCTCAGATCAGTTTCATTCTCCACATCTCCACCTGGTTATGTATCTAAAACACACATCTGGAGCTTGTTCTTCTGCTGAAAGCCCTACAATGGCTTCCCTTGGTTTTCAAAATGAAGCCCAAAGTCCTCAATCTCTTTCTAATACTCTGGAAATTTCTCCAGCCTCATTTCTCATCTAACTCACATTTCACACTCTAATAGCAATGAAATTTCTCATCCTTGTGATATCTCTCATCCCTGTGCTTTGGTTCTTTAAGTCCTTACAAAGTGGAATGTCCTTCTTTCCAGTCTCTGCACCCTTACTCTGCCCTTGCTCAGGTATCACTTGCCTCCTGGAAGTCTTCCTGGACTTGGCATCTTCCACACACACATATACACAGATTAACCAGCTGCTGCTGACTCCAACTCCTGACAACCCCATATGTGTCAGAGTAGAATTGTGCTCCATAGGGTTTTCAGTGGCTGAATTTTTAAAAGTAGATTGCCAGGTATTTCTTCTGAGGTGCTTCTGGGTGGACTTGAACCACCAGCATTTCGGTTAGCAGCCAAGTACAATAACCATTTGCACCACTCGGGAACTCTAACCCAGAGATTCCAAAAACCAAAACCAAACCCACAGCCATCAAGTCTATTCCAATTCATAGCAACCTCCACTGGATTCCCAAGGCAGTAAATCTTTACAGAAATAGATTTTCCCATCTTCCTTCCACAGAGTGGCTGGTGGGTTTGAACCACCAACTATGAGGTTAGCAGTTAAATGCCTTAGGCACTGCACCACCAGAGCTCCTTAACACAGAGATTAAACCAAAAAAACCAAATTCACTGCCATAGAGTTGATTCGACTCATAGTGACCCCTCTTTGGGTTTCCGAGGTGGTACCTCTACAGATTGCCCACTCTTCCTTCCGAGGAGTAACTAGTGGGTTTGAACTGCCAACTGTGTGGTTAGCAGTTAAATGCCTTAGGCACTATGCCACTAAAGCTCCCAACACAGAGAATAGGTTCTCTTATTTGGGTCTCCCATAATGCCCTGCATATAGTGTAATCATTGTAGTTACTGTACTATTTAAAATTATTTTTCACAGGACTATCTACCCCATAAATAAGGTCTCCTTAGGGAAAGGTCTGGATTTTATTCATTTTTACAACCCCAGCACAGTGCCTGACTATATATAGGTGCTCAGTTCCCCTTTCTGATGGTCTATTTCCTAATCTGTGGAACAGGAAAATTATCATCTGTGTACTTGATTTATAGTCTCAGTTTCTTCCGTTTTTACTTTCCTATTCCTTTACACTGGCCCTGTGTCCTCCCCGTGAGCCCCTGCCCAATCCATATCAGAATATCTCAAGCTCCAGCCCTATCTCAGGCTCTCGCCTGCTAGTGCCCCCTGGACTTGACTCTCTGAGGATGACTCAGCTAATTAGCCAGTGCAGTAGTGCAAACACTTCCTGAGCACCTTTATGCAAGGCATGTCCTAAATGCTGTGGAAAAACATACAAAATATACAAAGAATCTATGATCTACTGAGGGGCTGGAAGTGGGTGACAGGCAAACAAAGGCAGTGTAATTAAAAGAAGGAAAAGGTTAGGATGAAGCCCTCAAACTATTACCCTAAAATAATCTTTAAACCTTTAACCAAAAATATTCCTGGAAGTCTTTTTAAAATCAAATAATAGTTTAGTTTAACTAGTAAAGAATGTCTGCTTTGAGTATCATGTTCTTTTAAGAACTATCTATATGGGATCAAACTGACAACATCAAGAAGAATGATTAGATAGAATCCTTAGGGGGCAGTGAGTGTATGTTAATGGTGGAGGAATAATTCAGAAAAGAAAGGTAAGAATGGTTGCACAACTCAAAGAATGTAATCGATATCACTGAGTACATGTAGAAATTGTTGAATTGGTGCATATTCTTCTGTGTATACTCTCAACAATGACAAATAAGATACTGGGGG
>NW_006921741.1:1334905-1353324 GCF_000298275.1 Orycteropus afer afer
TCTGGTAGCATAGTGGCTAAGGCACTTGACTGCTAACCAGAAGGCTGGCGGTTCAAACCCACCAGCCACTCCTCGGAAGGAAGGTTGGGCATTCCTATTTCCGTAGTGATACTGCCTCGGAAACCCAAGGAGGGGTCGCTATGAGTCAGGGCCGACTCGATGGCAAACAACAACAACAACAACCTACTCTAGATCCCTCCAGTTCCTCTAGGAGAGCAAGAAGTGCTGTCTGCGAAGTCTTAGAGTAAGGGACCCTATTTAACTTTGTTTAAACTAGCATCCCAAATTTGTTTCACGACCAAGTTTCATTTCCCTTTCCCCTGGAGAATATTTGCACTATCCTAGGGAACATACTTTAAGAAACAACAGGTTACATGTTACCCTTTTAAAGTTACTTATCTACATTTTAACAGGACCTCCCATAGAGAAGGGAGCTCTGGTGGCACTCTAGTGGCATAGTGCCTAAAGCATTTGACTGCTAACCAGAAGGCTGGTGGTTCAAACCCACCAGCCACTCCTTGGAAGGAAGATGGGACAATCTACTTCCATACAGATACTGCCTCGGAAACCCAAGGAGGGGTCACTATGAGTTGGAATCGACTGGCAGTGAGCCCATAAATAATACTTGAGCCTCAGATTTTTTTAAAATAATGTAATGATTTTTTATATTCACCTGACATACTATCCTAGGAAAAAGTAATGGGACACAATGCAGAACTAAGTTGCTGTGAAACCAAACAAAACTCAAAACTGCTGTTATCAAGTCAATTCCTAATTCATAATGACCCTGTAAGACAGAGTAGAACTGCTTCATAGGGCTTTCAAGGCTGTAAATCTTTACAGAAGCAGACTACCTCACCATTTTCCTGTGGAGCAGATGGTGGGTTTGGACCACCAACCTTTTGGTTAGCAGCTGGATGCTTTAACCACAGCACCACTGGAGCTTCTATTAAGTTGCTGTCAAGATAGAATAAATTCATTCCTTCTCTAGTGTGAAGCAGTGTAAATGTGAGACTTATTATTAAGAGAGGAAAACAAAGCATCTCTGACTGTTTATTCCTTCTTTGGTACGATGTTTATACTCATATAGCCACCCTCCTTCCCTCTCCAACTTCCTGACTGCGTAAATAAACACAAGGCTTGAAAGCAAAGGGAATGATGTTGCATAACAACAAGCTGACAAGACATGTTTTGCTCTTTAATATTTAACAAACAGTCACGCTTGTAAAAGGCAAGAAAGAAAAGGACATCTTGTGCTTTTCTGTCCTCATCCACAGAAGTGCAGTGCTGAATTATCCAGCCTGTGAGTTAACAAATGTTTACTGTGAGAAGGCATTGTGCTCCTGATACAGAGAAAAATAAGACAGTTTTATAAGTCCTACTTTACAGACCAATCGGGAAGACAGGCAGGTTAACAAATTGCACTGCAGCTGGCAAAGTGCGAGCAAGCAATGCTACACTAAGAGGTGAGTATGAGATGCCAGAAAGGCACAAAATCAGGGACTCCTTAATATAAGGTCAGGAGAGGCATTAAAAAGACATGTTAAAATACAGAGATTCCTCTTAGCTCTTGAAAGCTTAAAAAAGAGTTTTCCAAATAGAGAGATAGGTAGGTAGGTAGGTAGAGTGAATAGGTTTCTGGGGTTGAACAGGATAGGGAAAAAAAAAGAGGGATAATTGAGAGGCTAATTTTCTAGAGGAGATGGCATACTTAACTCCCAAGTCATTCAAAAATTCAGTAAAATGGTTTTGTCTCATTAACAAAATCCCACAAATACAAGGAAAAACAAGAGAAAGTAATAGTGTGAGCAAGCAACAAGTCCCTTAGAAGATTCAAGAAATCTGAAGGCTAAACTAGATGCAGAGAAAGCTGAGAAGCCTCTGGTTTAATCCATAGAATCCTGACAATTAAGATACAGGAACTGGCAGTGTCTTGTGGTTCTAGAGTAGGGTATATGATGCTAAAATAAAAAAGACATCTCAGAAGGCAGTGTAATTAACTCTTTCTCAGTCAACCTGACTGAGAAAAAGTTAGCTCCTTGGATGCTTCCTCCTCATTGACAGAACAGTAGAGCTTATCTCTGAGGAGGATAAAACAGAAATACTTGTTTAAAGCATTGGGGGGAGGGCGGTTCTGATGAAATAAAAATAGCCATGACAAGTAGCTACTAGGATCTTAAAAGCTTGCAAGTGGCCATCTAGATGCAACGATGGGTCTCTCCTCGTTCAGAGCAAAGAAGAATGAAGAAAACCAAAGACAATGGTGAAAACAGACAAAGACTAATGGTGGAAACAATTAGTCCAAGGGACTGGTACACCATGCAATCCTCAGGCTATATGACTATCAGACCAGAAGAACTAGATGGTTACTGGCTACCACTGTCAACCACTCAGAGGGGGATCTATGTAGGAGATCCTGGATAGAGTGGGAGAACAATGTGGAACAAAACTCAAAATCACCAAAAAAATGCGGGGGGGGGGACCAGGTTTGCTGGTCTAATAGAGCCTGGTGGAACCCCTGAGACAATGGCCCCTAGCTGCCCTTCAGGTCTGGAATTGAACCCACTCCTATGGCTTCCAGCTAAACAAAAGACAAGCGTGTGAGCTGAACATTTACATTGTTGTTGTTGTTGTTGTTATGTGCCGTCGAGTCGGCCCCGACTCATAGTGACCCCTCCTTGGGTTTCCGAGGCAGTTTCACTACTTAAGTAGGATTGCCCAACCTTCCTTCCGAGGAGTGGCTGGTGGGTTTGAACCGCCAGCCGTTTGGTTAGCAGGCAAGTGTCTTAGCCACTATGCTACCAGAGCTCCCAACATTTACATTAGGTAGATATATTCCTTGGAGAGAACAATCATGAGACAATAGAAGGGCTGCATATGCACAGGGAGACAGCTCAGGGGGCAGGAGTGCATGGGAGGGAAGGACACAGGGAAGAGGTAACTAAGGGGAGGAAGTTGGAAGAGAGTTGTTGCACTGTGGGAGACTGCAGTCAATGTCATAAGACAAAGTTTATGTGCATTGCTGTAAGGAAGATGAATTTGCTCCATACACTTTCAGCCAAATCACAATTAAAAAAAAAAAAAAAAAGCTATGAATTGATAATTGGTAAACTTGAGTGATGGACACATGGGGTTCATTATACTGTTGTCCTCTCTCCTTTTGTAAATCTGAAATTTTCTATAATAAAAACTAAGAGTGCCTCTAGCCTAGGGGTACCTAGTACAGTTGAGTGGGAACATATCAAAGACAGGGCACTAAATCTACTGAAAGGAGAGTGCAAAGGTCTCCATATTCCTCTCTTCATGACTCTCAGAACACTTGAACAAACATGAAGATGGTCATCACCAACATTTCCATTGTCATTTAACCCTCTTTTGTGTTGTTGTTCCAAATATTTTAAATATTTGTTTATAAAATTTTCAGAGCCTTACTTTCCAAAGGGGAGTGAAAGACTACAAGAGAGCCTGGAGAATGGAAAGGAAAACCTGATGATGCTGACTTCAGAGGCATTCAACAAATACCTCACCCAGAAAACCATACAGTGAGACTCAGGGTTAATGATCTCTAAAGCTCTGGTGGCGTAAGTAGTATGTAAGGTGTTTGACTGCTAACCAGAAGGCTGGCAGTTCAAACCCCCCAGCCACTCCTCGAAGGAAGACTGGGCAATCTACTCCCATAGAGATACTTCCTTGGAAACCCAACGGCAGTGAGTTTTTTTTGTTTTGTTTTGTTTTGTTTTTAACCCATAGTCGTGGTTTCCTGACAGCTCTTTTCTTTTTTTAAACAATTTTATTGAGATATAATTCACATACCATACGGTTCACACATTTAAAGTGCACAATTTAATTGTTTGTAGTATCTTCAGAGTTGAACAACCCTCATGGCAATCTAATTTTAGAACATTTTTGTCACCCCCAAAATAAACCCTGTACCTGTTAGCAGTCATTCCTCATTTTCCCCTCTCCTCAGTCCCACACAATTACTATCTACTTTCTGTCTCTATAAAAAACAAACCAAAAGCACTGCCAATGAGTTGACTCCTACTCAGTGACCTCCTTTGGGTTTCTGAGATGATAAATCTTTATGGAAGTAGATTGCCCAGTCTTCCTTCTGCAGAGTGGCTGGTGGGTTTGAACTGCCAACCTTCTGGTTAGCAGTAAATGCCTTAGGCATTATGCCACCAGAGCTCCTTTTCCATCTCTATAGATTTGTTTCTTCTTAATATTTCATATGAATGTAATCATACATTATGTGATTTTTTGTGACTGGCTTCTTTCATTTAATCATAAAGTTTTCAAAGTCTTAACAGCTTTTTTTTTTTAAATTCCCCACTTGTAATTGGGAGCAACACAGCAAGGATCATCACATTTAGAGTGGCATCTTAGAGAAGTCTCTAATGAAGATACACAGCAAACATACACACAAAAAAGCAACTAAACAGATACTCTGCGAGGGGAAAATGCCATTAACATTCTCAGAAAAATTAAATACTACTGCATCCATGAAATAAAAATGTGTTGTTGTTTTTATGTGCCATCGAGTGGGACCTAACTCATAGCAACCCCTCCTTGTGAAATTAAAATAGGATACTACAAAAAGGAAACACTATAGAACAAAGGAGCTCTTAGCAATTTCTACTATAATAGCAGAAATTAAAGACTCACTTAAAGGATTGAAGATAAATTGAGAAAATTTCCTAGAGACTTAAAAAAAAAAAAAAAAAGCCAAGATATAGAAAATAGGAGAAAGAACTTAAGAATATTCTAGAGAACAAATCTATACCGGAGGTCCCAGAACTGAATAAGAGAAATTCCCAAGAAAGAACAGAAAAAAGAGAGCAGTTCATAACAAAATAATTCAATAACATTTCTAAGAACTAAAGGATACAGTTTGCTAGGTTGAAAGGGCCCAGCATACCAAGCACATCATTGTAAAATTTTAGAAAACTGTGGACAAACAGAAGATTCTATAAGCTTCAAGAAAGGAGAAAAAACAAGCAAACAAGTTCATACAAAGAATCATAAATCAAAAGTCTTCTAATTTCTTGACAGCAATAATAAAAACAAGAAGAGAATGGAACAATCCTTTAAAATTCTGAAGAAAAGATGATTTCTAACTTAGAATTCAATACTTAGCCAAACTATCAGTCAAGTATGAGAATAAAAGAAAGATGTTTTCAGGTATGAGAACACAGAAATTCACATCCCATGCACCTTTTTTAAGAAGGTCCTAGAGGATACTCTTCACCAAGTGGTATACAAGAAGCAGAGGATCCCGTACAGAGACCAGGAACAGAAGACCCCAGGATGCCTACCACACGTAGAAGCCAACTACACTGGAGAAGTATAACTTACAGGAACCAACAACCCGTCATTAAACTCTCTTTTGTGTTGTTGTTCCAGACATTTAAAATATTTATTTATAAAAGTTTCAGACATACAGTACTCAAAAGCAGACCCCTATACCTATCATCCAGATTCAATATTATCAGGATTTTGACAAGTTAGCTTAACCTATCCCTTTTTTCCTATTTTTATTTAAATACTTTGAAACAAATTCCACATAATATCATTTCACCCCTATGTACTTCAGAACCTATCTCTACATTATCTATTTTCTTATATTACAATATTTTAGTCAAACCTCGCAACATCAAACAAAATTTAACATCCTTGATATCATCTGTGATGGTTAAGGTTGTGTGTCCACTTGGCTGCATCATGATTACCAGTAGCTTGGCAGTTATGATGTAGTCATCCCCCATGATGAGATGTGATATAATGTAAGCACCTCTATGATGAGATCTGCTACAAGCAGTCAATCAGTTGAAAAGGAATTTCCTCGGGGTTGTGGGCTGCGTACAATATATATGGACTCTCTGCTTTCTGCTCAGTCTGGATCCTGCTTCTGGCTCATCATCCTGACATCTAGTTCTTTGGACTTGAGCTTGCCAATCTCGGGATTCATTAGCCTACCAGCCCGTGAGCCAACAGCCTCCCATCTTACCTGCCCATCTTAGATTTGTTAGCCTCCACAGCCCATGAACCAGCAGCTAACCCTCTGACCTGCTGATCTTGAGTTCCTCAGCCCTGTGATGTGAGTCAAGAGAAGGCTCCAGCCTGATATGTGACCCATGGATTCAGGACTTGCCAGCTTCTACAACTGTGTGCACCATTTCCTTCAGATAAATATCTCTACCTCTCCACCGCCCTCTCTCTCTCTATAAGTTTCACTGTTTTTGCTTCTCTAGAGAACGCTGCCTAAGACATCATTTAATACCTGTTCCATAATGAAATTTTCCCAAGAGTCTCAAAAATGTCTTTTTTATCATTGGATTATCTGAATCCAAACAAGGTTCACTCATTACATCTGAGTATAATTCTTAAGTCACCTTATTACATTTTTAATGCCACTGACTTGTTTCAAAAGCCAAGTCAGCTATCCAATAGGATGTTCTACATTCTGAATTTACCTGCTTACTTTTTTAAGGTGTAATTTAACTTGTCATCTTTTTTCCTGTTTTTCTAATAAATCAAAGTTAGTTCTAGAGGCTTGATTAGATTTTGGACCAATTTTTAAGTGAAAATATTCCATAAATGGTACTAAATATTCTCTTTTTAACCTGACAATGAATGAATAGGTAAATCTGGTCCAAATTATTTTCTAACTTTATTTGTCTTGACCATGTGCTGATGAAGTATCCATTCATCCCCTCCATGCTAACTGCCTGAGTTTGCTGATAGCATTCACTTCATCTGACAAGAGTTTTGCTTTGATCTACTTCCTAAGAGCTGGAGATAAATCACAGAGAGTTTAGAAGTCGAAAAGATAGAGCAGTCTACTCTCTGTGACCATATTCTTATCACATATCCAATACCTGGCCCACATAACAGTTCTGTCAGATGTCCCAATAGCAATGAGCCTTATATTTCCTAGGGTTCATTTACAACCTTGCCCACTGACTTCTGCACTAGGGTCTTTTGTAACCCTCAGAGAAGCTAAAGCCAGACTATGACCTATGACTCAAAGTCCATAGCAGCTTATGTTAAATCTATAGGGGCAATGTTATTATTTTTCTTCTACTGCTTGCTAGGTCTGTATGCTTGCTTCTTTGTTTTTAAAAACTAAACAATATATAATTTAGAAATACATACATTGTTGGTAAAACTATAAAGAAAACAAAGGAATGATCAACATCAAGATCAGGATAACCATTAGTTCTGGTGAGGAGGGAGGAGAATTTGATTGAAGACAGGTAACAGCTTCTACAGTAACAAGACTTCTACTTGATGATGCATACAGATTTCACTTTATTATTTCTCTTTAGCCTGTAAGCATATGTTTTAAGCACTCTTTGGTATGTATGATATGTTTCAAATTAATTTATTTTTTAAGTGAGCAGTCCATTATGGTTAGAGCCCAGGACTTGGAGAATAAAAGGAAAAAAGATTGAAAATGGAATTTATTCTGAAGGCAAATGCCTTGATGGTACTCTCCCAGGGCTATCATCAGGGGACATTTGTACCCAAAATTAGTTAAAATTGCCTTCCCACAATCTATCCATCAAGAATGAGAGGTAAAAATCTTTTTCTTCTACTAAGTAACCAAGAGATGAAATACTTGACGTCTTAAACCTCTCACTGGAAAACATAATAACATGGTTCTGATGTGTTTTTCCAGTGACAGGAGTTTCTGCTTGCCCTAGGGAACATGTTTGACTCAAATTCTTCAGTGACACAAAACAGAGAGATGCAGAACGAATGTGTTAGATGACAGAAGGGGCTATATCTTGGTAAGCTGGAGCATCAGGTCAAACCTAGCCCAATTTATAACAGCTCTGGTAGCATAGTGGCTAAGACACTTGCCTGCTAACCAGACCGCTGGCGGTTCAAACCACCAGCCACTCCTCGGAAGGAGGGTTGGGCAATCCTACTTCCGTAGTGATACTGCCTCAGAAACCCAAGGAGGGGTCGCTATGAGTCGGATTTGACTCAAGGGCACATAACAACAACAACAACAACCACTTATTGAGAATATATAATACAGCAAGAGCTTTACATAATTTATCTCATTTAATACACACTGTGAAGCTAAAATCCAAGGAAGTAACTTGCCCAGAGTCACAAATCATCAATAGCAGACTCACTTCAGGCTCAAATATCAATCTCAAGTGAGATTCCTTCTGCTACCAGAGATTAGGATTTAAAACTGAATCCTCTTTACTGTAACTCAGCCTATCACCCTCAGAGAACTGCCATTCCAGCCTCAACGCCCTTGGGCACCAAGAGTATCAGCAGCAGTATCACTACAGAAGTATCAGTATCTCTACGGAAGTATATTGCCCAACCTTCCTTCCGAGGAGTGGCTAGTGGATTTGAACCGCCAGCCTTCTGGTCAACAGAATGCCTTAGGCACTATGCCACCAGAGCTCCCAAGGGACAATTAGACAGGCTGATCTCATTGAAGTGAAACCTGAGGACTCCCGACAGCTGCCAGGAAACTTCTGTCTGCCCTCGAGAGCGAATCTGTCCTCGAGAGCGAATCTGCCCTCAAGAGCAAGCTGCAACAGCATTCTCTCTGCTACCTGTTCCTAGCTCCTCTATGACTGTCTCCCTGTCTGTATCTAAGACTTTGTAAGACGGGAGCTCTGTTGTGGATGAGGGTCTCTTACCACAAAGACAGGCCTTAGCCAGGTCATTTCTCACCTTCAATTTTCTCTGGACTTCAGGGTATTATGATTTGATGGGTGTGTATAGTTGAGAGAACAGTACAACTAGCCCCAATGCACAGTCATATTCAGTGGAACAAACCCAAAAGACAGCCAGGGAATTTTAATGAAAACCAGAAAACCCCTGACTGCTGCTAAGTCCAACTGCAGTCCAGGCCTGGCAGCCCTCCCCCTGCAGCTAAGAATCCCTGAGCCAGAGCTTCTGCCCAAAGAGCAGGGAGGAAAACCCATTTAGTATTCAGCAGAGCCTTTCAAAGCAGCCACATTTCAGGGTCATTTAGGTGAGAGGCAAAGCACATACATACTAACTCAACAGCACTCAGACACCCCGAGAAGCACGGGGTGTGGCGGCAACACATCTGAGCCAACAGATTATGAAACAGTCATTAAAAAAAAAAAAAAAAAAAGCCTTATTCCTTCTGCCAAAACTGTCTGCACACAGCTGCATACAAGGCTAGAGAGGAATCTTAACAAGCTTAAAGGAACCGTATTTTGGATACTCTAGAAGCAAAGGGGGAAGAAATGAATATTTGAGCACTTACTATGTGTCAGGCACTCTGATCTCATTTCATCTTCTCTGCTATGAAGTGGGTATTATAACTGCAGCTTAACAGATAAGAGCACTGACTCAGAAAAGTCAAATATAACTTGTCCAAGGCACATAGCTGGCAACTGGGAGATTCAAAGTTCAGTAGGGGTGAGGCTCATCAAAAATAACAAACTCAAAATCCTGATCTGTTCTCCCTAATAAGAAAAATGATCATTTTCTGAACATTTGCTCTGTGCCTGGCACTGAGCTAAATTTTTGCACGTTCAATATTATCTATGCCTCACAGCAACCAGATAAGGGTCATTATCATCCCCGTTTTAAGAAGAGCAAACTAAGGCTTAGAGGTTAAGTAACTTGCCCAAGGTCATGACATTACCAGGATTTGAACCCAGATCTATCTAATTTGAGAGGCCTCACCTTAAAATGCTACCCTAAACCATCATGCTGGGAGCTCTGGTAGCATAGTGCCTAAGGCACTTGACTGCTAACCAGAAGGCTGGTGGTTCAAACCCACCAGCCACTCCTCGGAAGGAAGGTTGGGCAATCTACTTCTGTAGTGATACTGCCTCAGAAACCCAAGGAGGGTTCGCTATGAGTCAGGTCTGACTTGACGGCAAACAACAACCACAACAAACCATCGTGTCAAGCAAGCAAGTCACATGGTGTCCTATGTTCCCCTTCCTAGCAGGTAACCCATGTTCTAGTCTTACCTTTCAGTTCCTCCCAGTACTTCTCAGTGGGACACAGAATCACAGACTCTGGGAAAGAGGACATCTATGTGTATATCTTCCCATTTATCGTTGGCTTTGTTGCCGCTGCATGTGTGAAGGAAATGGCTACTACCATGATCCAGACACTCCTATGAGTATGTTGTTGTTGTTATTTGCCGTCGAGTCAGCCCCGACTCATAGCGACCCCACCTTGGGTTTCCGAGGCAGTATCACTACGGAAGTAGGATTGCCCAACCTTCCTTCCGAGCCTATGAGTATAGAATCAGAGAATTCCTTTCTGAAAGCTCTGCTCCACAACCTCACAGCAGCCCCCTCAACAGCTCACTGGTCCACTTTGTATTCTTAGGAGGAAACGACATGCCTCCTCTTAGAGTAACTATGATTTCCCAAGGAAGACAACTGTCTAGACAGAGCATCGCAATCCATCCTGACGAAAGATGGGCTGCACCCTGTCAGGTTTCATCACTGGGGACTGGGTGTAGCCCAGTGAAGGCTCTGGGCTCGGCACTCTCTGGATTATCAGGCTGAGCAATGCTCAGTGCAACAGCAGATCCCTGGTTAGACTTCTCCTCCCTGCTAGGCCAGCACACCTTCAGCAAGTGTTACCTGAGGGGAGTCATATACATCTCACACCTAGGCTTATAGGTCACAGGCAAATATGCACCCCACACAAACAGTTCCATGAATCAGGCTGAAACTTGATAGAAATCTTCTATCCATATTCAGCATTAAGAAGCAGGCTTTGAAGTGGACTGAACCCCTCCTATGTGCCAGGCACATTTACAGTCAGTATATTAGTTAATATTCACAACATTCTGTGAGGTAGATTTAAAAAAAAAAAAAACTCACTGCCATCGAGTCAGTCCCGACTCAGCGACCCCTTGGGTTTCCAAGGTGTATCACTACGGAAGCAGATTGCCCAAACCTCCCTTCCAAGGAGTGGCTGGTGAGTTTGAACCACCAGCCTTCTGGTTAGCAGTCAAATGCCTTAGGCACTATGCCACCAGAGCTCCTTGTGACGTAGATAGTATGCTATTATAGAGATGAAGCAATTGAAGTCCAGAGGTAATATAGTTTGCCCAAAATCATACAGTAAGTGACAATCTCAAATTATAATCCACTTTAATGACCCCAAAATCCTTTCATTCAATCAATTATGACTCCACTCATTTATTCCTCAGATTTTTATTGAAAATAAATTTATTTATTTATTCCATTTATTCCTCAGATATTTATTGAAAATTTTCTATGGGCCAGCTATTGTGCCACTTGCAGAGGATGCAACTGTTAATGTGAAAGCTAAGATCTAGTCACCAAAGAACTTATGTCCTCATGAGGGCAGAAGACAATGCAGATCTAAAAGATAATTACAGGATCATGAGACTAAAAAGTCAGCCACCTTAGATGAGGGAAGCTCTGAAGAAGTGATATATGAGCTGAGGGTCATGAAAGATGAGAATATGCCAGCCATTCTGCAAAGTAGGAAAAGAAGAACACAAGCAGGGAAACAATGAGTGTAAGGGCCTGGTTACAGGAAAAGGTGTGACAGGTCAAAAGAGCATAAAAAAGACCAAGGACCAACGATTACTGAGCAGAGGAGGAAAAAGAAGGTCAGTTCAAACCCACCAGCCACTCCTCGGGAAGAAGACTGGGCAATCTACTTCCATAGAAATACTGCCTAGGAAACCCACGGAGGGATCGCTATGAGTCAGGACGAACTCGATGGCAATGAGTTTGGTTTTTGGTTTGAAGATGAAGTAGGGCCTTGTGAGAAGAGCCGTGTGGCACAGTGACTAAGCATTTGGCTGCTAACCAAAAGGTGAGCAGTTTGAACCTACCAGTTACTCCACAGAGAAAGATATGGTGGTCTGCTTCCACAAAGATTTACAGCCTTGGAAACCCTAGGGGGTAGTTCTCTTCTGTCTGTCCCATAGCATCGATATGAGTTGGAATTGACTGAACAGCAATGAGTTTGGTTGGGCTTGGTAACAGGTTACAATTCAGGACCAGAAATGACTCAGGACACAGTTCTTCAATCAAGACAGCCTCTCTTCAGCCACGGTCCCCAGGTTTGGATTTTAGGGCCTTGGAGATCACTGAAAGGAGTTTGGATTTTGCCCTAAGAGCAGTGGGTAATCAAGGAGAGCTTTAATCAGGGAGTGACATGATCTGATTTGTGCTTTAAAAAGACAATTCTGGTGGCTGTATGGAGGAAGAAGTGTAAAGGGGGGACAAAAGGAGAAGCAATGGACACAGTGAGGAATCAGGTGGGGAGATGATGCTTGCTTGGACCAGGTGGTGGTAGTGGAGGTGGATTTTACATTTGGAGATAAGCACTGAAAAGACTTGCAGATGAATTGTATGTGAATAGTAAAGGGAACAAACTCCTAGGTTTCTAGCTTGAACAACTGGATAGTACCATGTACCATGTCAATCTTCATGATTTGTGGAGTCCCTACTTGCAAATTGGACTCCAAACTCCAATGTCACTGCCACAGAGTTGATTCCAACTCACAGCAACCTCCACTGGGTTTCAAAGGCTATAAATCTTTACAGAAGCAGATGACCTCAACTTTCTTCCATTGAGTGGCTGGTAGGGTTCAAACTACCAAACCTGTAGATTGGACTAGTCACTAAAATTTAATAGTAACCCAAAATCAATACTGGAGTGATTTCATGATCATGCTTGCAGACATGTATATGTGCAGAATTGCAAAAAATTTCAGTTACCCAACCTCTTATTCCAACCAGAGGTTGAACAAGCACAGTTCATTATTCACTAATTTAGGGTTCCCAGAGACTTTAAGAATATAACTACCACAAATAACATGAATCAACTGTATAAAGATGAGAAAAACTGGAGGAAAAGCAAAATGCCCATGAGATAGCCATGCTTTTCCTTCTAAATCACAAGAAGAAAGTAGACCCAGTTGTTTGTTCTTTTGGTGTGCTGTGAGTTAAAAGTACTGAAGGTATTTAGTCTGGTGAAGAGAAGATATTTAGGGGTAAAGATGGAAAGTCAGTTATAACAATCTGAAAGGCTGCCATAGGAAACAGTGATTTGACTTACTTCATGTGGCCATTACTGCCAAACTAGGACCAATGAGCAGATGCAGGAAAAAAAAATTCAGTTTGATGTAAGAAAGGGCTGTCTTGTAGTCAGAACTATAGAAAGTAGAATGAGTTGTCTGAAAGAGAATGACTTTCCTGCCATTGGAAGTGTTAAAGAATAAACCAGATAACCCTTCAGTTAGAAGATCAAAGAAGTAATTCAACAATTGTCTAGGCAAGATGCTACCTAAAAATTCTTCTAAACCCAAAAATTCTGTGGTTGTATGATAAAGTATTAATAACTTGACCCTGGCAGGAGACAAGATCAACATCCAAAAATCAGTTGGATTCCTCTACACCAGCAAAGAGATTGCTGAAAAAGAAATAAGGAAATCAATACCATTTACAATACTTACCAAAAGGATCAAATACTTGAGAATAAATCTTATCAAGGACACAAAAGACTATACAAAGAAAACAACAAAACATTACTTCAAGAAACCATAAGAGATCTACATAAATGGAAGAACATACTATATTCGTGGACAGGAAGACTAAACATTCTGAAAATGTCAATTCTACCCAAAACAATCTATATATTCAATGTAATCCTAATCCAGATCCCATCAACATTCTTTAAGGATATGGAAAAACCAATCACTAATTTTATATGGAAAGGAAAGAGACCTCGAATAAGCAAAACACTACTAAAGAAGAACAAAGTAAGATATCTCACCCTCCTGGATCTCAAAACCTATTATACAGCCTCCGTAGTCAAAAAGCCTGGTATTGGTACAAAGACAGACACATAGACCAGTGGAATAGAACTGAGAACCCAGAAACAGATCCATCGACCTATGATCAGCTGATTTTTGACAAAGGGCTGAAATCCATTAAATGGGGAAGAAATTGTTTAACAAGCGGTGCTGGCAAAACTGGATATCCATTTGCAGAAAAATGAAAAAAAAAAATCCATATCTCACACCAGACACAAGAACTAACTCCAGGTGGATCAAAGACTTAAATGCGAAACCTAAAACTATAAATTTCCTCAAGGAAAAACTAGAGGCAAATTTAGGGATCCTAATATATGGCATGGGAGCTCTGGTAGCATAGTGCCTAAGGCATCTGACTGCTAACCAGAAAGCTGGTGGTTCAAACCCACCAGCCACTCCTCAAAAGGAAGATGGGGCAATCTACTTATGCAGTGATACTGCCTCGGAAACCCAAGGAGGGGTCACTATGAGTCAGGTCTGACTTGACGGCACGTAACAACAACAACGATATATGGCATAAACAGACTATCAAGCATAACCCAAAATGCACAAACAGCAGAAGAGAAACTAGATGAATGGGACCTTCTAACAATTAAATTCTTATGTGCTTCCAAAGACTTCTCCAAAAGATTCCAAAGAGAACCTACAGATTGGGAACAAATATTTGGTAATAACATATCTGACAAAGGACTTATCTCTAGAATTTATAGAAAATTCCAACACCTCAATAACAAAAAGACAAATAATCAAATTTAAAAATGGGCAGAAGACATGAATAGACACTTCACCAAGGAGGATATTCAGGCAGCCACAAACATATGAAGAAATGCTCTGATCATTAGCCATTAGAGATATGCAAATCAAAACAATGAGATACCATCTTGCCCCAGCACTAGTAGCAAAGTCCAACAAGACAGAAAATAACAAATGCTGGCGAGGATGTGGAGAGATTGGGACTTTCATACATTGCTGGTGGGACTGTCAAATGATACAACCACTGTGAAAAGCAGTATGGTGATTCCTTAAAAGGAATTAGAAATACCATTCAACCCAGCCATTCCATTACTAGGTATATATCCTAAAGCAGTGAGAGTCATGACAAGAACAGACATATGCACACCCATGTTCATCGCAGCACTATTTACAATAGGAGAAAGAAGGAAACAACCTAGTTTCCATTAACTGAGGAATGGATAACCAAACTATGGTACATACACACAGTGGAATACTATGCAACCCTAAAGAATAATGTAGGATCTGCAAAACACCACACAATGTGGATGAACTTGGAGGACATTATGCTGAGTGAAATAAGTCAATCACAGAAGGACAAATATGGTATTAGTCTGTTATTGTAAAAGTCAAGAAAAGTTTTATATATGGAAGGAAATTTTCTTTGTTGGTTACCAAGGGTGGGAGGGGAAGGGAGGGAACACTGTTAGATAGGTATAGATAAGTATTAATTTGGATGAAGAGAAGGGCAATGTACCAAATGTGAGTGATCAACACAGGGGCATTGAGGAAGAGGAAGACATAGAAAGGTACAAGGGAGGTGCAGACAACAAAGATGAACCCTTTTGCACATACAGTACTGTGCTGTCAGTGAAGGCAAACATGCGTATCCAGGTGGACAGATGGGTGGACAGGATGAACTAGTAGGTATGTCTATGCAGCAGAGAGTGTATCCAAGACCATATATAGGGTTGGCAGACCATGGTTCTACAAGTGTATTTGTATGTTCTTAAGAATTCCCAGGTGTGCAGTAGAGCTGACAAGGGACAAGGTTGTAGTCACTTCTTGGTCACAGCGAGCTGCCCAGAGGGGCTGAGTCATTGGACCTGTGGGCTCGGGACCATAGTCACAGGGGACATCAAGCTCAATTGGCATAACATACTACACAAAACACTGTTCCACCTCCTACTTTGGCGAGTAGCGACTGGGATCTTAAAAGCTTCAAGCACCCATCTAGATGCAACGATGGGTCTCTCCTTGTCCAGAGCAAAGAAGAATGAAGAAAACCAAAGATTTATGGAAACAAGTAGTCTTAGCAACTGGTACACCATGCGACCCACAGCCTATACAACTATGAGACCAGAAGAATTAGATGGTGCCCAGCTATCACTGTCAGCTACTCAGAGGGGGATCTATGTAGGAGATCCTGGATAGAGAGGGAGAACAATGTGCAACAAAGCTCAAAATCATTTGGGGGAAAATAAAATGGGGGAGCAGGTTTGCTGGTCTGATAGAGCTTGGTAGAACCACTGAGACTATGTCCCCTAACTGCCCTTCAAATCTGGAATTGAACCCACACCTGTGGCTTCCAGCCAAACAAAAGACAGGTATATGAGTTGAACATTTGAAGATACGCTCCTTGGAGAGAACAATCATGGGAGAAAGAAGGGCTGTGTATGCACAGGGAGACAGCTCAGGGGGCAGGAATGCATGGAGGGAAGGTCACAGGGAAGAGGTAACTATTGGGAGGAAGTGGGAGGGGAGCTGTTGCATTGTGGGAAATTGCAGTCAATGTCATGAGACAAAGTGTATGTGAACTGCTGTATAGAAAGTGAATTTTCTCAATAAACTTTCACCCAAATCACAATAAAATAAATAAAGTAAAATAACTTGACCTTCAGGATTAGAATTTCCCCAACAGGGCAGAACTTCCTCAGGATGCCCTACTTATTAAAAGGAATAAGCAAATAATAACAATATTAACTCATTTCAGTCACTATAAAGTGACTCCTTTCACTTCTGTGTGTCACACAACATGCTGAAAGACTTTTTAGTGTAGGTGAAAGGCATGAGCTATGGAATCATTTATCTCAGATCTACAATTTATTAACTCTACGACCTCAGGTAAGTTAATTAAATCCTCTGAGTCTCAGTTTCTCTATATGAAAAATGGGAAAAATAATACCTAACTCAGAATGAGGACCAAAGCCCAGTGGCTGACATATTATAGCAGGAATAATAACAATTGCTTAGCTGGCAGTTCAAACCCACCAGCCGCTCCTCAGAAGGAAGATTGGGCAATCTACTTCCATAGTGAAACTGCCTTGGCAACCCAAGGAGGGGTCGCTATGAGTCGGGGCCGACTCGACGGCACATAACAACACAACATTTATTGAGCCTTTACTATATGCTAACTGTGTTCTGTGTGCATTTCTTTTCATCTAATCTGTACAATAACCCAGGAGGGAGACACTATTAGTATCCCTGTTTCTAGACTTATGGAGTTTAAGTAATTTATTCAAGGGACATACAACTAGCATTTGCCCAAATTAGAATAAAAAACAAATATTCAACAAAAGCTGAAAGAAAACGACAAAGAAAGAAAACTACATTTAGATCATTTGAGGGGGGAGGGGAAATGTTAGCCACTACAGAATTAAACAATTCTATTAACTGAGTTGGGAGCTCTGGTAGTATAGTGGCTAAGGCACTTGGCTGCTAACCAAAAGGCTGGAGGTTCAAACCCACCAGCCACTCCTTGGAAGGAAGATGGGGCAATCTACTTCCGTAGTGATGTTGTTGTTGTTGTTATGTGCCGTCGAGTCAGCCCCGACTCATAGCGACCCCTCCTTGGGTTTCCGAGGCAGTATCACTACGGAAGTAGGATTGCCCAACCTTCCTTCCGAGGAGTGGCAGGTGGGTTTGAACCGCCAGCCGTCTGGTTAGCAGGCAAGTGTCTTAGGCACTACACTACCAGAGCTCCCGTAGTGATACTACCTCACAAACCCAAGGAGGGGTCGCTATGAGTCGGGTCCGACTTGACAGCACATAATGACAACAACATTAACTAAGTTGACATTTAGTAAATATTTGTTGAACATATAAATGAATAATTGAATGAATGAATGATTTCAACAAACATTCATTGAGTTCCTACCAAGCATTACATCAAGAAACAAAGGTTACAAAGGATTTGCATCAATTTAATTGAGAATTTGCCATTAAAACCACAATCTTCAAACTGCAGATACATTTCCAATATATTAACCTAGAGTCCAGGAAAAGTTGCTATGAGATGCCATTCACACACAGACCAGGAAAAGCCAGAATTACTACTGTCTTTTCTGTGGGAAGTCAAAGTTGTTACAGGAGTGCTCAGAGCAGCAGGCACAGAACCAAGAGTGCATGATAAACGGAAGCGGAGGGAAGAGATAGTCACAAAGTAAAGGTAAGTAAGACTTCCAGAAATCTAAGAGAATAAGAGTGGAAAAAAGGCTGACTTAGTAAACAGGAGTTTGCTGCTAAACTTCACCAGAGTTGTGACAAAAGAAACCAAGTTTCAAAAGGCAATCAGATGAATAGGTTAAAGAGAAAGAGAAGGCAGTCTTTCAAGAAATTTAGCAACAAAAAGAAAGGGAGGAAGAGAATAGTAGCCTGATAGCAGAAGTAGACAGACTAATGCTAAGTGTGTAACACCAAGAGTAGGAAACAAAGAAAAGGAAAAACTGAGGGAAATAGAGATATAGAGGATATTCAAAAACAAAATAGAAGGAGGACAGGACCACAAGAAGTCAAGAGTGGACAGAGTAGACTGTAAAGGGGAAAGGCGTCCTTGAGAAAGAAGAGATCA
>NW_006921741.1:1355164-1357905 GCF_000298275.1 Orycteropus afer afer
ACCCTCCACTTTACCAAGCATGATATCCTTCTCCAGAGAATGGTTACTTCTGACAACATGACCAAAGTAGGTGAGATAAAGTCTGGCCATTCTCGCTTCCAAGAAGCATTCCAGCTGCACTTCTTCCAGGACAGATCCATTAGTCCTTTTAGTAGTCCATCATAGCATTCTCCTCCACCACCATTTTTCTCCAAAACCACAACTCAAAACCATCAACTCTTCTTTGGTCTTCCTTATTCATTGTCCAGCTCTCACATGCATAAGAGGTGACTGACTGACCTGTGTCTTGGGTTAGGCACACCTTAGTCTTCAAGGAGACATCTTTGTTCTTTATCACTTGAAAGAGATCTTTTGCAGCAGATCTGCCCAATGAAATACATCATCTGTTGTCTTGACTGCTGCTTCCATTGGAGTTGATTGTAGAACCAAGTAATATGAAGTCCTTGACAACATCAATCTTTTCTCCATTCACCGTGAAGCTGTTTATTGGACTAATTGTAAGGATTTTTGTATTTTTTATATTGAGGTGTAATACACACTGCAGACTGTAGTCTTTAATCAGGAAGTGCTTCAAGTCATCCTCACTTTCAGCAAGTAAAGTTGTGTCATCTGCACATCACAGGCTGTTAATGAGTCTTCCTCCAATCCTAATGTCACATTCTTCTTCATATACTCCAGCTTCTCAGATTATTTGCTCACCATACAGACTGAAGGATACAACCCTGATGCACTCCCTTCTTAATTTGAAACCATACAGTATTCCCTTGTTCTGTTCGAACAACAGCCTCCTGATCTATGGACAGGTTCCTTATGAGTACAATCAAGTGTTCTGGAATTCCCATTCTTCTCAATGTTATCCATAATTTGTTATGGTCCACACAATCAAATGTTTTTGCGTGGTCAATAAAACATAAGTAAACATCTTGCTAGTATTCTTTGCTTTCAGCTAAGAGCCTTCTGACATCAGCTATGATATCACTCATTCCACATCCTCTTCTGAATCCAGCTTGCATTTCTGGAAGCTCTCTGTCAATACACTGCTACAACCATTTTTGAATTATCTTCAGTAAGATTTTACTTGGATGAGATATTAATGATATTGTTCAATAATTTCTACATTCTGTGGGATGACCTTTTTTTGGAATGGGTACAAATATGGATCTCTTCCAGTCAGTTGGCCAGGTAGCTGTCTTCCGAATCTCTTGGCATAGCCAAGTGTGATAGCTGGAGCTGTGTGTCAACTTGGCTGGACCACAATTCTGTGTGGTTTAAGCAATTGTGATGTGGGTTGTTCCTGTGATGGGGATCAGATGTATATGTTTTGAGCAGCCAATCCATTGAAAAGGAGTTTCCCTAGGGGGTATGGCCTTCTTCCGATATATTTATGGACATCCTGGGAAAACAGACACTCTTCTGTGGATCAGGATCCTGTTGTGCTGCCTACAACCTTTCCGTGAACAAACAATCCACCATTCGGCCTGTTTATAAAGTGACTTGGAAAGCTGCTAGTTTTGAGTGGGTCACTAGGGGTAATAGTGAGTGGTACACCACTCCCATTTCTACCCCTTGGTTCCTGGACCCGTGAATTCTGGCTATTGGAGAAACAGCACCTGATATTGGACACTGGTTTACAGAGTATACAGCCTCCTGGAGAACACTGCCCCAACTCTTCAAGGTATTGCCACATAGCTGGCACTGTAATTGTGTTTTTAGTAGGCCATTCCATTGTTCTTTCAAAACGGATGGCAGTTTGGGCAGAAGCAGTGCATTCAGGGAAGGCGAATCCATATCCCGAAAAAGTATCTATTCCAGTAAGAACAAAACCCTGTCCTTTCCATGATGGAGTTTACCACCCTCTTGAGCTGCATTCCCAAGCAACCTAACTCCAGGAAAACCCAGACCCGGTGCATCCATGGACTGAGTGAGGCTGGTAGCGGCCCCCGGTGCACTGGGCCCAGGTCTTCCTGGAGTCAGGTTGCCTGAGAACGCAGCTCAAAGAGGGTGGTAAACTCCATCATGGAAAGGACAGCATTTTGTTCCTACTGGAATAGATACTTTTTTGGGATCTGGATTTGCCTTCCCTGCTTGCAATGCTTCTGCCAAAGCTACCATCTGTGGACTTACAGAATGCCTTATCCACCATCATGGTATCTCACACAGCATTGCTTCACATCAAGGGACTCACTTCACAGCAAATGAAGTACGGCAGTGGGCCTATGCTCATGGAATTCACTGGTGTTACCATGTCCCCCATCATCCAGAAGCAGCTGGCTTGATAGAACAATGGAATGGCCTACTAAAAACATAATTACAGTGCCAGCTAGGTGGCAATACCTTGAAGAGTTGGGGCAATGTTCTCCAGGAGGCTGTATATGCTCTAAACCAGTGTCCAATATCTGGTGCTGTTTCTCCAATAGCCAGGATTCATGGGTCTTGGAACCAAGGGGTGGAAATGGGAGTGGTACCACTCTATTACCCCTAGTGACCCACTCAAAAATTTTTTGCTTTCTGTCCTTGCTACCCTATTGCAAAAACGGCAAGGAGGCCACATCTGCACTTCTGACACCAACTGCAAAAACGGCAAGGAGGCCACATCTTCCGACCTCCTCTAACCCTACAAGAGGAAGACAGGATTACCAGCAGTAACCCAAGGCCTCATTACTGCAAGGCCAGACATGCTGCCTCCCTCCAGCCCTTTCACCAACCGTTCCTCCCAAAGCACCCACCACCTCTCTCCTGGG
>NW_006921741.1:1359215-1365871 GCF_000298275.1 Orycteropus afer afer
ACAACTGCCAGGTTGACAAGGGGTGGACTGTGATAGTTGGAGCTGTGTGTCAACTTGGCTGGATCACAATTCTGTGTGGTTTAAGCAGTTATGATGTGGGTTATTCCCATGATGGGATCAGATGTATATGTTTTGAGCAGCCAATCCATTGAAAAGGAGTTTCCCTAGGGGTGTGGCCTGCTTCCAATAAATTTATGGACATCCTGGAAAAAGAGACACTCTTCTCTGGATCAGGATCCTGTTGTGCTGCATACAACTGTCTGTGAGCGAACAATCCACCATATGGCCTGAAGATCTTAGATTCGTCATTCACTGGAGTCAACAGCCAGAATACTGCCTGCCAACCTTGAGCTTGTCAGCCCCTGCAGCTGTGTGAGTCAGGAAAAGCCTCCAGCTTGACATTTGATCCAGGAAGACTTGTCAGCTTCTGTAACTGTGTGAGCCATTTTCCTAAGATAAATTTCTCTTTCTCTAGAAGTATATGAACACTCTGGTAGCATAGTGCCTAAGGCACTTGACTGCTAACCAGGAGGCTTGTGGTTCAAACCCACCAGGCACTCCTTGGAAGGAAGGTTTGGCAATCTACTTCCATAGTGATATGCCTCGGAAACCCATGGGGGGATCGCTTTAGTCGGGTCCGACTCGACGGCACATAACAACAACAACTAGAAGTATATATAAGCTTTACTGGTTTTGCTTCTTTAGAGAACCCAGTCTAACATGATAAGTGAGTGCCTCTAGCAGGGCATCTGTTTGTTGAAACATCTCAGTGGGTATTCTGTCAATTCCTGTTGTTTTTCACCAATTCCTTCAGTACAGCTTTGACTTCTTCCTTCAATACCATTGGTTCTTGATCATATGCCACCTCTTGAAATGAATAAACATCAACCAATTCTTTATGGTCAGTGACTCTATGTATTCGTTCCTCTTCTTTTCAAGTTTCCTGCATCATTCAATATTTTGCCTGTAGAATCTTTCAATATTGCAACTTGAGGCTTAAATTTTCTCCTCAGTTCTTTCAGTTTGAGAAATCCAAGTGTGTTCTTCCCTTTTGGTTTTCTAACTCCAGGTCTCATGATAATAATTAGCTTTGTCTGTTCAAGCTCTTTGAAATCAGTTCAACTCTTTTATCTTGTCATTTCTTCCATTTCCTTTAGCTACTCTTTGCTCAAGGTCAAGTCTCAGAGTCTCTTCTGATATCCATTTTGGTCATTTCTTCCTTTGTTGTCTTTTTACTGACCTTTTGCTTTCTTCATAGATGATATACTTGATGTCATCCCACAATTCCTCTGGTTTTGGTCACTGGTGTTAAATACATCAAATCTATTCTAAATTCAGGAGGGATATTATCAAGGTCATGTTTTGGCTCTTGTGGACTTGTTTTCATTGTCTTCAGCTTCAACTTGTACTTACATATGAGCAGTTGATGATCTGTTCCACAGTCAGCTCCTGGCCTTGCTTTGGCTGAAGATATTGAACTTCTCCATCACCTCTTCCTACAGATGTAGTCAATCTGATTCCTGTGTATTCCACATCATGAAGTCCACATGTATAGCTGTCACTTATGTTGTTGAAAAAAGGTATTTGCAATGAATAAGTTGTTGATCTTGCAAATTTTCATCATGCGATCTCCAGCATTATTTCTATCACCAAGGCTGTATTTTCCCAACTATCGGTGACTCTTCTTTGTTTCCAACTTTTGCATTCCAGTCACCAGTGATAATCAACATATCTTAATTGTATATTCGGTCAATTTCAGACTGCAGAAGTTGGTAGAAATCTTCAATTTTCTCATCTTTGACTTTGGTGCTTGGTGCATAGATTTGAATAATAGTAGTATTTAACTGGTCTTCCTTGTAGACGTATGGATATTATCCTATCACTGACAGGATTGTACTTCAGGACAGATCTTGAACCAGTCTTTGTGATGATGAATGCCATACCACTCCTCTTCAATTTGTCATTCCCAGCATAGTAGAGCATATGGTTGTCTGATTCAAAATGGCCAAACACAGTCAGCTCACTGATGCCTAGGATATCAATCTTTATACATCCATTTCATTTTTTGACAACTTCCAATTTTCTTAAATTCATACTTCATACATTCCATGTTCCAATTATTAAAGGATGTTTGCATCTATTTCTACTGATTTTGAGATGTGCCACATCAGCAAATGAAGGTACTGAAAGCTTTACTCTATCCATATCGTTAAGGTCTTGTCTATTCTGAGGAGTCAGCTCTTCCTCAGTCAAATTTTGACTGCCTTCTGATCTGATGGGCTCATCTTCCAGGACTATATCAGACAATGTTTCAGGGCTATTCATAAAGTTTTCCAGTAACATATGAGACAGTGTTTCACTGCTATTCAGAAGGTCTTCACTGGCCAATTGTTTGAGAAGTAGATGGCTTCTTCCTTGTTCTGAGTCTGTCTTAGCCGAGAAACTCCACTGAAACCTGTCCACCGTGGGTAACCTCGCTAGCATTTTGCAACACCCTGGCATAGCCTCCAGCCTCACAGCAACACATAAGCCACCAGAGGACAACAAACTGACAGACAAGTTTGTTTCTCTTAGTTGTTCCTAACTGCTCTGCGCTTGCCTACCTTGGGCCCCAGCCTTAGAATAAGACTCGCTTCCAAGCGAAGCTACCCTGAGCCCTGCGCCCACCTACCTCAGGCCCCGGCCTTAGAATAAGAGCTGTGCCCAAGCAAAGCAGTCCCAAGCCCCGAGCCCACCTATCTTGGAGCCCGGCCTTAGAATAAGAAACAAGGAAATGATTTTTTGCAAAATGGCCACAACTGTTCAGGTTCCAGTACTCACACTCTAAGCAATATGATTTTGCAGCTTCTTCCATCAAGATGAGCCTGTGACTGCTTTGGCCAAAAGACTATAACATAAGTGAGGTTGTGCCAGTCCAAAGCTTTGCATTCTTTCCCTTTCTCTCTTTCCCTCTCCCTTCCTCCCTCCTTATCTCTCCCTCTCCCTCCTCTTCCTTTCCCCCCCTCTTTCCTACTCTCTCTCACAGAGCCAGCCCATATGCCTATGCCTTGTGAACAAGCCATGCCTAGGCTAGCCCAATGGAAGATGAAAGACTCCATGGATAAGCCATCCAAACTGAGACTAACATAGACCAGTCAGCCCCCCTAGTTTATCTAGCAGCTGACTGTAGAAGTATTAGCAAGCCCAACCAAGATCAGCTGAGTCTGATCTACATTAGAAGACTCCCAGTTGACCCACAGACATGTGAGCAATAATAAATGGTGGTTGTTTTAAGCCACTATGTTTTGGCATGGCTTATTACACATCAGAACTAACTGAGCCAAGGCAAAATGTTAAAATACATTTTAAAAAATTTTAAATACATTTGAAAATTTTTAAAATACCTATGGATACATAGGTAGATAGGCTAAATGATCTGGTATGTCTAGGCAAAAGGGAATATACCCATGATCATATATTAGTTTGGCAGATGATATTAAAGAAAAAAAAATTAAATAGACTGCATTGAATGTAATCAATGTCATCCAATGGTGCACACAGTAACTGTTGAATTGTTATGTTTTGCTGAGTGTAGTCTCAACAACAACAACAAAATAAATAAAAATTTAAAAATAGATAGCATATTAAATAATAGTATAGAATCAATGTTAAATTTCTAGGATCTGATAATGGCATTATGATTATGTAGAAAAATAACCTTGTACTTAGAAGATAAATACAGATATATTTAAAGATAAAGCACTATGGTATTCTTTGTACTAATGTGTTGGATTAACAATTTTCCAAAAAAAAAAGTAGAAAAAAAACTTGCCTACCTCCAGGATATGGTGACATTGAATATTTACACTGTAACCCAAAAAGCCATTACATACTGAACAGATCCACCCCATCCCTATTTGGCACACCTTCCCCTTCTTACTGGAAGCAACTACTACTGCTGCTGAAGGGGGAGAGGAAGCAGACACAGCCTGCAGTAAACCAGAAACACAGTCTGGTACAGTGAAAAGGAAGATTCATCGTAGTTAAGAACTGTTTAAACAGAGATATTTCAAAATTTAAAGATAGGTATTAACAGCAAGCAATCACCAAGTGAGGTATTCTCTCTAATAAAATCAGGGGAAAAAAAATTATGTTGGGTTGGAGTGAACTTGAAAAGAGAAAAGCTTTGGCAAGAAACATGGGTAGGTCTTTGAATTATTTTATGCTGGAAAACAATCATGTGTCTCTCTATTTAAAAGAGATTTGGGTAGGTCTTTGAATTATTTTATGCTGGAAAACAAATAATCATGTGTCTCTCTATTTAAAGATTTCTCAGACTGGTACAGATGAGTAAAGTCCCTTGTACTATAATAATTTCTTCCCCCTGAAAATCCCTCAAGATTCTTAACAATAGAGCCTAAATCTCTTTTATATACAACCCAATGAAAGCTTCCTTTATTTAATTTAGATTTCCCCAAGTGATATGTAGCAATTATTAATGCTGTGTATAGACTCCTATGAACAAACCCACAGGCCTAGGTTCAAAGGATCTAGCTTTCTGAGCTGAAATCCAAGGACCTCAGCTTTACTGTACTAAATAGAGAAACCACTTACAATGAAGGACAAAGCCCACATAGTTCTTAAAAGAGGAAAAAAAAAACAGTAATCTAGGTGGAAAGGTTTTTTTAGAACAATTTCTACAAATCTGTTAAAATGTCTTTTGACTTCACAAAACTCCAGTAGAGCAATCCCATGCATTACCATAGTTAGGAGAGAAAAACATTAAACTTATATAAGAAAGGAAAGAAAATGTCACAAGGTACTGGACGTTTAATAAGAGGTTGTTCTCATCTGTCAGAACTGAAAAATCAATTCAACAAAGATATTTGTTTTAGGCATTATTTGGCTAAAACCCAAATCCATACTTAATTTTTCTTACAAAACCCCTCAGTTCCCTAGCCCACAAACCCCAGGATACCTCCAAACAGAAATTGAAACCACTATTTTAAATTACAATTGCCATGCAGAAGGAAGAAGGCACCACATGCAAAAGAACCTTCCAGATGCCTCCATAAACTTCACTGGATTCAAAAACCAACCAGGCTGTCACATTTTCAAAGAAACTTTAATGTTCAAAGAGAATTCTACTGTGTCCATTAATTCTCAAAACTGCTCAATGGCACTATAAAGACAGCTACAGAAAAACAGGCTTTCCAGGCCCAAATCTGCATATTAGCATAGTCTGGTATACTCACTGCCACCAAGTCAGATCTGATTCATAGTGACCACTCCTTGGGTTTTCAAGGCAGTGTCACTATAGAAGTAGATTACCCAATCTTCCTTCCGAGGAATGGCTGGTAGGTTTGAATTACCAGCCTTCTAGTTAGCAGTCAAATGCCTTAGGCACTGTGCCACCAGACCTGGGATGGGTTTGGCTTACCCACTGTGTTACCAATCACTCATTATTAGACATGAAGATTGCTTAAAAGATAGATGGACTGACTCATTGGTTACTTCATTCTGCAATAATTTACTGAGCAAATTTTCATCCCAAGCCCACAGTGGAAATACAAAGTTGAAGGAGACATGGCCCCTGACCACAAGGAGCTCACCAGTGAATGGAGAAGCACAATCCAAGCCCAGGCCCATGAACACTCAGTCAAGTTTGAATAAAGGGCTCTACAGGCAGGGCATCGTTAAATACTTGAGCATGAGCTTGAATCCTGGCTCTATCACTCACTGGCTGGAAGACTCTGGGCAAATTTTATTTAACATCACCAAGCTTGGTTTCCTCTTGTAATGAGGACAGTAATCATATCTACTATAGTGTTATCAGAATTAAATGCTATAATGTACAGTCATACCTCAGAGATACTGCAGGTTTGGTTCCTGAGCATGACAATAAAGCAAGTATCACAATAAAACAAGTCACATTAATTTTTTGGTTTCCCAGTGCATATAAATGTTATGCTCACACTATACTAGTCTATTAAAGGAGCTCTGGAATTCAAAACAGAATCTCGTCAGTAATTACCATGCTATTTCCCTCTAGCATCTTAGTGCTTGAAAAACTAGGTACAGCAGTTGGAATTAGGGATTCTGGTGCTCTGAACAGCTCACTGAGTCATGGTGCACCAAACTTAGAGGAGTAGAATTAGAGAGGAGAAAGGTACAGGGGAAAAAAATAAGAAGATCTATCCTGCAGAGCACAGACAGGCAGCGGAGAAAGGCTATCAGAGACTTGCCTGGGGGAGCAACTGGCAGGCAAGAATGGCCATCCAAGACCTCCCTGGGTTAAGGCAGAAGACACACCACACCAGCATACCAGCAACCACACCAGCATACCAGTGATCACCCAAGGATCTACCTTCAACACCTGATTTCATCAGTAACTTGGGTCAGCTAGGTGCAAATGGGCACGTCCAGCGCCGCTGAAACCCAAGCAGAGACTCCACTGGTGCTGCAGGAGGGTGGGCCAGGAAGGTGCCCCCACAGCACGTTACCGAGTAGGCTTGGGTCAGCTTAGTGGCACTGAGAGGCCTGCACTTGACTTTATCAGTAATATTGGGACCACAGATTACTAGCAGGCACTCTCCTGACTCCAGAGCCGCTGAAGCCGAGCAGATCTTTCGAGTGGATCTTTGGCACTGCAGGTGGGCGGACCCACATGGGACCTC
>NW_006921741.1:1378296-1379107 GCF_000298275.1 Orycteropus afer afer
TGGCCATCTTAGATGCAGCTAACAGTCTCCTAGGGTCAGATGTGAATGCAAAAAAAAAAAAAAAAAAAAACCCAAGAGCATTTAGAAGCAATCAGCCCTAGGACACGATGACCCTGGAGACCAGTAGAAATGGATGGTGCCCAGCTACCAGTGCCAACCACTCAGGAAAGGATCAAATCTGGAGATCCTAGATAGGGTGGCAGGGAAAACATGGAACAAAATCCAAAAACTCAATAATGACCAGAATTACTGGCCAGATGAAATCTGGTGAGACCCCAATACTATGGCTCTGGAATACATTCTGCACCTGGAATAAAACTCACCCCCAGGAGCTGGCTCTCAGCACAACAGTTAACAAGATGTACACACAGACCACTCAACCAAGGATGATGCACCCACATACTCTATTGTAGTACACCCCTTAGAGCAATAGACCACAGGGCATCAGAGGACCAACATTCAAACGGAGGAAATGCAGGACAAACAGGAGTGCATAAATATGAGGGGCACATAGGGGAGGGTTACACGGTAGGGAGGGGAGGAGACTGGGTTAGAGTTGGACATGGTAAATGGGGAATGAAACCAAATGTACACATAACATTGAATGTAAAACAAGCTCTTAAAATATAAAAAATTAAATAAATAAAATAATAAACTGCAAAAAGGACAAGGAGACCACATGTTCTGACCTCCTAGAACCCCACAAGAGGAAGGCAGAATCACCATCAAGGCCCAAGGCCTATTACTGTGAGGCCAGACATGCTGCCTCCCTCCAGCCCTTTCTCCAACTGTTCCTCCCAAAGCACCCACC
>NW_006921741.1:1380442-1383620 GCF_000298275.1 Orycteropus afer afer
TGGGCAATCCTACTTCCGTAGTGATACTGCCTCGGAAACCCAAGGAGGGGTCGCTATGAGTCGGGTTTGACTCGACGGCACATAACAACAACAACAACATTATTAACTGAGTGGCTATACCATATATCTTTTAACATTCTGTGCAACTCTGACATTTTATGAGTTTGTTGAGTAAGTAATTGAATATATCTAGGCCTCAGAATCTTTACATGTTAAATGAGACGGTATAGTTAAGTGAGCTCTAAAACCCCTTTCAGCTCTAGACTATTAAAAGGATCTGACTGATTTTATGATTTCTCATGTGTCAATATTCAGATAAACTGGAACAGGAAGTTGTTATTGTTGTTAGTTTCCATCAAGTCACTGCTGACTCACGGCAACTCCATATGTATAGGGTAGACTGTTCCATAGGATTTTCAAGGCTATGACTTTTGGGAAGCAGATTGCTAGCCTGTCTTCCAAGGTGCCTCTGGCTGATTTAGAACTGCCAATCTTTCAGTTCTAAGCACTTAACCATATAAGTGCCACCCAGAGACTCCTTGGTACAATAACTAGAAAACCAAACTCATTGCCATTGAGTCAATTCCGACTCCTAGCGATACTTCCTTGGGTTTCCGAGGCAGTATCTCTACGGAAGTAGATAATCCATTCTTCCTTTCAGGGAGTGGCTGGTGAGTTTGAACCGCCAGCCTTCTGGTTAGCAGTCAAATGCCTTAGGCACTGTGCCATCAGAGTGCCTACTGGTACAATAAAGGAAATAGCAAATAAAGCATCTTCCTCTGGTGACTATCTGAATCTTTTTTTCACTCTAGTTCCTTTCATATCATTACTGATCCATGCATACATGATGCACAAGGTATCAGCCCCAAAGACAGAAAGAAGCAGAGGAAGCCATGCCCCTGTCTTCTTTCTCTAGAGTGGTCAGTGGCTTCTAAGGCTCAGCAAGGGAGGTGCAGTGAATGAGTATATCCATTCATTTACCCCTCAAGCAGCCCACTTATGAGGGAGGAAGGCCTTCCTCTGTTCCCACAGTACCCACTGTTGTTGTGTGTTAGCTACCATCAAGTTGGCCCCCAACTCATGGTGACTCCATGCACAATGGAATGAAATGCTGCCCAGTCTGGTACCATCTCCGTGATTGGTTGTGGAACAGACCATTTGACCGGCAGGGTTTTTCTTCAGCTGATTTTCAGATCACCAGGCCTTCCTTCTCATCTGTCTTAGTCTAGAAGTTCCACTGAAACCTGTTTACCATCACAGCAACACTCAAGCCTCCCAAACAGATGGGTGGTGGCTCTGCATGAGGTGCATTGGTCAGGAATTGAACCTGGGTCTCCAGCATGGAAGGCAAGAATTCTACCATTGCACTACAACTGTCGTCTACAGCACCCACTTCTTATCTCTATACGCCACTTCCTACATTGCCATCTTGTCTGCCTGCCTCAACAGCTAAGGTAATTTAGAGTTGGGACTTTGCTGTGTTTAACTTTGCATCCACAATCCCAAACACAGTGGCTGGAATGTGGTAAGCACCCAATGGCTTAATAATTCTTTCACTTTTCCTGTAGGACCAAAGCTGTACATTTGCAAAGGGATTAGGTAGTTTGAGGTTTGGGCCTGAATCTCTAGGGATCCTTTACTAAAGGTCACCAATCCAACTATGCCAAGAATTAGCTGTGTGAACTTGGGAGGGTCATTTCATCTTTGGCCCTCAGTTTATTCATTGGTTAATAAGGGAAATAGACTACTTCAGGAATTGGCAAACTAACTCAGGGGCCAAATCCAGCCTGTGGCTTATTTTTGTACACTCCTGGCTTAGAATGATTTTTACATTTTTTAATTGTTGTAAAAACAAAGAAAAATATGCATCAGAGACATTATGTGATCCAAAAAGCCTAAATTTTTTACTTTCTGGTCATTTACAGAAAAAGCTTGCTAGCTCCTAGAGTAGATTATCTCTAAAATCTATTCAAACCTTGACATTTTAGCATTCTAATTCTGCTAGTTTGATTCTGGCTCCTCACAGTTTTCCCAAGTCTGAAACAGTATCTGAGGTACAGCAGAAGCTCAATTGCTATTTGTTTAATTGAATAAATGGAACCTGTAGCAGCAACCCTAAGAACTAAATCCCCCACCAAGAGGGTAAGTCAGGTCAATGTGTATCAAATGGCTACCTAGTAAGTGCCCCCAGGATGTACCAGCCACAATAAGGGGAACATACAGCTCTACTGGCCCCTCTGTTGACTGCGGCCCCAGTAAAGGCCTCAAGCTCAGATAACCAGGATTAAGACTCACCTTGTTCCACCAAATGAAAAATACATTTAGCCATCTCTTGAACAAAATCCCTTGGGCCAATTACAAAGCTATCTAGAAGTCGCTATCAGAAACACAGATACCCGAACAGATAATCTTAATAGCCAAGACCCAAGAGAATAAATCCCATCTACAATAAGGCATATAGAATAATTTAGCTCACCTTCTGTTTCTCTTTCCTCCTATTATTAAGAATATATAATACCACAACAAAGAATTCAAACATTTATGTCAGGGCAACAAGCCAAGGAAAATCTACAATATATGATCCTATTAACACTAATGGAAGTTAGAGCAAGGTAAGAGAAAAAATAAAACTCCCTGCTTCAACTCTCACTACATATACTTCTCCAAAACAAACAGTCAGCAATTATTCTTTTAATGTTTCTCCTCTGTACACTTATAAATCACCCCTAGGCATAAACCTTTTACTGATTGCTAAGAATGAGTTTTTTCTTTCCTTCCTTCTCCCTGCCCCTTCCCTTCTTTATTACTTTCTTTCTCCTGTCCTTCTCTCTCCCTCTGTGTATGCTTACAAGGAGTTCTCCCCTTGAAAATGGTTGGGGTGGTTTTCTGCCATTACTTACTAGAAGATCTCCATTTACAAACAGAGTGCATCCAGATCATATACTTCATTGTCAGACTGTTGTCAGACATCACACTGATCATGTAGGGATTCTACCTTCTCTCCTTTTCCTCTAATGACTAGGGAGAAGCCTATCTCGCTCCAAAAGGACCCCTATGTCCAATGATCTGGTGGATTCACATGCCTCACCCTCCCACCAGGCACCATGCTCCAGTCATACTGGCCTGATCATGTAGGGATTCTACCTTCTCTCCTTTTCCTCTAATGACTAGAGAGAAG
>NW_006921741.1:1384700-1386476 GCF_000298275.1 Orycteropus afer afer
TAGTGCCTAAGGCATTTGACTGCTAACCAGAAGGCTGGTGGTTCAAACCCACCAGCCACTCCTTGGAAGGAAGACTGGGCAATCTACTTCTGTAGAGATACCACCTCAGAAACCCAAGGAGGGGTCACTATGAGTCAGAGTCGACTCAAGGGCAATGAGTTTGTTTGTTTTTTCTTTATGGAAATAATTACATCTTAATACTCAAAATAGACCATTGCTTACTCTTTTAATAGTGTACAATCATCTTAACAGTAAGCATAGTACAATCAGCCTCATTACTCAAAGTAGAACTGACCATTCCCCAGTTAAGGATTTTAATAACAAGAATTGTGATCTTCTTTTACTCACTTAAGGAGTGCTAGTAGTATAGTGAATAAGGCATTTAGCTGCTAACCAAAAGGTCAGCAGTTCAAACCCACCAGCCACTCCAGCAGAAGGAAGATGGGGCAATTTACTTCCATAAAGATTTACAGCCTCAGAAACCCAATGGGGGTCACTATGAGTTGGAACTGACTCGATGGCAGTGAGTTTGGGTTTTTTTTGTTGTTGTTGTTTGTTTGTTTTGGTTTATTCATTTCTTTGTATGACTGTCTCTATGCACTCTACTGCCCCTGCTATCCCTGGCTATGAGTACCTTTAAGACAAGGATCCCATCATATTCCTTCTTGAACCCTCAGTGCTCAACAGACTGCCTGCCACATAGCAGATGCCTCATAACAGAATGGAAAAGGAAGAGAGGTGAAAGGAGAAACTGAAACTGAAAATAGGCAATAGGCATTAAGAGGACAATGGTTCAATCTGTCTTATTTGTTGTTATCTAGCCTATAAATATTTTTTGAATTAACAAATGGACTAAAAAAACAAAATGAGCAGTGGTACTGATGCATGAAAGTATAAACTTTGTTTTGAAGTAATAAATAAATACCAGCTTTCACCAATTCTAAAATCATTTTTTTCTTACATTTTGACAGCTTGGAAAATTAGGACACATATTATAATGGATGGCATCTTAGTATTGTGTCATAGTGTATTTGGAAACTTATTTTTTCTTTCCCAGTAGCACACAAAATAGTGCTATATGTTTAAAATGATAGTGTCTTAGAGTCAATGAAATTCATTAGTTTGATGTGATAACTGTAAAACTGCATTGAATTTCCTACAAAGTAGGAGAAAAAAGAGCAGATGGGCTTTTATAGTGAATTCCAAATGGGGTGACCATCTCAAATGATTCCTCTTTCTCTAAGAGTGGCCCAAATGAAGCTCTTAATAGCCTCATCTAAGCTAAATGACTGCTTCCTTGGCCAGTGCTGATTGATAAAGAGGTGGTCACATGATCCAAACTGGCCCAATCATTATTATCCTTGAGAATTTTTACTTAGAAACAATGAGAGCATAGGTCAGCCTTTCTCTGATGGTAGGAAGACTGAGCTTTAGAGTTTGGAAGCAATCAGTTGGTATGTTCCCTGCCATGTATGAGAGAAGCAAAGGCAACAGACAGAATCTTGATAGTATTGGAGTCCCTTTGTGGCTCAAATTTGCTAGGTGTTCACCAAACCCAACTTCTTTTTCTTCCTGGGCAAACAGGCCATATTTCCCAGTCTCATTTGTGGTTAAATGAGACCTTGCATCAACTGAGGAATGGATAACCAAACTATGGCACATATACACAATGGAATACTATGAAACACTAAAGAATAATGTAGAATCTGCAAAACACCGCATAACGTGGATGAACTTGGAGGACATTATGCTGAGGGAAATAAGTCAATCACAAAA
>NW_006921741.1:1387591-1392612 GCF_000298275.1 Orycteropus afer afer
AAATTTTGGTCAATGACATGAGACAAAGTATATGTGAACTGCTATATGAAAAGTGAATTTACTCTGTAAATCTTCACCCAAATCAAAATAAAATTAAAAAAAAAAAAAATGAGACCTTGGACTAAGTTCTAGCCAATGGAATAACTAAAGAAGTGACATAAGACACTTCTAGATATGGCCTATAAAAAGCTCTCATATGAGATACTTCAACCTCCTTCTCCTCTGCAGGTTAAAAAGAGAAGACTCCAAGAACGTAGAGTGGAATGGAGCTATAAGATGGTACCTAGATCCCTAGAACATAAGAGGCAGCCTAACCAAGAACAAGTACGTTGAACTATTGTATGAACAAGATAAATTGGTTTGTGTCAGATCACCAAAATTGGGGGCATTATTAGAGCTGCTCTAATGCCTTCTGGTTTCATATACCCTCACAACCCAGTTCTACCCATCCTTCCTGTGGTTATATGAAATACCTCCATATGTTTTTCATAAATTCTCTCTTTGCCTAAGCTAGCTTGAGTTAGGTTTCTTTCATTTCAAAGAGTTCTAACATGAGTCAGGAAGAATGAACAGCATTCATTTGAAATGGCAAGAAGATGGAAGAAAGCGACAATCCTCAAGAGCCTAGGGAATATCAACAACATTTCTCGGAACAGGGCAACAATTCTAACAATACACAAAAGACTCTTTCCAGTTTCAAGGGCCTCAAGCCTTAAACGTATAACCTACTTACAATAAGAAATACTCTCCCATTCTCATTTCATTCCCAGAAGCATTTATGAAATTGTAACAGACCTGTACAGAGTTTACCTACTAAGATACCCTCTGTAGTTCTTAGTCATCCAGAGCCCTAGCAAGCAAAATTAATCTCATTTATCATATGTAGCCATTCCTCGGAAGGAAGGTTGGGCAATCTACTACCGCCTCAGAAACCCAAGGAGGGGTCGCTATGAGTCAGGTCTGACTCCACAGCACATAACAACAACAACAACATCATATGTAGTAGCTCTGCTGTCCTGAAATTTATTAGGAAATGGATACACATGCATCTCCAGGAATTTAAGTAATTGCTCTGGGGTAAATACTTCTAGACACTAATATATAATCCTGATCAGAGAGTTCCAAAGATAAATATTCAATAATCACCAAGGCTTCTGGGAGGATTTACAAGACTATAAATGAGAAGATTACAACAATAAATAGGAGAATGTCATGAATGCCTCCTTGGTCAGTCAACAGGTTTGCCAGTAACTGGAGGCCAGTGATGACGGAGGATGCATCATGATCATTTTCCAAAAATATCTCTCACTCAGCCAAATTTGGTCTACAACAATAAGCTCGGACATCTGTAATACATTCTACAAGCTTGTTTTAAAGCACTTTTATACTATACATTCAATTATTTGACCTTGAGTACAAACAGTATGAAGCTGGTATTATCATCACTCTTCATTTATAGCTAAGCAAACTGGCTCAGAGTAGTCAAGTAAAAGAGACTCAGAGAGGTCAAGTGCTCAAGTCCCAGGATTTGTGAGAACAAAGACTTGAGCTCCAATTTCCTGACCCCAGATCCTGGGTCCTCACTGTCACCCAAACTATGGAATAGAAGGGCAGAAAAAGAAGCCCAATTGGAGAAGAGTTTTCCCCACTGCCAAATTCATCAACCCTTGTTGGAGGTTAGTTTTCTACATTTCATGCAGCCCACAGGGAGGTCTGAGAGAGAAGAAAGCCCAAGACAGGATTAGGAGTGTTGGTATTTCCATGTGGAAAGAATACTAGTTCTAGGCCTCTGAGACCCAGGCAAAAGGTGTCTAATGGCTCCAAAGACAAAATCTGTGGCAAATGAGCTAGAAGTTATCCTTTGTTGGGGAAGAAGGGGTGAGAGTCAACCAAATATACTTAGATGGCTTCAATCAGCACCTTCTCAGACGATTTTTATGAGCCACCATTAAGAGACAAATTGCCAGGATCAAACACTATGAGTGTTTGGGAAAGATGAAAAGGGGAAAAAAAATATACAGTGTTTCAGTAAGAGCCATTTATCCCTGGGAGGTAATGATCCACCACTTCAGAAGAAATACAGGGAAAATTGGGGAAATTGTCATTCAGAGTGTTAGAAAACTTGAAGGGCTGGCCTCTGTTGCCTATCATTACATTCTGGGACTCTAAAAATGAAAGAAAGGCCCTAGGCCCCAGTGCAATTCTTCCTGAAATAGAAAGTCTAGGATCCTAGAGAAGCATGTGGTAGTGGAAGGGGCAAAGGCTTTGATTCTGACAAGCTGGGGCTTGAACAACTCACTGCTCAGTCTCTTACTCATTGTCACAACCTCCTAGAGTTTGTTTCTATATCTGTTAGAGCATCTACCACATACAACTGTTGCTGTTGTTGTTGTTGTTATGTGCCGTCAAGTCGGACCCGATTCATAGCGACCCCTCCCTTGGGTTTCCAAGGCAGTATCACTACGGAAATAGATTGCCCCATCTTCCATCCGAGGAGTGGCTGGTGGGTTTGAACCGCCAGCCTTCTGGTTAGCAGTCAAGTGCCTTAGGCACTATGCTACCAGAGCTCCCACATACAACTGTAGGGAGGATAAAATAAGATTAACAATGTAAAGGGCATAGCACAATGCCTGACACATAGTAGGTGCTCAATAAATGTTAGTTCCTAGCTTCTCTCCCTCCATTCTTACCTTAATTCCTTCATCAGTCCTTAGTAATCTTGAGAGAATCAGTGATCTTACCCAATATCTTGAACACTTCACTTGCCTCTTTGAAACACAACCATTTATGACTTTAGTTGTAAACATCTCAAATAACGCTGGGCACTTAGGCCTCTTACTAGTCTCCTCCATGCTTCCCAAATACACCTCCCCCCTTTAAAAAAAATTAACCCCCTGGTTTCTCATTAACCTTATAATCTTTCTCTAAACCGAAAGAGAATTCAAACCTTATAGATATTTGGCATGTAACTATGATTAACTGTTCAATGTGACTACATTTTCCACAAGGCTTAAAACAAAAAGGAGTTATAAGTTGACTACACGCACTACCATCGAGTTGATTCTGACTCATAGCAGCCCCCATTGGGTTTCCAAGGTTGTAAATCTTTACGGAAAGAGATTTGCCGCATCTTCCTCTCACAGAGCAGCTGGTGAGTTTGAGCTGCCGACCTTCTGGTTAGCAGCCAAATGCCTTATCTACACACCACGAGAGCTCAGCTTTACTACATTTAATAAATATATAAAATACTTATGACCATAGGGACAACAGGAAGGGTGAGGTTCTTGTGGTCTTCATTATCTTTCTGGTCTTTGGGGTCATTTCCTCTTGACATTCTCATATCCAAGAGTAGGTCAGGTGCCCCCCCCATGCTTCAAGAGTCCGCTGTACATACCATTACCTGAGTTGTGACCATGCTGTACTGTAATTGACCCCTTTATGTCTCTTTTTCTAGACTATAATATCCTTAGAGGCAGAAACAGTGCTCCGACAAGGCTTTATTGACAATACCCATCCAGCACAGTGCCTGGAATATAAAAGACACTAAATTAATGTTTGTTGAATGAATGAATAGGGTTCTTATATCTGGGAGAAATTTTAGAAATAATCTAGTCTAATACAAGATCTTCATTTTGCTGAACCTCAGAGATATAAGATAACTCAGCTAAAGTACCTTTAAAAGCAGCAGGAAGATGACAAGGTGGTAGCAGTCACATGCCATCTTTGACTGTGGTTTACTGGTAAGCAGTATAGCTTAGTGGGCACAGCATGGGATGTGCAAGTGAAGTTTTACTTCTATCATTTACCAGTCATGTGACTTGAGGTAAGTTAGTTCATCTCTCTGAGTCACAATTTCTGCATCTGTTAATTGAGGCTATTAATAACTCTAGAGTTGTTGGGGATATTAAATCTGCCAACATACATAAAGTGTCCAACATAGCACACAGCACCACGTGCTAAATAAATGTTTACTGAATGAATCATGAATGAGTCCCTGTCCAACATACCACAAGCTTCATGAACCTGGTTCAGACTTTGCATTTTAGTCTCTACCCACATGGAAGGTTATTGGGGGACACCCATAATTACAAAGCCATGTACTTAGAGATTTATTGCTTGCTAGGACTAGACCTTAAAGTTGTATCAAGTAGCCTTTATAATTTTGCTCACTGTTCCCTTCACCTGGATTGCCCTTCCCATCATCTACTTTGCCACACTCACTAATCTTTCCCATTTTTCATGGTCCAGTCTACCTTAGAAGACATCTTTAATCCCTATGACTTGAAGCAATCGCCATCCTTCAAACTTCCCCAACCTTTCCTTGACTCTCTGATCATTTTCCATCATGTAGGAGAGGGGCATATCTGTTTTATCTCTCCTATACAAGGGTGAACTCCTTAAAAACTGAGTCTCAATCATCTCTATAGTTTCTAAAGTGCCTGATATGTGATGAGAACTTAATAAATACCTATTTAAAAAATAAGACAGGACTCAGCTCCAAGGATAAAGTGAAAAACTAACCATGTCCCACACAGAATTGCAAAATGACAGTATTACACAGCAAAAAAGCACAAGTTTTGCAATAATACAGGTTTGATTTCTGGGCCTGGCTCTGCCCCTTGTTACCATATGATCTTGGACGTGTTTCTTATGCTCTCAGAACTGCAGTTTCCTTATGTGGTGTCTGCAACAATTAAATGATATAACATATGGAAAACATCACAGTGACTGGCATAACATAAGCACTCAAGCGATGCTTGCCAATATTATAAAGTTACAAAATAAAAGTAACTGCACATACAAACATGCCCTTTAGCTTTCTGGCCACAGTAACTTTAAAAATAAAGAGTGTGTCGAACCCTAAAATGAAAAGATCTATTGCAGATAAGAGTCTGCAAAAAACAGCAAGGAGGCCACATGTTCTGACCTCCTCTAACCCTACAAGGGGAAGACAGGATTACCAGCAGTAACCCAAGGCCTATTACTGCAAGGCCAGACATGCTGCCTCCCTCCAGCCCTTT
>NW_006921741.1:1394984-1410667 GCF_000298275.1 Orycteropus afer afer
GAACCCAGGAAGAGAGGTGGTGGGTGCTTTGGGAGGAACGGTTGATGAAAGGGCTGGAGGGAGGCAGCATGTCTGGCCTTGCAGTAATAGGCCTTGGGTTACTGCTGGTAATCCTGTCTTCCCCTTGTAGGGTTAGAGAAGGTCAGAACATGTGGCCTCCTCGCCGTTTTAGCAGAGTCAAAACAGAATAATCCCACAGCAATAACAATGAATCCAGACTGGCATCACTGAATTTGGAATTTAGAGTTATATAGTTGCTGCTCTTGTTGCTGTTGTTGTTATGTGCCGTCGAGTTGGACCCGACTCACAGCGACCCCTCCTTGGGTTTCTGAGGCAGTATCACTATGGAAGTAGATTGCTCCATCTTCCTTCCGAGAAGTGGCTGGTAGGTTTGAACCGCCAGCCTTCTGGTTAGCAGTCAAGTGCCTTAGGTACTAGGCTACCAGAGCTCCCAGTTGCTGCTCTAGGAAGTAAATATTTTGTCACTTCACAGGGGCAGACTTAAATGTTACACTAAAGGTCTCATTTAGCAAAGTATTGTTGTTGTTGTTAGGTGCCGTCAAGTCGGCTCTGCCTCATAGCGACCCTATGCACAACAGAACGAAACACGACCCAGCCCTCCCTGAGCCACTTCACAATCCTTGGGTATACCCAAGCCCATCGTGGCAGCCACTGTGTCAGTCCATCTCATTGATGACCTTCCCCTTTTTCAGTGACCCTCCACTTTACCAAGCATGATATCCTTCTCCAGGGAATGGTCCCTTCTGACATGACCAAAGTATGCCAGATGAAGTTTGGCCATCCTCGCTTACAAGGAGCATTCCAGCTGCATTTCTTCCAGGACAGATTTTTTTAGTTCTTCTGGCAGTCCATGGTATTTTCAGTATTCTTCACCAACACCACAACTCAAAAGCATCAACTCTTCTGCAGTCTTCCTTATTCATTGTCCAGCTCTCACATGCATATGAAGTGACTGAAAATGCCATGGCTTTGGTTAGGCACACCTTAGTCTTCAAAGATGTCTTTGCTTTTCAGCAACCCAAAGAGATCTTTTGCAGCAGATCTTCCCAGTGCAATATGTCGCCTGATGTCCCGACTGCTGCTTCCATTGGTATTGATTGTGGAAACAAATAATATGAAATCTTTAACAACTTTAATCTTTTCTCCATTTATCATGATGGTGTTTATTGGTCCAGTTGTGAGGACTTTTGTTTTTATTTTTATGTTGAGATCTAATCTATACTGCAAACTGTAGTCTTTAATCTACAACAGTAAGCACTTCAAGTATGCCTCACTTTCAGCAGGTAAAGTTGTGTCATCTGCACATCGCAGGTTATTAATGAGTCTTCCTCCAATCCTGGTGCCACGTTCTTTTTCATACAGTCCAGCTTCTCAGATAATTTGCTCAGCATACAGATTGAATAAGTATGATGAAAGGATAAAACCCTGAAGAACTCCATTCCTGATTTAAAATCAGTATCCCCTTGTTCTGTATGAATGACAGCCTCCTACTCTATGTACAGGTTCCTCATGAGCACAATTAAGTGTTCTGGAATTTCCATTCTTTTCAATATTATCCATAATTCGTTATGATCCACACAACTGAATGGTTCTGCATAGTGAGTAAAATACAAGTAAACATCTTCCTGGTATTCTTTGCTTTGAGCCAAGATCCATCTGACATCAGCAATGATATCCCTCGTTCCAGGTCCTCTTCTGAAGTGGCTTCCATGTTGCTGTGAGGCTGAAGGCTATGCTACCAATATTTCAAATGCCAGCAGGGTCACCCATGGTGGACAGGTTTCAGCAGAGCTTCCAGACTAAGACAGACTTGTAAGAAGGAAGAGGACATCCACTTCTAAAAGAATTGGCCAGTGAAAACTTTATAAATAACAGTGAAACACCATCCATCTGATATATCATTCAGCAAAACAGTCTGTCCAAAATCTCTTAAATGATGGTTACTTTAGGGTGTTTGTTTGTTTTTGATGCCTGAACTAAATCTATTTTGAATTTAATCATTCATGTTTTGAGGCTTTTAGGAAAAAGTCAAAATAAATAAATAACTCGTTCTTTATTACTATTTCAGACAGAAGTATTTATCTCAATCTTATTTAAAAGTGAATTTAGCTCCTCACTCCCAGTTCCTATAGGACCTGAATTCCCTTTAAGGTTGCTGCCTGAATTTTCCAGCCCAAAACATTCTTTCCAAAGTTAGCTCTTAGAAAGCAGAGTTTTTGGAGGAAATACTATTCAAGTTTCTTTTTTCTGTCAAAACAATTAACATTTGACATGGCTAATTAAAATGGCTCTCTACCAATAAACTGGAGATGTAGGTGTGGGGATTGGGGGGAGAGAAGAGAAGGGAAAAGAGGACTTAAGAGGAAGTTGTACAAACTCTGTTGTTGTTGTTATGTGACATCGAGTAACCCCTCCTTGGGTTTCCGAGGCAGTATCACTACAGAAGTAGATTGCCCAACCTTCCTTCTGAGGAGTGGCTGGTGGGTTTGAACCACCAGACTTTTGGTTAGCAGTCAAGTGCCTTAGGCACTATGCTCCCAGAGCTCCTATACAAACCCTGTTGTTGTTGTGTGCCGTCGAGTCAGACCCGACTCCTATACAAACCCTAGTACTGGCCAAAGGGAAAAGTAACCATAACCCCTAGCTTTGCTAGGACAACTATGCCTTCATGTAAATTTAACACTGCGCTGCAGATGATTTGTGAAATGAATAACTAATTGTGACTTGATGTGTATGCCTTTGCAATTAAGTGAATTTATAAATAAGGAGGGAGATTCTTTGTTAGACACGTGCCTCAATTTTGGGTTCAGAACAATATGGTCACCATATGGCACATGTCAATTTTAATTTGGATCCCAAATAATGGCTAAGAGCCTACTGTCTGCCTTGTCCAACCTAGGATGCTCACACATACTTAAAGGCCAGCCACATGACATGCATCATGCTAAGCACTTCTCTCCCTCTCCCTCTCTCTCTCAAATACACACCCTCATTTAATCTTTATAACAACTCTATGCTATAAGTATTGGCATCTCCCTTCCCCATTTCTTTTTACCTTTGTATTTTGAATTAACTTTAAACCTACAAAACAGCTGTAAGCATAGTACTAAGAATGTACATACACCCTTCACCCAGATTCCTCAAATGTTATTATTTTACCACATTTGCTTTATCATTCTCTGTAGTGAAGTATAGATACCACCTCACTCCTAAATACTCAGTATTTCTTTAAAAACAAGGATAAGCTTACATTTCTACATTATAATTATTGAAGTCAGAAAATGAATATTGATATGATACTACTATCTAATCTCAATCCTTACTAAAATTTCACCAGTTGACCAAATAATGTACTTTAGGGCAAAGGAAAAAAAAAGTGTTCTCTGGTCCCAAATCCAATAATAGGTTCACACATTTTGTTTAGTTTTTATCTGTCTCTGTAGGTGTTATTAGCTGCAGTTGAGTGGGCCCCTGCACAACAGAATGAAATACTGACTGGCCCTGCATTGTTGTCATCCATAGGGTTTTCACTGGCTGATTTTCAAAAGTAAATTGCCAGGCCTTTCTTCCTTGTCAGTCTTAGTCTGGATACTCTGCTAAAACCTACTCAGCATCATAGCAACACACATCACAAGCCTACACTGAAGACGGGTGGTGGCTGCACCCAAGGCGCAATGTACAGGAGGCAAGCCCAGGTCTCCCATGTGGAAGGCAACAACTGTACCACTGAACCACCTCCTTTATGTGTCTTCAGTATCCTTTAATTTAGAATAATTTCTCAGTTGTTGTCTTTCATAATCCTGACATTTTTGAAGAATACAATTTATTTATTGTGTAGAATGTTCTTCAATTTGGGTTTCTCTGATATTTCCTCAAGATTAGATTTAGGTTGTACATTTTTGGCAGGAATACCACATAAGTGATGTTGTGTCCTTCTCAGAAGAAACATGATGTCAATTTGTCCTATCACTGGTGATACTAACTTTAATTGCTCAGTAAAAGTGGCATCTGCCACACTCCTCAATGGTAAAGTTACTATTTTCCCCTTCATAATTAATATCCTGTAAGGAGATACTTTGAGACTTGGTATCCCAGTTATAAATGAGGCATCTGTTGTTGTTAAGTGCCGTAGAGTCGTTTCTGACTCATAGCGACCCCATGCACAGCAGAACGGAACACTGCCCGATCCCGTGCCAGCCCCACAATCCCTGCTATACTTGAGCCCATCATTGCAGCCACCGTGTCAATCCATCTCATTGAAGGCCTCCCCCTATTTCGTTGACCCTCCACCCTACCAAGCATGACATCCTTCTCCAGGGAATGGTCCCTTCTGACAACATGACCAAAATAGGTGAGACGAAGTCTGGCCATTCTTGCTTCCAAGGAGCATTCTGGCTGCACTTCCTCCAGGACAGATCTGTTAGTTCTTTTTGCAGTCCACGGTACTTTCAGCATTCTCCGCCAGCACCACAACTCAAAAGCATCAACTCTTCTTCGGTCTTCCTTATTCATTGTCCAGCTCTCACATGCATACCAGGCGATTGGAAATATCATGGCTTGTGTCAGGCGCACCTTAGTCCTCAAGGAGATATCCTTGCTCCTCAGCACTTGATACAGTTCCTTTGCAGTTGACTTTCCCAATGCTACACATCGTCTAATGTCCTGACTGCTGCTTCCGTTGGCATCGATTATAGAACCAAGCAATGTGAATTCTTTGACAACCTCAATCTTCTCTCCATTTATTGTGATGCTGCTCCTTGGTCCAGTTGTGAGGATTTTTGTTTTCTTTATATTGAGACGTAATCCATACTGCAGACTGTATTCTTCAACCTTCATCAGTAGGTGCCTTAAGTCATCCTCATTTTCAGCAAGCAAAAATGAGGCATCTAAGGCTCAGAAAATTGTGACTTGCCCAAGATTACAGAGCTTGAAAATGTCAGAAGACAATTTTAAACTCCAGTTTGTAAGTTCCCATAACCAGATCCTTCTAAAGCACTGACTGCCTCCTAGACCAGCCACCAATGGCTAAAGCTGCCTTGTTTAATGCTCTCACCAAGCCTATTTATGATGCCAGTATGAAAATATCATGGCCACTCAACCAAACCAAACCCACTGCTGTCAAGTCAATTCCAATGCACAGCGACTCAATGTAACTCAACAGGACAGAATGTTGTTGTTGTTGTTGTTGTTATATGCCGTTGAGTCAGACCTGACTCATAGCGATCCCTCCTTGGGTTTCTGAGGTGGTATCACTGTAGAAGTAGATTGCCCAACCTTCCTTCTGAGGATAGACTAGTATTGCCCCAAAGTGTTTCCAAGGCTGTAAATCTTTATGGAAGCAGACTGCCACATCTTTCTCCAGCAGAGTGGCTGGTGAGTTCAAACTGCTCACTTTTCGGTTAGCAGCCAAGTGATTTTACCACTGTACCACCAGGGCTCCATCATGGCCACAGAGATCTCATAATTCCTGTGGTCTTAAAAACCAACGTGATCCTAGACATTCCGTCTCCAGAGCTGCTTCTAAAATGTAAGAAATCCCAAAACCAACACTTTACATCCAAGCCCACAACACTCTGGTCAATAAACCCAGAAGACAGATGGAGAAGAAAAGTCAGCTGAAGATGAAACATGCATATGCATCAGGATACCAGGCTGAGCAAGGAAAATCTGAAGTTTGCCTCTACACTAAGATCATCTGTCCATTGTCTGACCCTTAGGCTGGTCTTCTGAAACTTTTCTCTGTCTGGGCTGCCATCTCTAATTTTTTCTTGTTTCAATTTAATTTAATTTTTGGAATAAATAATACATTGGTAAAACATTCACATGGTTCAAAAATCAACATGAATCCCAATCTTAGCTATTTACCCAGTAGAAGTGAAGGCAGGAACACAAAAATAAATCTGTACACCAATGTTCGTTGCAGTACTTTTAACAATAGCAAAAAGGTAGAAACAAATCTTCACCAATAAATGAGTGGATAAACAAAATGTGGCATAGCGCACAATGGAATACTACTTCGCCATTAAGAGAAATGAGGTCCTAATGCGTGCCACAACATGGATGAACTTTGAAAACATCATGTTGAGCAAAATGAGACAGTTGTAAAAGGACAAATATTGTATTATCTCACTTATAAGACATAAGCAAATATATAGAAACATAAGTTGATTAATGGCTACTAGGGATGGAAGGGAGGGGAAAAAAGAGAGTTTTGATTACAGAGCACTTGAGGGAATGTTAATGGTGGAATGATTTGGAAAAGGATAGCAAGAATGGTTACACAACTTGAAAAATATAAAAAAAATATAATGGCACTGAATGGTACATGTAGAAATTGTTGACATGGCGTATGTTTTGTTATGTATATTTTTACCACAATGAAATTTTTTTAAAAAGTCAATATGAACAACCCAAGTGTCCATCAACAGATGAATGGATAAACAAAACGTAGTATATTTATACCATGGAATATTATTCAGCCATAAAGAGAAATGAAATTCTGATACATGCTAAGACATGGATGAGCCTTGGAAATATCATGCGAAGTGAAATAAGTCCGAGACAAAGAACAAATACTGTATGACCACACTCATATGAAGTATCTAGAATAGGCAAATATACATAGACAAAAGTTTATTAGTAGTTACCAGGGCTGAGGGGAAGAGGAAATGAGGGGTTACCACTCAAGGAGTACTGAGTTTCTCTTTAGGGGAATGAAAAACATTTGCAAAGGGATACTGGCAATAGTGATATAACATGATGAATATAATTAATGTCACTGAATTGTACATTTAAAAATGGTTAAAATGGCAAATGTTTTGTCATATATATTTTACCACAATAATATTTTTTCAGGTTAAAAATACATATATTCTCTTATCAAAACATGTGTCTGGGTTGTCTAGAGTAAAACCAATGAAACATACATTTATATACACACATACATATATATATATACATCCACATATATGTGTGCATGTGTGTGTGTGTGTAAAGAGAGAGAAAAAGAAAGAAAGAGAGAGAGAGAGACTGATTTATTTCAAGGCAAAGACTCACACAGTGGTGGAGGTTGGCAAGCCCTCAATCTGTGGATCAGATGTCATGCTAGAGGCTTCTGACTCACATGGTTGCAGGGATGGATGAACCCCAAATCAACCAGTTTAATGGCAGGCTGTTGGCTCACAGGGCTATAACCAAAATCAAACCAAACCCACTGCTGTCGAGTTGTATCCGACTCATAGCGACCCCTCCTTGGGTTTCCAAGGGGGTATCACTATAGAACCCAACCTTCCTTCTTAGGAGTGGCTGGTAGGTTTGATCCACCAGCCCTCTGGTTAGCAGTCAAATGCCTTAGGCACAACACTACCACACAGGGCTATAGGAGCTGGCAAATGCCCAAATCTGCAGGTCAGGTGGCAGGTTGCTGGCTTATGTCCCAAGTACTAGAGGTCAGAGGATAATGAGTTGGATCTAGAATCCAGAGAAAAGCGAGCTTTTCCAGAACATATACTGGACACAGGCCATCCCCCAAGGAAACTGGCTTTCAACTGATCAGCTTTACAATTGATTGGCTGCTCACATGAGATCACAAAATAGAGGATTATTACATTATGGAAGAGCAATTAATCCAGTATCTCCCAAAGCACTGAGCATCATAGCCAAGTCAAGTTGACATATAACATTAACCAATACAATGTGCTACATCCACTAGAATGATTACAATATAAAAGACATATAATAAATATTGAAGAGAATGTAAAAAAATTAGAACTTTCATTCATTGTTGGTAGAAATGTAAGATGGCTGCTTTGGAAAACATTTTAGCGGTTTCTCAAATTGTTAAGCATAGAGATATAGTTTACCCAGCAATTCTACTCCTATATATGTACCAAAATAATGAAAAAATATGTCCACACAAAAACGTATATGCTAATGTTCATAGCAGCATTTTTCATAATGGCCAAAAAGTAGAAACAACTCAAATGTCCATCAACTGCTGAATGGATAAATAAAATGTGGTATATACATATACACAATGGAGTTGTTGGATACTGCAAATAGTGAACACACTTGGCAGCTAACCAAAGGTTGGAAGTTTGAGTCCACTCAGACAGAAGCTCTTCAGAAGAAAGCCTTGCTGATCTGTTTCCAAAAAATCAGCCACTGAAGATCTTATGGAGCACAATTCTATTCTGACACACATAGAGTCACCATGAGTCATTATCAACTCTATGGCAACGACTGGTTTTATATGCATACAATGGAATATTACTTGACAATAAACAAAGAATGAAGTATTCCTACTCCTCACTTATCAACTATCTCATTATCTGACATTTCACATTTACAGTAATAGCAAAAAAATCTCCTATCCAACTATTTTGCACATTAGCAACTTATGTCCAGCAGTAACAAATAAATGCCAAAGTGTAAGACTAGACTAACACTGGTTGTGATGGTTAAAGTTATGTGACAACTTGGCTGGACAATCATTCTTAGTGGTTTGGCAATTACGTAATCATGAATTTGGCAGTTATGTAATGATGTAGTCATCCTTCATTTTGTGATCTGATGTGGTCATCCTCCGTTTTCACACAATGCCTATTTTTGCATAATATCCTGGTCTTTGGAACCTAACCTTTTTGATAAATGAGGAAGGGTGTACTGATGATACAACCCCCAAGAATGAAACATTATTATAGTGAAAGAAGTTAATCACAAAAGACCACATATTGTATGCTTCCATTTATATGAAATGTCCTGAAGAGGCAAATCTCTAGAGGCAGAAAGTAGATTAGTATTTGCTTAGGGCTGGGTTAAAAGAAGCTCTGGTGGCATAGTGCCTAAGGCATTTGACCACTCACCAGAAGGTTGTTGGTTCAAACCCACCAGTCACTCCGTGGAACGAAGACTGGGCAATCTACTTCCATAAAGATTTACCACCTAGGAAACTCAATAGGGGTCACTCTATGTTGGAATCAACTCAATGGCAGTGAGTCTGGTTTTTTGATTTTTGAGGGCTGGGTTAAAGTAGGTGGAAAGAGAGCGGGCTGAGAGGGATGGTGAGAGAGACGGGTACAGGGCTTCTTTTGGGAATGATGAAAATGTTTTAAAATTGGTTGTGGTGATAGCTGCATGATTCTTCGTACATACTAAAAACAACTCAATGTATACTTTAAATAGGTAAATTGGGTGTTATGTGAATTGTATCTCAATAAAGCTTTTAAATGAAATCAATGTGATATACATGTTTAAAAAAAAAAAAAAAAGTGAACCTTGAGAACTCTTATTCCACCCATCCATACACATTATCTACTCTTACTGCCCTCTACCAGTAGCCACTTTTAATAATGTTTGGGTTTTTTTTTTTTTTTTGGTTTATACCTTTCCAGGATTTCTTTGTGCCAATTCAAACATATTCTCTTATCCTCCCACTCCACCCCACCCCCACCACGGTGCCCACTTCTTTCACATAAAAAACACTTCTGCACCTTCCTTCTTAATATATACTACAGATCTTTCTATTATCAATACTTAGAGGACTTCTAATTCTTGTTTGTAATTTCATGGTGTTCTATTGTGTTACAATTATTTAACTAGTCTTTACTGATGCAAACTTAAGGCTGTTTCCAATCATTTTCTATTAGCAACAATGATGCAATGATTGTGCTCTTTTTAAATTTGTTTCAGCATAAGAAATTCTGTCCTTGGACAGCCAGGAGGCAGTGTGGAATAGCAGGAATGACTTAGAGTTAGTCAGAACTGGGTTTGTGTCCTGGCACCTCTTAAAAAAAAAAAAAAAAAACCTTTGCTGTGGAGTGGATTTCAACTCATAGTGCCTATAAAGGAGAGAGTAGTCTCAGTGTCCCACAGAGTTTCCAAGGCTGTAATCTTCACGGGAGCAGACTTCCATCTTTCTCCAGCAGAACAGCTAGTGGGTTCAAACTGCAGACCTCTAAGTTTGCAGCTAAATTCTTAACCACTGAACCACCCTGGCTTCTTCCCTGGCACCTCTGCTAACTAGCAATGTGACCCTGGGAAAGTTATTTGTATTTTCTGAGCCTTAGTTTCCTCACTTGTAAAATGGGCAAAAATCCCACCTACTTGATAGGTTTGCTTTTTGGGTTAAATAAGGCAGGCTCCCACTGGCCAAATTTGGAACAATTAGAGAATCAAAAGGCCTAAATTGGTACTGGATTACAATACATTGGGAAGAAAGAAGAATCCATGAGTCTAAGTAATACTAAAAAAAAGGGGGGATAAACAAAGATTACTCTATCAGGAAAACACCATTAATATATAGAAGGGAAGAGAGAATTAGAAAATCATCTTTTTACAACCACCAATTGACTTGGGCCAAGATTATCAGCAGATGATAAAAACTACTGTATGAATTTTGTTGAGGAACAGGATATTCAAGCAATCTCAGAGTCTCAATCCATAGATAATTTTATTAATTAACTACAAAACGAAAAGGGTTGTTTTTCAACAAAGAGAATTGGCAGATGCCACCTCAGGGAATTCTTACTACAAAAGTTTAACCTGAAGCTACTAATGAGAAAACAATCAGGGAAATCCAATTTACAGGCTTCAAGACAACTGATTTGGAAGCAATCAAAAAAAAGGCACAGATATTATGCTACAGTAGGACATTAAAGAGACACAACTACCTTAATTAGATACTGACTCAAAAAAAAAAAATTGTCTTTAGTTACTTCCATAGCTCCATTTCCATCCACTTTGATACTTCGGACTCCCAAATTTCATCTTTTAAATTATCTTTAGAATCTTCTTTCTAATACTGCTTCCGGTTTCCGTTCACATTCCTACAGCTATTCTATGTTCCAAAACATCTGCTCAGGGTTGGTTTGTTTTTTTTTTTTTTTTTGGTCTATGGACAGTGCTGTAGGTACATTGAAAGAACAAAAGATCATTTTATTAAAAAAATTGTTTTAATGCTTATAAAGTATATGAGAACAACTGGGGAAATTTGAAAAATGTTATTGTTTCAGTATAATTGTGATGTGGCTATGTGGGAGAATGTCCTTGTCTTAGGAGATACATACTTGAATACTTGGAGATAAAGTGTTGTGATGTCTACAAGTCATTTTCTAATGGTATAGCAAAAACAAAAAAAGCACAAAAAGTGTGTGTGTGTGTGTGTGCGTGTGTGGTCAGAAAATGCAAATTAATCTAGATGAAGGGTGTATGGAGTGTGAATTCACTGTACTATTCTTGTCATTTTTCTATATATTTGGGAGTTTTCAAAATAAGTTGTAGAAAAATCTAAACAAAATATGTAAACCACCTGGAACCCAGTAGACGCTATGACAGTTCACAGGTATACAGAAGACTCATCCTCCTATTCCTGGATTCATAGTAGGTTGCATGAACTATATAAAAGAAGATGCTGACAGCCCTGTCTTTGTAAAGCTTATACTTTTATTCAGAAGGCAAGGCAAAACTAGAAGCAGCTGGAAAAGCAAAGTGATTTTGGTTCCATAAAACCTACTTCAGTCTAAATTTGACTTTAGGACTTTTCTTTGTTGTTGTTGTTGTTGTTATTTGCCGTCGAGTCGGCCCCGACTCATAGCGACCCCTCCTTGGGTTTCCGAGGCAGTATCACTACGGAAGTAGGATTGCCCAACCTTCCTTCCGAGGAGTGGCTGGTGGGTTTGAACCACCAGCCTTCTGGTTAGCAGTCAAGTGCCTTAGGCACTATGCTACCAGAGCTTTTCTTAGCTAAGTATATTTCAAAAAAAGTATATATTGACTGACCATGCTAAGAACTGTTGTCTCATATATATGTAAAAATGGAGCTAATATCTATCACCTAAAATGGAGATATTAAGACAATATACTCAACACACCTTGTGGAGCATCTTTTACTGGAGGCGCTCACTAAAACATGTTAAGCTCCTGGAATAAAGGGAGAGAAGAAGGAAAGCTCCTGGAAGGCTCCACATATGTCAGAATACCCAGCATACTCACTCACTGCCATCTTCGAGTCTAATCCAACTCATTGCAACCCCTCCTTGCGTTTCGGAGGCGGTATCTCAACAAAAGTAGATTGCCCAATCTTCCTTTGGAGGAGTGGCTGGTGGGTTTGAATCGCCAGACTTCTGGTTAACAGTCAAATGCCTTAGGCACTATGTCTCCAGAGCTCCCATGAAATACCCAGCATAGGACCTTGCATTAAGTTAATGCTCACAAAGCATTGGTTGAAGAAATAACAGTAAGACATTATGAGACAGAACTAAAAAAATCTTTCAGGCTACAAAACCCAAACCAAACTTACTGCCCTCGTGTCGATTCTGACTCATAGCAAGCCTACAAAACAGAGTAGAGCTGCCTCATAGGGTTTTCAAGGCTCTAAATCTTTATGGAAGCAGACTGCCCCATCTTTCTCCTCTGAAGTTGCCGTGGGTTTGAACCCCCAACCTTTTGGTTAGCAGCCAAATGCCCTAACCAGAGTTCCTTTAGGCTATAAAGGAAAGAGTATTATGAGCTGGCCTAGTCAGGGACAGCAACACTTTAACAACAGCCCCTCATATATGTGTAGGGAAGTTTTGATCCTCACAATAATCCCTATTTTATAGACAAAGAAACTGAGGATTGAAAGGATAGGTCGCCCATGGTAGCACATCATTCAAATTTGAGTTTATTCCACCGAGACACAATGATTAAAAAGAGCAAAAAGAACATTTACCTCAAGTAGATACACTCTTTGGAGAGAACAATCATGAGAGAAAGAAGGGCTGCTTATGCACAGGGAGACAGCTCAGGGGGCAAGAGTGCATGGAGGGGTGGACACAGGAAAGAGGTAACTATGGGGAGGAAGTGGGAGGGGAGCTGTTGCATTGTGGTAAACTGTGGTCAACATAATGAGACAAGGTATATGTGAACTCGCTGTATGGAAAGTGAATTTGCTCTGTAAACGTTCACCCAAATCACAATCAATCAATCAATCAAAATCGGGGGGGGGGGGAGCAAAAAACTCATGGCTCCCAAGCCTCACAATCTCTTCCTCGGGGTTCCGGGGAGAGAAGAATGAGTCATTGATGGTAACTCCTAAGCTTATACCTGCTCTTCTATAGAAAAATGACAAAAATCTGCCCTGTGGTATATAAGAAGCTCTGGTGGCATAGTGCATAAGGCATTTGACTGCTAACCAGAAGGCTGGCGGTTCAAACCCACCAGCCACTCCTCAGAAAAAAGGTTGGGCAATCTACTTCCGTAGTGATACTGCCTAGGAAACCCAAGGAGGGGTTGCTATGAGTTGGATCTGACTCAATGGCAGTGCGTTTGGTTGTTTTTTGTTTTGTTTTGTTTTTTCCAGAAACATGGCATCTATTAAAATTCAGAAAGATGAACAGTCAGGCCTTTCAACTATCTGCTTGCAAATATTTAAAAATTGGAGATAAGTCAGATATTTAAATTCCTCTTTCTAAAAAGGAAGTGAGTACAAAAGGTTATTTATGTCTCAAGGCTGATGATGTCCACATCTTAGCAAAGTTAACCCTTAACTCAAAAATAAAACTTCTCTGAAGAATTTTCTGGGGAAAACTCTTGGCTGCTTCATTGTTTTGGTTTACTTTTTAAACACTATGCTGTGTTGAAGGCAGGGATAATGTATTTTCTTTCTTTCCTCATTATTTACACATCAGCCCATATAACAGCCATCACAAAAACCAGCAGGAACTTTGTGATTCCATTTTTGCCCACTTTCTGTCCACCTTCCCTCTCTTAGTAAGAGAGTTTATAACCCAACTGACCAATGGTGTTGCTAAGGTGTACATAAATGGCACTCTTACACACTGTTGATAACAATTTAAAACAGAGGGCAATTAATGGAAGTGTTCATGCCCTTTGATCTAGCATTTTCACTCCAAGAAATGTATCCTACAGAACTATTCCCACATGTTCATTACAAAAGGATACATAGCCAAATACTTACTGCAGGACAGTTTCTAAAAGCCATTAAAATGGATACGTTAGAGCAAAGACATGGGGAAAATGCTCAGAATATATTAAGTAAAAGAAAGTAAGATGTGGAATAAACATATACTAATAATATATTGTTAATATATATAGTAAAAAATGATGGGGGAATACACATTAAACTCATCAGTCAATTACCTTTTTTGGGGTAGAATTGAGGCAGATTTTCACTATGTGGTTCATTGTGTTTTTCTGAACTGAATTTTCATTTATCTTAGTTCTAGAATCAAAAATAAAATTTAAGATATATATTGATGGGCTACTAGAAAGAGAAGAAACTGGGGTAGGGCAGAGTCCCCCAGGATCTGTTGTATTCTAACCAATATTTTCCCTTGGACTTTGGAAACAGCTAAGTCTTCACCTGTATTATCACCTCAAGTCATATATATATATGTATACACATACACACATATACCACTATACCACAGTGGTACAGTGAATTATTTGGTATGGCTCTTTTAGCCATGGTCTTTGTGACTCCCACCTGAGAACTGGGCGGGACTATGCAAATGTAAGATGCTTGTAGCCTACCAAAGGGGATTGTATAGCTTGCAAGTAATATAAATAAGGTGCATGGTACCTTGTGCTGTGAGACCATGCAAATAAGATGTATGGAACCCTAATGTGGGAATTGGTTAGTTTGTCATTCTTCAAGGCTTAAAATGAACCCTCCTAGAGGAGAGGTGGGATCTCAGTGTCATCAAGAGAGAAGAGCCAGAGATGGAGTGGAACATGTCCTTGGAACCAAGATCCTTGCTCTGGACCTCCCTGGCAGAAAAACAGCAGGCACAACCAACAGAGACACATCGGCAATGGAACCAAAAGGCATGAGACACAGCAGTGGGCTTGCCAGGCCCACAGAGTGAAAAAACTGAGTGCCTTTGAGCAGGAGTCTTGCTGATGAAGTGGGGTGCACCTACGTGTACCTATCGGTAGAGCTAGAAGAGCTTATAACACATGACCCAGCAGGACAGAGGACAGGCCAAGAGACCATGGGCCAGAGAGGCATGCCTGAGGGCATAGCAGAGGGGAGACTTTCCTGACAGAACACATATCCTGACAGGGTTCCTGAACCTGAATTGTAGCCTGTTACATCCCTAATATACCCCATAACTGTGAGTATTGTCTATGAATTCTATGCGGCCATTGCATCGAATTATCCAACCTACGAGAGAAGCAGTGAGTACCCTGGGAGAGAAAGTTGGTGTTAGAATTGCTAAAAAGATGGAAGGTGGTGGCATGTCTGGCCTCATAGGAATAAGCCTTGGACTGTTGATAGTGACTCTGTTTCCCCCTTGTGAGGTTGGAGGCGGTCAGAGGATGAAGCTTCCACGTTCTTTTCCCAATATCATATATCATATTAAAAAAAAAAAGCTCACTGCCGTCAAGTAGATTCCAACTCACAGCAACCCCTCCTTGGGTTTCCGAGGTAGTATCTCTAAGGAAGTAGATTGCCCAACTTTCCTTCTGAGGAGTGGCTGGTGGGTTTGAACTGCCAACCTCTGGTAAGAGGTCAAATGCCTTAGGCACTATGTTACCAGTTGTTGTTATTGTCGTTGTTGTTGTTGTATGTGCCATAGAGTCAGACCTGACTCATAGCAACCCTTCATTGGGTTTCTGAGGCAGTATCACTACGGAAGTAGATTGCCCCATCTTCCTTC
>NW_006921741.1:1411185-1434529 GCF_000298275.1 Orycteropus afer afer
AAAAAGACAATCTAATCATAAAATAGGGAAAGGATTTGAACAGATATTTCACCAAAGATGGCATTCAAATGGCTACCAAACACATGCAAAGATGCTCAGTGTCACTAGCCATCAAAGAGATGCAAATCAAAACCACATTGAGGTATTATTTCATTCCCACTAGGAAGCTAAGGAAAAATAACCAAAACAGAAAATAACAAATGCTGGTGAGGATATATGGAAATTGGACCCTTTATCCATTTCTGATGAGAATACAAAATGGTACAGCCCTTGTGATAAACAATGTGTGGGTCCCTCAAAAAACTGAAAATAGAACTACTATATGACATAGCAATTCCAGTCCCGGTATATCCCAAAAAGATTTTAAAGCAACGACTCAAACAGAGACTTGTAAAACAATGTTCATTGCAGCACAATATACAATAACCAAAAAGTGGAAACAAACTAAATGCCCATCAACAGATGAATGGATAAATGGTCCAAATACACAATGGAATACTACTCAGCCAGTAGGAAATGAAGTCTTAACACATGCTACAATATGGATGGAGCTGGAAGATATGCTGAGTGAAATAAGACAATCACAAAAGGACAAATACTGTATGACCTCACCTATATGAAAAGACCAATGTATAAAGACCAAAGTTATTACTGGTTACCAGGGGCAGGAGGGAGGCAGAAAGAGGGGAGGAGGTTAACTAACGGTGCTGAAAATATCACATTGATTAAGGGAAGGGTGTTGTTGTTGTTGTTGTTGATGTCATGTACTGTCGAGTTGGAACCCCCAACTCATAGCGACCTCTCTTTGGGCTTCCAAGGCAGTATCACTACAGAAGTAGATTGCTCAATCTTCCTTCCGAGGAGTAGCTGGTGAGTTTGAACCGCCAGCCTTCTGGTTAGCAGTCAAGTGCCTTAGGCACTATGCTACCAGAGTTTCTAAGGGAAGGGTTGTTGTTGTTGTTGTTGTTATGTGCCATCGAGTCGGACTCAACTCATAGCGACCCCTCCTTTGGTTTCTGAGGCAGTATTACTATGGAAGTAGATTGCCCCATATTCCTTCTGAGGAGTGGCTGGTGGGTAGCAGAGCCAATTATTGTAATTACTGCCAATAAGTTGAATTTGCCAAAACTGTGTGATAGATATATTGACAACAATGAGGGGAAAAAAAGAAAGAGTAGCTGAAAAGCATAGCTGCTAAAGTGGATTATGTACAGGAAAAAAATCTCATGAGATTTGGTTTCTTGATTTAGAGGTTTAGGATCATGGTTTCACAGGTATCCAAATTAATTGGCCTAATATGTTTAGTGGGAGCTCTGGTAGCGTAGTGCCTAAGGCACTTGACTGCTAACCAGAATACTAGCGGTTCAAATCCACCAGCCACTCCTCTGATATTTTCTTTCTTTTTTTACTACTCTGTGACAAAATCAAAATGTAGAGTTTATATGCTTTTAGTTCTAAAATTATGCTTCTATGCTTTTGATATTAAATATCCTTTATTTTATGAGTAGAAAACGAGAAGAGACTCTTAAAAAATATTTTTGCTTTAGAAAAATAACTATTGTCAATGGCTCCCTCCACTTTATTTTATTTTCTGTAATTCTGCTCTTCTGTAAAATTCAAAAGTCTGAGAACCACTGATTTAGGGGACTCTATAGAATTACAATGATTTCTGAGAAACTAACTTGGATAAAGGAAGCTCAACCCAAAAAGAAACCAGATCTGAAATAGTTCTGAATTTCCCTGAAAGTCATCCACAAGATCTCTCAAAGGCTGCAGTTCTCAGAAATACATTTTAATGGATTTGTTAAAAGCATTTAACATCTCTTTTACTAACTGCCTTCTTCCAATGTGTTGATATTTCCTGCTTTTGAGTGGTCCCTTGGTGACTTAGGTTAGCTCATTCAGACAACAAACATACACGGAGTTGGTGCAAGGTACAGTATCAGGTGCCTGGAGAGCTCTTTCTCCTATCTCAGGTCAAAGGTCTCCTCCACTTTGTGAACCCCCATCCTCACCTCAGGAAGAATGAATATTCCTTGGGACATATGATTACTTACTTCTTTGTGTCCCTTAACTGAACAAATTCCTCCAAAGCAAACACCATTCCGTGTGGTATCTTTCACACAATCCCTACTATTTAGCTGGGGGATCTGTATACATGTGTGAAACAAGTATATTTTACAGATGAAGAAACTGAAGCTCAGCGAGAATGTGGCATGTCCAACATTATACAGCTAGGAAATAAGTAGTACAGGTCTTATAAATCCTCATCCAGAGCTCTCTTCTACTCCATCATGCTGTATCAACTCTGGTCCCCTTGCTGTGTTCCCTTTTTCTGTAAATGGTGTCATCAATCGCTCAAGCTAAAAACTCAAGTCGTTCTTGACTCCCTCTTCTCCTTCCTCCTACAGCCAATCAATCAACAAGTCTCACCAACTTTATATAATGTCTCTCCAATCTCTTTGCTTTTCTCCAAGGCCTTGGCCATCACTCTAGAGCCAAGCCACTATCATCCCTTACCTAAACTACAATGACTTGCTATTTAGTCTCCACACATTCACCTTGGCCAATTCCATCCTCCAGTCTCTTCTGTGCTCAGCAGTCAGAGTGATGTTTTTGTTTGTTTTTTGCCTATTGATTGTGATAAAAAAAAGAAAGAAAGAAACCATATACACACACACACAAAAGGAGCTCCAGTGGCATAGTGGATAAGGCACTTGGCTGCTAACCAGAAAGTTAGTGGTTCAAACCCACTAGCCGCTCTGTGGAAAGAAGATGGGACAGTCTACTTCCATAAAGATTTACAGCCTTGGAAACCCAACAGGGGTCACTATGAGTAAGAATCAACTCAATGGCACTGAGTTTGGTTTGGTTGGTTTATATATATACACACACACATACCTGAGAAAGCCAGAACCTGTTAAGGCGGAAACCTGTCATAGAAGGAAAACTCAAATATTTTCCACTAACAGAGAGAGACAGACAGTGGTAAGACTACATCCTGTCAAAGGTAGAAAAACAAGGCAGTCCCATCAAGTTCCAGCTCTCAGTTTTCACTGTATATACTAAACAAAACATTTGCCAAATCAACAACTTTTACATGTGCAATTCAGTGACATTGATTATGTTCATCATGTTGTACAACTGAAGTTATTATTGATCTAAATATGCCATTCATCTAGCTAATTAAAGTGCCATTGCCTTTAGAATAAAGACCAAAATTCCCCTGTGGAGAGTATGTCCACTCTCCAGCCTCATTCTAATTTACTTTGGCTTCTCTCCTCTAGTTCTGCCCCATATACTGACTGATCTCTTTTCAAATCCTCATACTTACACGCCTTTATACCCTTAAAAGGGCAGTTTCCTCTGCCTGAAACCCTTGTTTTCTCCCCTCTAAGCACCTCCCATCAAATTTTGAATTACTCCTACTCACTCTTCAAGTCTCAGTGGAAATGTCACATCCTACCAAAAAACTTCCCTGATTCCTCCAAACAAAGCAAAAGCACTATGTTAGGTACTCCCATTCCACTTTGCAGTACATCTTCTTTTGTAGGATGCATTCATCACACTTGTAATTAATCAATTACTCAATGACTGTCTTTCTTACTAGAATATAAGCTCTCTGAGGGCAGGGGAAGTATGCTACTGACTGAGCTATCCACAGTGCTTAGAACATAGTAACCAGTGGCAGTAGAGCTGATTCTGACTCAAGGCAACCCTTTGTGTGTCAGAAAAGAAATGTGCTCCCTCAGATTTCCTACTGCTGATATTTCAGCAGTAGATCACCAGGACTTTCTTCTGAGGTATGTCTGGTAGACTCAAACTTCCAATCTTTCAGTTAGCAGGTAAGTGAGCACATTAACTATTTGTACCACCCAGGGATTCCTACCACACAGTATTTGCTCAATTAATAGTTGCTGTAAGAATGACAGGTTATGGTCAGATTACTGAACTATATCATAAGGAAAACAAAAATCCTCAAAACTGGACCAATTAGCAACACGATGATAAAGGGATGAAAGATTTCATTTTACTTGCATAATCATGCCTATGGAAGCAACAAGAAATCAAACAACAGATTGCATTGGACCAATCTGCTCCAAAAGACCTCTTTAAAGTGTTAAAAATGCAACGATGTCACTTTGAAGATTAGAGTATGTCTCACCTAAGCTATGATATTTTCACTTGCCTCATACCCATGCAAAAGCTAGACAATGAATAAGGAAGACCAAAGAAGAATTAGTGCTTTTGAAGTATGAGATTGGCAAAGAATAATGAATATACCATGGACTGCCAGAAGAACAAACAAACAAAAAAATTGTTTTGGAAGAAGTACAGCCATACTATGTCTATGAAGTGGGGAATGTACCCAAGACCATATATAGGGTTGGCAGACAATCGTCCTACAAGTGTATTTGTATGATATGAATTCCCAGGTGTATAGTAGAGCTGACAAGGGGCAAGGTTGTATTCACTTCTTAGTCACAGCCAGCTATCCAGAGGGACTGAGTCGTTGAACCTATGGGCTCGGGACCATGGTCACAGGGGACATCAAGCTCAATTGGCATAACATACTACACGAAACATTGTTCCACCTCCTACTTTGGTGAATAGCGAGTGGGATCTTAAAAGCTTGCAAGCAGCCATCTAGATGCAACGATGGGTCTGTCCTCATCCAGCACAAAGAAGAATGAAGAAAACCAAAGATTCATGGAAAGAATTAGTTCTAGCGACTGGTACACCATGTGATCTACAGCCTATATGACTATGAGACCAGAAGAACTAGATGGTGCCCGGCTACCAATGTCAACCATTCATAGGGGGATCTATGTAGGAGACCCTGGATAGAGACGGAGAACAATTGTGGAACAAAGCCTTTAGGGGAAAAAAAAGGGGGGGGGGACCAGGTTTGCTGGTCTGAATAGAGCCTGGTGGAACCACTGAGACTATGACCCCTAGCTGCCCTTCAGGTCTAGAATTGAACGCATACCTGTGGCTTCCAGCCAAACAAAAGACAGGCATTTGAGTTGAACATTTACCTGAGGTAAATACACTCTTTGGAGAGAACAATCATGGGAGATAGAAGGGTTGTTTATGCACAGGGAGCTAAGCTCAGGGGACAGGGGTGCATGGAGGGATGGACACAAGGAAGAGATGACTGTTGGGAGGAAGTGGGTGGGGAGCGGTTGCACTTTGGGGAATTGTGGTCAATGTCATGAGACAAAGTGTATGTGAACTGCTGTATGGAAAGTGAATTTGCTCTGTAAATTTTCACCCAAATCACAATAAAATAAATAAATAAATAACCTAAAAAAAAAAAAAGAAGTACAGCCATAGAAGCGAAGATGGTGAGACTCTGGCTCACATACCTTGGACATGTTGTCAGGAAGGATCAATCCCTGTAGAAGGACATCATGTTTGGTAAAGTAGAGGGTCAGCCAAAATGAGGAAGACCCTTAGCAAGATGGATTGCAACAGTGGCTGCAACAATGAGCTTAAACAGCAATGGTTAGGAAGGTAGTACAGGACCGGGCAGAACATGGGGTCACTATGTGTTGGAAGCAACTTCATGGCATCTAACAACAAAAATATAACATCAGGCCAAATAAAACAAGTGGCAAGGATCACTATACCTCTGCAAATATGTAAACTAAGGCAGAAAGAAATACATGATTATCCAAGGTCATAAAGACAGCGGTGGCAGGGCCAAATCTAGCTCTCTCTTCAGCTCCTAAAACATTAAAAACCTGAGTAGGTGAGGGAACATTTCCAAAAAAGAAAAACAGAAGCAAGAAAGTGGTGAACAAGAGGTCTAGGGGAACAGCCTGTCAATCTGCCTGTCACACCAGTTGCCTCCGATGAACAGCAGTTTGACTTCCCACGCCTGGAGAAGTGCTGCTGTTAAACAAACAAACATCACCAGCACCACACCCTTCTCCTTTAAGAGATGGGTATAAAATGACAAAGTACTTTCTTCTAAATAAAAGAAGAAACTACAGGAAAGAATGTTGTCCCTTCAAGTATCTTCAAAAAACAAATGGGCAGTTTGGACACCTGGATCTGTCCTCAGGAATCAACAGGGAACAGAAAGAGGTTGGGGGAGCGGGAATCCTTCCCCTCCACCCTCACTGGAGAGTGGGGAAGAAAAAAAAAAAAAGTATTAAATGAAGCAGAAGCCATCTGAAGACTGCTTATTGTTTGGGAAGTAGAAAAATTTATGTAAAATATTTAAAAACCTTGACAACCCTTTGGCAGTTTTAAATACAGGTGCCAGTGAGAGAAAAAGTGGCGCGAGTTCAACTGCAACATTTTATTGTCCCCATGTGATTGGGATCAAATTATGTTTATCACAGAAATGACAAACTGGGTCAAGGGGTCAGCCCCATTGCCACTCATCCTGCCAAGCACCAACTGCAAGAAAAAAGAAAAGGCAAAGCCTCTTCAAAGCAGACTCTGTAGAATAAATATTGACGCACCCTGAGTTCCTGGGTGAGGTGAAGAAGAGGTGGGAAAGGTGTTCAGAAATTGGAGAGAGACTCAGAGAAAGAGACGTGATATACTCATGGTAAGGGAGAGATGAAACAGAGAGGAAAAATGAGAAGTGCCAATGGAGAGACAGGGAAAGAAACTGAGAACTTCAAAAGGCAGAGAGGTGTGGGCAAAGACAGGAAGAAGGGAGAAGGGAAGGGCACTTAAAGAGCAGGGGTGAACAGAAGAGACGTGTAGGGAGAGACAAAAGCAGACAGTCAATCCTTTCCCAAATCCAAAAGCTGCTCACTCCATCCCAATAAATTATCCTACTATAAAGCCCACACAATGGACTGTCTTTTGCATTCTGTCAAACCGAAAACCAAACTCATTGTTCTTGAATTGAATTCCAACTCAGAGAGACACTACAGGACTGAGTAGAATTGCCCCACAGGGTTTCCATAGCTGTAAATCTTTTTAGAAACAGACTACTGAATTTTTCTCCCACTTGCATTTTGCAGCAAGTAGCATTTAACGAAGTATCCCTCAGCTGCGACTTGAACCATAAGGGTATGAATTAAAAACAAACAAAATCAGTTCAGTAGCAAAAGACAGTCCACAATGACTTGCCTCCAATGCCTGAGTAGGCTATGAAAAGGCTTAGTATCTTAGAGTTAAGCATAAAATACTCTTCATTACTTCTTCTTTTGACATTCCAAGAGGGGGTGTGATTGACCCCAGGTCTATTCATTTCCAAGGTTATAGATCTCTCAGCTAAGACTGGCCCCATCTGTTCTGGAGCCAGCCAGCTGTTTATCTAAAAGTAACATACTTATTGCACTAATCATCCCTATAACTCTAACAAGAAGAGAACACAATACAATTCAGAATGCCTTCTGTCCTGTTAAAGGTGTCAGTTTGGTTAAAAGACAAAACACTACCACCGAAAGAAAAGAAAAAAAAAAAAAAAACACTACCATGCTGTTTGGTTTCCCTGGCCAGGGTCACTCTTCCGTGATACCTTTAAGTACTGGCAAATGAAGGTAACAGCGCTTCTAACTTTCTCCCTAACCCGTTAAAATGAACCCGGGTTTCCCTAATCCAACCTTTCTCTCAACCGTTACTTGTGATTGGGGACCGTGTCTTAGGAAACGGCAGCTCATTATGGTACCATTGTCAGTGGCAAGGAGCCTATTGCAATGTAATTTAAAACACACGCACAAGCACAAATCTGTCGGCTTCACTTCCAAACAATCCTGAAATCCTGCAGTCGGGAGAAGGGAAAACACTCAACAAAAATGCTGCTCCTAGTAGCCTAAAAGAACCTTCCTCATACACGTGAAATGTTTCTGACTGGCGCGGAGTGCACCATTAAAGGGCACTGTCACCTCAAATTAGCCGAAAAGGCGAACCAAACGACATAGACCCACACTCATAAATTATAAAGCCCACGAAACTTAATCTACTCAGAAGAAGCACGTTCATCATTAAAATAAATAGTGTGTCCTCGACCAGAAGACAGAAATGTTGTAAAGTAGTACCACCACATTAAATCACTGTCTCCATTTCTCCCCACGGATCACCCTTCCCACTCAAACCTCTGCATTCGGACCGTAGGTGACAAGACTGCAGCCCCCACCTTAGCCTTCCTCTGATTTTTCCAAGAGCACTTCCCAACATCCTGCTCAGCCCAGCCCCCTCTTCAAGCCTCAAAAAGGGTGAAGGGAGTTGCGACTGGGGAATTGGCTGGCACTCGTCCTCTGGCGGGGGAAGGTTGCTGGAGTTGTTCTTTGCAGTGACCCAAATTGCACAGAGCTTTTCCCTCAGCAGCGCCTACGGGCACCACTACCCCAATTCCTCCCGTTCCCGTTTCAAAAGAAAGCCTTGAGAACTAAGCGGGAGAAATAACTTGGTAGATCCATCTGAATAAATCACTTCAACTCACCTGGTTTGGGATTTTTCTCCCCACCCCAGGCATAAACAGAAGTAGTGTGCGAATGAGTCACGCACGCATGGGAAGATGCTGCGATGTCCTAAGTCCAAGGGCTGGAGCCAGTTCCTGCCCTGGTGCTGCTGCTACTCCCAGCTCAGCTGGAGCGAGCGGCAATCGCAAGCCCAGCAGCAGCAGCAGCAACGGCAGCGGCAGCGGCAGCGGCAGGGGCAGCAGCAGCAGCAGCAGCAGGGAAGGGGGGGGGCGTGCATAGATCTTAGCACAATGAATGCAGTGGGGTTTTTGCAATGACATCATCCCTCTATCCAAAAGGCCCCAATAACCATGCTCAGGAGCGGTGCCTTCTGGGAATTGTAGTCTTCTGAGTGCCTGGCGGGACCCTGAGACTGTCTGTGGAACTACAATGCCCAAAATGCGCCAAGGTCGGACGCGCCCTGAGCCAAAGAAGGGGACTCGGCCGCCATATTAGGAATGCTGGGATGATTCCACGGAGCAGGTCTGAGGTTTTAGGGAGCATGGGAAGCAAGTGATGTTACTGTGAGGACCGTGAGGTGGATGATGAGCTGATGGGAGAGCTTCGGACACGAACCTAGCAGCTAAGGGTGACGGCTGCTCTGGAGGTTGATGTAGGGCGAGTCCGAAGCCAGCGAGGCGGTCTCACGGCCTGGGTGGGGTTGCGTTCTGCCCTGGCCCTCATTCTCAGTTTTATAACCCAGTTTTTCAGAGTGTTAGTTTACTTCTAGAATTGAAGCATCATTTCGACCGGCTAACAGGATTGTCGGGGAGGTTAGTGTCTTCGTTAGGATGCGAGGACCCTGGGCGATGGATGGCATTAGTCTTTTGGTCCGGAAAGTAAGCATCCTACTCCGGGATCGATATAATCCTTCCTAAGTTCATTTTTTCTCTTCTTGTCATGCATTCTTCCCCTCCTCAAGGTTCCGAACCCTCCTTGTGATTTTTTATTCAAGACTGATTTGCAAATGAGTCCAAAGAAACCGATGTTGCAGGATAACCAAGCTGGAAAGGGACAAAGGTTTCACTATGTCAATGAGACTAGGAGAGGCTAAAGGATTAACACATACGGTTTAAAACGGCGCCTTCATACCTACCAGCTAAAGCAGGGAAGTGTAGAAAGGGGATATCCTTGACAGGTAGACCGATGGCTGGCGATTGGTTCCCGAGTAACGTTGATTCTTAGATAAAGTGTGTGCTAACATACTGCTAAGACTTGCTGGATAGACAGTTCGTTGGAATGGATCTCCAATTTACATTAAAAGATTTAGCGTTGAATTTGTGGTACACCAAATACATGATTACCATAGGACTTTTTTTTTTTTTTTTTTAAGTAACTGAAAGCAAAATTACTGATCTTTAAACTATTTTTCCGGAAATCTTAATACAATTTATTTCCAACTGTGTTACTAATATAATGTGTTTTTGTTCTTTTTCAGTCTGTCTACACTATGGAAAGATGGGAAATGTTTTCCTACTGAGTGTGTCTGAAGGGTTAAAAATGCTGGTCTTCATTGTGCTGTCTGTCCTTTCCCCACTCCCTTTTGCACATTATTCTGAAAACAAAATTGCTAGTCAGTTACTTTTCATCAGGTGTGCACTTCAGTTCTCTGTTAGGAATTAATAATATTGCACAGTTATAGATACTTAAAGACTAAACAGTGATAGGGAAAAAAAGTCAATATATCTCAGATACATGCAGATAACTTCAAAAACAATTTTATGAAAAATGTTCTTATGTGTCATATTTCTGGGAAGAGGTTACACGTGGTTTTATTTTATTTTAAAGCAAAGGAAACTTACGTTCATGTCATTTATCGAAGAATATAACAATGGAAAAGGCTCATACAATATTTCATATCAAAAAGCACCTTTGCAAGTAATGGTGGTAAGTATAAGAAAAGGAATGAAATGTTTTCTGCTTTCTTTCTGATCTTTGATTTAAAATTCTGGTTTTAATCTTAAGAGAGAGAAATAGACTCCACAAATTTACATTTCATTTTAGTTTGAAACTCTTATTTTCTGGAAAGTAGTGTTTCAGCAATGTTCTTGTATCTTAGGTTACACAAACTTATAAATCTTGTTTGTTTTATAAGATTTCTTCATAGAAGCAATAGCCTCAGTTACGGTGGAAGATGAATTTGTGCAGGGGTAAGTGGGGAGCAATAGATTGCTCAGAAATCTTGTATGTAAGAAATGAGACCTATATAATACAGTGGTTTCCCTAATTTGTCTAAGCACTTTGAAGTATTTACAGCCTTATATCCAATGAATATCTAAATATAATAAATGAAAGAGATATATTTAATGTCCAAGAAAAGATTCCATGACTTATTCCTTATCTTTTAGAAAAAGTCTTCCACTACTCGTTAGTAATTTCATTTACAAAACTAAAATTTGAAGAGTTGGTAATGCCAGCTTCTGAATGAATAAACTTAGTGCACGAGAGAAAGATTAGGAAAACTTTTAAAAAGTAGAACCAAGAATCCCTTAAGGAGAAGAGGCAACTTGCATTTTTGTCATCTCGAAATACAAAAATAATTTCCATTGTAATTATAGGTAATTCGTTAAAGAGTATTGAGTCATGTGCTTTTAGAGCAAGGCTTTTTTTTCAGCAGGGGTAAACATCAGAGGATCACATGTGGAACTCAAAATATATAGCTGCTGCCTACCCCATTCCCACTGAGTTACTGGTTGGAACTGGGAATTGTATATTTTTAAGACTATAGATAGGTCTGTCAGGGTTGGGTGGAATAGTCCATTCATCTTGTATTTGTGATTTTATAGTGTGTCATACTAGTAATAACAAAAGCTTTGGCAAAGATTGTAGGTTTTTGTTATATGCTGCTTGTTTAGTACATTTCTCCTACCACACTCATGCATACATGTATTCTGTTCTCCATGAGTGAACTGAAAATGAGTACATGAGGAGTTAATCTGGAGATCCAGTTTATATCTACTCATGACAGTTGAAGAATGGGGTTTGGGAGATGCATCCTACAGGTCAATGTACCTTGATATTTCTTTGAGTGAGAGTTCAGTCTAATACTAAGAAAACCTGATAGTAAGGCATGCTTAACCAGTAAGAAGTCCTGGGGTGGTGCAAATGCTTAGCTGTTAACTAAAAAGTTGGAATACTGAGTGCCCTGAGGGACCTGGGAAAACAGGCCTGGCAGTCTACTTCAGAAAAATCAGTCATTGAAAACTCTGGAACACAGTTCTCTTCTTACAGGTGAAGTTCCATGAGTCAGAGTCAGATGTAACTTTTTGTCGTTGTTGTTGAGACTACACACCAGAACATACACAGTTTCTATATGTACAATTCATTGTCAGTGATCACATTCTTTGGCTTCTGCAACCATTCTCAGCCTCCCTTTCTGAGTATATCTCCCTCATTAACATAAACTCAGTGCTCCCTTAGATTCCTATCTTGTGTTTCTGTTGTCAGTTTAATCCCTTGAGCACAATGCTCAAGGCAGACATTCTTTACTAGTTAAGTTAAACTACTGTTTGGTTGTTTTTGATTTAAGGTTTAAAGATTATCTCAGGGCAGTAGTTTCATATGTTCATCCAGCCTCCATGACTCCTGAAGATGTAACTTTAAAAAAAAAAAAAAGTAAGAGTTGCATGCAATGGGAAAATTATGATTAAGCTATTCAGATATTTAAAAGAAAATATCTAGAAAGAAGCAATAGGTATTACATTTTTTAAAAATTCTCTGAAAATAATTCATCTTTTTGACTTACTGTGTTACCATGAAAAAATTTTCCTATTTTGCTCAAGATCTTTTCATCAGTGAATCTGATTTTTAATAACTCCTTTCTTTGTTCCAAATTCTAAATTCTTAAAATTATTGATGTTAGCATAGTATCCTTGGTATTGTATAAATGACATAATAGCTTTAGGGAGCTGTGGTGGCGTAGTGCCAAAGGCATTTGACTGCTAACCAGAAGGCTGGCAGTTCAAACCCACCAGCCACTCCTCAGAAGGAAGGTTGGGCAATGTACTCCAATAGTGATACCACCTTGGAAGGTGTCGGATCCAACTTGTCGGCGGTGAGTTTGGTTTGGTTTTTGTTAAACTATGTTTTAAGTTGGTAACTACTTTTTAAGAAGTTTAGCTGTGAAGAAGGTAAGAAATAAAGGCTTGGTGAAGAGCATGTAGGATTGAAAGGATTTCTTTAAGATGAAGAAGCAGCATGTCTCCCTACTCAGAGGCCATAACCACATTCTACCTTAAGGCATAGTGTGATCTAGGTACTAAGTCTGATCATTTCCCATAGGAATCTGCCAAACTCACTGTCAGTCGATGCTGACTCATAGGGATCTGTAAGCCAAAACCAAATGCACATGCTGTCGAGTCAAATCCGACTCATAGTGACCCCTCCTTGGGTTTCTGAGGCGGTATCTATGGAAGTAGATTGCCCAACCTTCCTTCTGAGAAGTGGCTGGTGGGTTTGAACTGCCAGCCTTCCGGTTAGCAGTCAAATGCCTAAGCACCATGCCACCAGAGCTCCTTAGTGATCCCTTTTGGGCAGTAAATCTTTGCAGAAGCAGACTGCCTTATCTTCCATGGAACAGTTGGTGGGTTCAAACCACCGACCTTTTGGTTAGCCAAATGCTTTAACCACTGCACCATCAGAACTCTTTCAAAGGAATCTAAGGACACTTAAACATTAGACTTGTCCTGAAATCAGGCAGTGGGAAGAAGAGAGTATCTCTGAAGTGCTTCTGTACTTTTTCCTACACAATATGCCATGTTTTCATTTGATTATTTTTCTTTCCCATATTTAAAGTTTTTTTCAATTCTTTTCCAGTCTCATGGGTTCCTAGTTAAACAAACTTGTTTTTCAAAAATAGCCTATTTTTATGACTCTAATATCAAAAGAAAGAGGGGTGGGCAGTAGTGGTGGTTCAGTGGTAGAATGTTCACCGGTAGAATGTTCACCTTTTTGGGAGACCAAAGTTCAGTTCTCAGCCAATGCACTTCATGTACAGCCACCACTAGTCAGTGGAGGCTTGCATGTTGCTGTGATGCTGAACAGGTTTCAGCGGAGCTTCCAGACGAAGAAGAAGGGCCTGGCATCTATTTCTAAAAATCAGTGAAAACCCTATGGATCACAATGGTGTGGTCCTGATGTATGTGAGTCACTGAGTCGAAAGCTGACTAAATGATAGCTAGCAACATCACAAAGTAATAGCAATGACCATAAATTTCAGCTTTTGGGAAATAGTTCTAAAAGGTGAAGTTTGGTCTTTACAACCATTTCATTAATAGTCCCTAGCCAAACCTAAGGAGCTCTGGTGGCTCAGTGCCTAAGGCATTTAATCACTCACCAGAAGATTGGTGGTTCAATCCCACCAGCCACTTCATGGAAGGAAAGCCGGGTAATCTACTCATAAAGCTTTTCCACCTCAGAAACCCAAAGGGGGTTGCTATGAGTCGGAATCGACTTGATGGCAGTGAGTTTGGGTTTGGGTTTGGGTTTTGTTTTTTAGCCAAATCTAGGTGGGCTCTTCACAACCATTATTAGAGAAAACAGTTCTTATTTGAACCAGAAGGTTAGACCTAAACAAGACTTGTCTTCCCCTGCTATGTTTATAAGAGGAGGAGAAATCTGAGATAGTTGAATTCATCAGATTATATAAGGATAGTATGAGTAAGTGTGGAAATACAGAAATAGACACAAAGTGAGACTAACATCTTACGGCAAGAAAGTCCTCCCCAAAGTAGGAAATCCAGTTCTGACACGAGCTGAATTTTCCATTACCTGGAGTCATTCTCATCTCATTACCCAATAATTTAAATGAGCTGCTTTTTCATCTAGAGATTTAATTGGAAGAATAAATAGAAAGGAACAATAAAGACAGGTAACAATTCAGTGTAATAAAATGTGTCAAACGAAGTTAGTTATTACTAGAGCTTGGCACTAACCCATAGCACAAATATGATTTAATTTGCTCTTATGAAATATACACCAGAAGGAATGACGATATTCCCAAGAAAAGACAATATGGCTGCCAGTTGAATTGTCTGCTATAAATTAATAATTTTGAACCACATTGTATAGTGTAAACCCTATATATTCAGTGACTCCCTAAATCTCAAAAATTTGGGCTAAACCTTGATTTTACAGCTACTGCCTATTCTTGGGCCAAAAGTTATATCAGATTCAGAGACCTATTTGACACATTTTTTATGGCTAAATTATTTAACTTAATTGTTAATATTGACTAATACCTGCTCAGTCTCAGATAAGGTAAAAACTTCATATTGGCTGTTTATTTATGTGCCTGAACCTGTTCTGTTTTTCGATAGGTAAGTAGAAATTCAGAACCCATTGTACCTTGCGATAACCCTAAATTTCTAGCGTATATCTTGATAATGTGGTAGAGTCCACATAAAATACATTTAACAATTCACAGATAACTAAGCACTTAGTCCCTCTGATAACACTAGCAGGGACATGACTTTAAATATTTGTGTACTAGTTGCAGTCACAATAGAATGTCAGTCTCCACCACACTGTTTTGTTTCTACTATTTTACCTTACAGTGGATAAGTCTATGATCATAATGATCTTAAGACATTGGTTTAGTCATTAAGAATACAGGCTATATCAGTAGGTCTGGGTTTGAATCTCAACACTTCATGTTTGGAAGAATGTTAATCATTATGAGACTTTATAAAGAATAACATGAGCCTACTTTCAGTTGTCATAAGAATTGAGACAGTGTATAGAAAATGATTAACACAGAAGGCCATGGCTTAGGACACATCCTGGAGCCAAATAACCTAGGTTGAAACAATTTTTTTCTATCAATTACAATGTTGCTTTGGAGAAAATTATTTAACTTTTTTAAAAATTTATTTAACTGTGAAATGGAGATAATACCTTCATTATAGGGTTGCTGTAAGGTTTAAAGGAATGAATATATATATAGCATTGTTACATGTGAAATCACTTTTTATTTGAGGTGTAAAAAAAAAACCACTAACTGCAGACTAGGACTGGTTGGAAATAAATATATTGTCAGTTTGTTTGTTTGTTTTTTTAAATCATGAAATGGATCCTTTTCTCCTCTTTAGGTATTACAGTTAAATGTTCCATCAGTTTTAACTGCCTACCAGAAACTTAGTTTACTAGAATAGAAGGACAATTTCTCAGTGTGATTCAGGACTGTATGGAAATCCAACATTATGGTTAATGGTGAAAGACTCAACTTTCTGCTGAAAATCAGAAAGAAGACAAGCATTCCCACTCTCACTACTTCTGTTCAGTATTGTATTAGAAGGCCTAGCCAGAGCAGTAACACAAGAAAACAAAATTTTATTTGTGGATATGATCGTTGCATAGAAAATCCCAAAAGTCACAAGAAAACTTATAGAACTAGTAGAGGAATTTAGCAAAGTTGTAGGGTACAAAGTCAAAAATCATTTGGGTTCTGTACACTAGCAATGAGAAATCTCAAAGGGAAATGGGGGGGGGGAGTCTATTTACATTAACATCTAAAGGAATAGAATACCTAGGAATTAATCTAACTAGGGGCATGAAGGACTCATACAATGAAAACTGTAGAGCACTGCTGAAAGAAATTAAAGGACAAATAAATGCAAAGATGTCCCATGTTCATGGATTGGAAGAAACGATTAAGATGTCTGTACAACTCAAAGTAATCTGTAAGTTCAGTGGAACCCCAATCACAATTCCAACAGACCTGTTTACAGAAATACAAAAAAGAAACCAACTCTCAACTTTGTACAGAATGGCAAGAAGCCCCCAAATAAATAGTGTAGAAAGAAAAGAACGAAGGAGACACACTTCAGATTTAAAAACATACTGTACAGCTTCGGTAATTAAAACAGCCTGTTACTGGTATAATAACAATAGATAAACCAATGGAATAGAATTGAGAGTCCAGAAATAAACCCATACATCTACGGTCAACTGATTTTTTCACAAGGATGCTTAGTCCATTCAATGGGGAAAAAGGGAGTCTTCAATAAATTGTGCTGGGAAAATTGGATTTCCACATGCAGAAAAATGAAACAAAAAAATAGGATCCATACATGGCACCATACACAAATTCAAAATGGATTAAGGACCTAAGTATACAAAGTGAAACCATAAAATTCTTAGAAGTGCAAGCAAGGACAGCACTATCAGCTAGCTTTCAATAGTGAATTGTATCACAGAAGACAAATGGGATGTCCTAAAAATTAAAAACTTGTTCATCAAAAGACTTTACAAAAAAAGGGAAAAGACAAGCTACTAAATGGAAGAATATCTTTGGAAACCACATATCTGACCAGAATCAACCAAAATGTATATAAAATTGACAGTTTTAACAATAAATATCTCAGTCATACAATGGACAAAGGACTTGAATAGACGTTTCATCAAAGGACATTCAAATGGCACCAAACAGATGAAAAGATGCTCAATGTCATTAGCCATCAGATGCAAATCAAAACCACAAAGAGGTTCCATTTCACTCCCACTAGGGTGGCTAAATGAGATCTGGTGGGGTAGTGGTTAAAGCATTTCGCTGCTAACCAAAGGTTGGTGGTTCAAAGCAACCAGCCACTCCACAGAGAAAGATGAAGCAGTCTGCTTCTGTAAAGATTTACAGACTCAGGAACCGTATGGGGCAGTTCTGTGCTGTTGTATAGGGTCACTATGAGATGATGAAGTCTTGATATGTGCTACAATATAGATGGACCTTGACATTAATGCTGAGTGAAAAAAAGGCAGTCACAAAAGGACAAATGTTACATGACCTCAGTTACATAAAAAGATGAGAAAAGACAAATGTATGGAAACCAAAGTTTATTAGTGGTTACTAAGTAAGAGGAGGAAGACGGGCATTAATGATGATGGAAAAATCACATTGGTTAGTGGTAGAGTTGCACAGCTGATAGTAATTGTTGTAGGTAAGTTGTAAACTTTAAAAAGTTGAATTGTGTGAGGGGGGAAGCCTTAATAGATGATACTTAAACATTTTAGAAAGCCAAACCTGTCAAGAGAAGGAAAACATATTGCAAGTCAGAAACCTGTCAGAGAAGGGAAACAAATTTTCCACTAAAACAAACTCCTTGTGGTGAATGGATTTTCTGGATTATATAAAACCATTTGCACAGTATAGTTGGCAAAGACATGAAATCAGTTCAAATTGTACGGCCCACTTGAAGAACGTTGTTGTTATGTGCCGTCGAGTCGGAACGGACTCATAGCGACCCCTCCTTGGGTTTCCAAGGCAGCATCACTACAGAAGTAGATTGCCCCATATTCCTTCCAAGGAGTGGCTGGTGGGTTTGAACTGCCAGCCTTCTGGTTAGCAGTCAAGTGCCTTAGGCATTACGCTACCAGAGCTCCTTGAAGAACATTAGAGCTATCCAACACATACTTAAGGGGTGGGGGGCAAAAAAAAAAAAAAAAAAGCCAGGCCTGGGTCCTGGGTTCCTGCTTTCATAATAACTTATCAGGTTAGCCAAATTGACTTTCTGAATCAGTTTCCTCATCTGTATAAATGAGGTTACATTTAAATAGAACCCCAAATATACAGTTGATTTTCAGTGATGTTACAGTTTTCTACAGGCTTCCACCATCTGAATCTTCTAGGATACATACTAAAAATACAGATTTGGAAGTCCCAACCTAGGGATGCTGCTTAAAAATCTTAGGGTGAGGTTTGGGAACCTGCATTTTTAATAAGCTGAGCAGTGATTCCTGTCCACCTAGTTTGACGTGAAAACAAAGGTAAAATAACTCACCAAAGTTGGACCTCTAAGTATAGGCACCCTCTGCTTTTTAGTGTGCTCCTACTCAGTCTTTTTTAAATGTGTTCCAGTATTTTTTTTTCTTGCAGTTCCAAGGAACAGACCCCCTAAAATTTTAAAATGTTTCCAGTGTACCCAGATAATAAAGGCTATAATCCGACCACATGAATTTATATAGAAATGAGTATAATAAAATTAGGAGAGTGAATTTCCAAATATAATATGCATTCCATATCTTCATATAAAGCATTTGATCAAAGAAAATTTGGACAAAAAACCCTATAGTAAACATCCAAAGCAGCAATATCTCGGAGACACTGCTTCAACCAACTCTAAATCTATTTCTTTCATTCCACAAGTATGAATATTGAGTATGAGCAGTACCTGAGTTACAAACAAGTTCTGTTGTTTAAGGGTCTTTGAGTCAAATTTGTACATAAATTGGAATAGATATGGTTATTATATAACAGTAAAATGTTTGTCTTAGTATATAGTGTACTTTTATCTGCATAAGAAACGTTAAAGAAACACTTCTAGATAGAGCAAAACATCTTTAACAATACTGTAATGTTTTGATGTAAAGTAACATCCATTTGTTTTGAACCATTGTACATACCTCACATTTTAATATAATAGACAGGGGTTGGTTGACAACTAAGGATTGTACATAAGTTGGACATTAATAACCTGGGCTGTCTGTAATTACCAAGTACAATGCAAGGCCCTGGAGGTACAAACTTGACTAACTAAATCAAACCCACTGCCATCAGTCAATTCCTTCTCATAGTGATCCCATTGGGTTTCCAAGGAAGTAAATCTTTATGGAAGTAGATTGCCCCATCTTCCTTTCATGGAGCAGATGGCTGGTTTAAACCAACAACCACCTGGTTAGCAGTCAAAAGCCTTACACGCTGCACCACCAGAACTTAGAAACGTGACTATGACTCATTTAAAAAGACTTCTTGTGTGTGTCATGGGTCCCTTTGTTAATCTATAGGTGAAGTCGATGGACCTCTTTAAGGAGCCTTGGTGGCCCAATGGTTAAGCACTTGACTGCCCACCAAAAATTCAGTGGTTGGAACCCATCAGCCACTCGAGGAGAATTATGTTCAATCTGCTTCTGTAAAGATTTTTTTTTTTTTTTTAACCAAACCCATTGCTGTCAAGTTGACTCTGACTTGTAGCAACCACATAGGACAGAGTAGAAGTGCCCCACAGGCTTCCCAAGGCTGTAATCTTTACACAAATAGACTGTCACATCTTTCTTCTGTACAGCAGCTTGCTTACCACATGATTCTATTTAGCAGCCAACTGCTTAACCACTGTGTCACAAGGGCTTCTTGCTGTAAAGATTACAGCCTTGGAGAACCTATGGGACAGTTCTACCTGAATTATTTGAAGACTTAACAAACCTTAATCTAAAATTTTAATGGAAGAATGTATGTCCACAAATAGATAATTAACTTTAAAAAAAAAAAGAAAAAAGCTCAGACCTACTTTTTCAACCAATTTTAAACTACTTGTGATGAATTATAGGCTCTAGTCAAACTGAACTACTTATTATTCCCCCTAACTAACATGATTTCCCTTCACCAAGTTTTCACTTACTCTGGTTCCTCTGTATGAAATATTTTTGTCTCCTCACTTTAATTTTAAGCCTTCAAACCCAGAGCATATAAGATCTCCAGAAATTTCTCCTGAGCATCTTTCCCCACCCAAAATTTGTAGTAATTCCTCATTTATCACTTTTTTCAGCATTTATCACATTCAACTTTGAATAGCTATTTCTTCTACTGGACCTTGAGTTAGAATAATCTGTGGTTCTTCTCATCTATCACTTGTCATTACTGTGATGGCTTACATGTTGCTGTGATGCTGAAAGCTGTACCACTGGTATTTCAAATGCCACCAGGAAGAAGGATGAGGCCATCCACTTCTGAAAGAAAAAAAATGGCCACTGAAACATTATGAATAGCAGTGAAACATTGCCTGATGCAGTGCAAGAAGATAATTCCCTCAGATTGGCAGGCATTCAAAATACAACTGGGGAAGAGCTGCCTCCTCAAGGTAGAGTCGACCTTAAAGATGTGCATGGAGTAAAGCTTTCTAGACTTTCATTTGCTGATGTGGCACGACTCAAAATGATTGAAAAAACAGCTGCAAATATCCAGCTGCAGAACATGGAATGCATGAAGTATGAATCCAGGAAAATTGGAAGTTGTCAAAAATGAAATGGAATGCATAAAGAGTGATATCCTAGGCATTAGTGAGTTGAAATGGACTGGTATTGGCCATTTTGAATCAGACAGTCATATGTTCTACTATGCCAGGAATGACAAATTGAAGGGGGATGGCATACCATTTATTGTCAAGAAGAAAATTTCAACCTCTATCTTGAAATACGATGCTGTCAGTGATAGGATAATATCCATTCACCTACAGTTAATATTACTGTTGTTCAAATTTACACACCAACCACTAAAGCCAAAGATGAAGAAATTGAAGATTTTTACCACTTTGGCAGTTGGAAATTGACCAAATATGCAATCAAGATGTACAGGAATGTGAAAGATGGAAACAAAGCAGCAGCATTGGTAGTTGGAAGATACGGTGTTGGTGAAAGGAATGATGCTGGAGACTGCATGGTAGAATTTTGCAAGATCAATAATTTATTCATTGCAACATAAACCATGTGGACCTCACCAGATGGAATACACAGGAATCAAATTGACTACAGCTGTGGAAAGAAGCAAAGGAGAAGCTCAGTATCATCAAAACAAGGCCAGGAGCTGACTGGAACAGTCCATTAGTTGCTCCTATGCAAGTTCAAGTTGAAGCAGAAGAAAATTAAAACAAGTTGAGAGCCAAAATATGACCTTGAGTATATTCATCTGAATTTAGAGACCCTCTGTGGTGGTTATGTTTTTGTGTCAACTTGGCTGGGCCTGGTTGAGTGGCTGGGCAGCTGGTGGTAGTTGTTCCCAATGATGAGACTGGCAATCAACTCCATGGTGGATTCTACCACAAGCAGCTGAGTAGCTGCCTTTGGGATGTGGTCTACTTCCCATATATTAGTAGCAGCTTTGGGAATGGTCTCTAGCTTATGGCACACTTGGGCCCTGCATGAAGCCATGTCGTTGTTCAGCAGCCTGCCATGCTCTGTCAACCTTGGCACTTACAATGGACTTAAGTTAATGGCCTGCCGTGTGGCTTGGGAACATCAGGACAGTGCCTTTTACTTGTCAACCTTGGGTTTGCCAGCCTCAGCATCCAGCAGCTGTCTGAGTGAAGAAATGCCTCTAGCTTCAGTGGGCCAGGAGCAGAAGGCAGAGCTGGACCTCATGGTTGAGGGGCTTTCACCTAGCCCCTAGAGCCTGGCACCTTGAACTTGGACTTAAAGCCTCCAAACTGTAAGAGAATAAACTCCTGTTTGTTAAAGCCATCCCATTTGTGGTGTATTCTTGTTAGAGTGGCACTAGGTAACCAGAACGACATCTGAAAAATATTTTGAAGGTTTGACTACCAAAGACTGAAGACGAGGTGAGTTATGGGATGACATTAAGAATATCATACGTGAAGAAAGCAAAACGTAATTAAAAAGACAAGAAAGGAAGAGAAGACCAAAATGGATGTCAGAGCGACTCTGAAACTGGCTCTTAAATGGAAAGTAACTAAAGCAAATGGAAGAAATGATGAAATAAAAGAACTGAACGAAAGATTTCAAAGGGCAGCTCAAGAAAACAAAGTATTATAATGAAATGTGCAAAGACCAGAAATTAGAACAAGAAAATTAAAGTACACATGCTGCATTTCTACAGCTGAAAGACCTGAAGAAAAAATTAGAGCCTCAAGTTGCAATATTGAAAGATTTTATAAAATATTGAACGATGCAGGAAGCAAAAAAAAAAAAAAAAAGTGGGAAGAATACAGAGTCACTGCACCAAAAAGAATTGGTCAATGTTTATCCATTTCAGGAGGTAACATATGACCAAGAACCAGTAGTATTTGGACCTGTGGGCTCGGGACCATAGTCTCAGGGAACATCATGCTCAATTGGCACAACATAGTACATAAAAATCTTACTTACATCTTACTTTTGTGAGTTGTAGTTGTTGTTGTTAGGTGCTGTCGAGTCATCTCCAATTCATAGTGACCCTATGCACAGCAGAACGAAACACCCCCCGGTCTCCTGCCAGCTCCATGATCCTTGCTGTACTTGAGCCCATCTCTGCACTCACTGTGTGAATCCATCTCATTGAGGGCCTTCCCTTCTTACATCAACCCTCCACCTTACCAAGCATGATATCCTTCTCCAGGGAATGGTCCCTTCTGATAGGATGACCAAAGTAGGTGAAATGAGGTCATTCTCGCTTCCAAGGAGCATTCCAGCTACCCTTGCTCCTGGACAGATTCATTAGTTCTTTTAACAGTCCATGGTACTATCAGCATTCTTCACCAGCAACTCAAAAGCATCAACTCTTCTTCAGTCTTCCTTATTCATTGGCCAGCTCTCACATGCATATGAGGTGATTGAAAACAATCATGACTTGTGTCAGGCGCATCTTAGTCCTCAAGGAAACATCTTTGCTCCTCAGCACTTGAAAGAGGTCCTTTGCAGCCAACTTGCCCAGTGCTATATGTCATCTGATGTCCTGACTGCTGCTTCCATTGATGTCAATTGTAGAACCAAGCAATGTGAAGTCTTTGACAACTTCAATCTTTTCTCCATTTACCATGATGCTGGTTATAGGTCCAGTTGTGAGGATTTTTGTTTTCTTTATATTGAGATGTAATCCGCACTGCAGACTGTAGTCTTCAATCTTCATCAGTAAGTGCTTCTAGTCAACTTCACTTACAGCAAGCAAAGTTGTGTCATCATCATATCACAGGTTGTTAATGATTGTTCCTCCAATCTTAATGCCACATTCTTCCTCATATACTCCAGCTTTTTGGATTATTTGCTCAGCATATAGATACAACCCTGACACACTCCCTTCTTGATTTTAACCATGCAGTCCCCTTGTTCTGTTCAAACGACAGCATCCTAGGCTGTGTATAGGTTCCTCAGGAGTACAATTAAGTGTTCTGGAATTCCCTTTTTTTTTGCTTTTTCTTTCTTTTTTTTTTTTTTTT
>NW_006921741.1:1435529-1437890 GCF_000298275.1 Orycteropus afer afer
CCAAGATCCATCTGACATCAGCAATGGTATCCCTTGTTCCACGTCCTCTTCTGAATCCAGCTTGCACCTCTGGAAGTTCTCTGTCAATATACTACTGCAACCGTTTTTGAATTATCTTCGGTAAGATTTTACTTGTGTGCGATATTAATGGCATTGTTCAATAAGATAATTTCCACATTCTGTGGGATCACCTTTCTTTGGAATGGGTACAAATATGGATCTCTTCCAGTAAGTTGGCCACATAGCTGTCTTCCAAATCTCTTGGCATAACTAAGTGAGTGCCTCCAGTGGACATCTGTTTATTGAAACATCTCAGTGGGTATTCTGTCAATTCTTGGAGCCTTGTTCTTCACCAATTCTTTCAGTGCAGCTTTGACTTGTTCCTACAGTACCATTGGTTCTTGATCATATGCCACCTCCTGAAATGGGTGAAGATTGATCAGTTCTTTTTGGTGCAGTGACTCTGTGTATTCCTTCCATCTTCTTTTGATACTTCCTGTGTCATTCAATATTTTGCCCATAGAATCTTTCAATATCACAACGCGAGGCTTAAATTTTTTCCTCAGTTCTTTCAGCTTGAGAAATGCCAAGCATGTTCTTCTCTTCTGAGTTTCTAATGCCAGGTCTTTGAACATTTCATTATAGTAATTGGCTTTGTCTTCTTGAGCTGGTCTTTGAAATCTTCTGTTCAGCTCTTTTATCTTGTTATTTCTTCCATTTGCTTTAGCTACTTCCCATTCAAAGACACATTTCAGAGTCTCTTCTGACATCTATTTTGGTCTTTTCTCATTTTCTCATCTTTATAATGACCTCTTGCTTTCTTCTTGGATGATATTCTTGATGTTATCCCACAATTCTTCTGGTTTTCAGTCATTGGTGTTCAATGCATCAAATCTGTTCTTTAGATGGTCTCTAACCTCAGGAGAGATATAACCAAGGTCATATTTTGACTCTCGTAGACTTGTTTTAATTGTCTTCAACTTCAAGTTGAACTTGCATATGAGCAGTTGATTGTCTGTTCCACAGTCAGCTCCTGGCCTTTTTTTGGTTGAAGATACTGAGTTTTTCCATTGCTACTTGCCACAGATGTAGTCAATCTGATTTCTGTGTACTCCATTTGGTGAAGTCCATGTGTATAGCCATGATTTGTGTTGTTGAAAAAAGGTATTTGCAATGAATAGGTCATTGGTCTTGCAAAATTCTATCATGAAATCTCTAGCATTATTTCTGTCCCCAAAGCCAAATTTTCCAACTACCAGTGATTCTTCTTTGTTTCCAACTTTTGCATTCCAGTTATCAGTGATAATTAACACATCTTCATTGCACATTCAGTCAATTTCAGACTGCAGACATTGATAAAAATCTTCAATTTCTTCATCTTTGGCTTTGGTGGTTGGTGCATAAATTTGAATAATAGTAGTATTAACTGGTCTTCATTGTAGATGTATAGATATTAACCTATCACTGATAGCATTGTACTTCAGGATCGATCTTGAAACATCCCTTGTGATGATGAATGCCTTACCATTCCTCTTCAAATTGTCATTCCTGGCAAAGTAGATCATATGGTTGTCTAATTCATGATGGCCCAAACCGGTCTATTTCAGCTCAGTAATGCCTAGGATATCAATCTGTATGTGTTCCATTTCATTTTTGACAACTTCCAATTTTCCTAGATTCAAACTTCATACATTCCATGTTCCGATTATTAATAGATGTTTGCAGCTGTTTCCCCTCAATTTGAGTCATGCCACATCAGCAAATGGAGGTCTCTAAAGCTTTACTTCATCCATATCAGTAATGCTGGCTCTACTCTGATGATGCAGCTCTTTCCCAGTCATATTTTGAGAGCCTTCCAACCTAAGGGGCTTGTCCTCCTGCACTGTATCAGACAATGTTTCCAGGCTAGTCGTGAAGTTGCACAGTCATGTATCAGACAGTGTTTTTCTGCTATTCATAAGGTTTTGCCTGGCCATTTCTTTGAGAAGTGGATGGCCTCTTCCTTCTTCCTAGTCTGTCTCAGTCTATAAGCTGTGTTGAAAACTGTGCACCATGTGCAATCCTGCTGGCATTTGAAACACCAGTGGCACAGCCTCAAGCCTCACAGCAACACACAAGCCACCACAGTAGGACAAACTGACAGACAAGTTTCTCTCCCTTAGCTGTTTGAAACCTCTCTGCCCTCCCCTTACCTGGATCCCTGCCGCTACTTACTCCGTCATCCCCCTGGCTTTTCTTTGGTGAGTAGCAACTTAAAAGCTTTCAAGTGGCCATCTAAGATGCAACTATTGGTCCCCTCTCACCTAGAGCAAAGAAGAGCAAAGAAAAAGTCATTTGGAAACAATTAGTCCAAAGATGGGA
>NW_006921741.1:1442838-1458110 GCF_000298275.1 Orycteropus afer afer
GTGCATTGGGTCACTATGAGTCGGAAATGACTCAATGGCACTTAACAACAACAACAACATGCTGACACTTAAATACTCTACCAGGACCATTGCTGTGATTAAGTTTGTATTTGAGTCATTCACTGGGTAGATATTAAAAAATATACTGTAGTGTTCCTTTAAAAGAGACTGTATGGGGTATTTTACAAGATGACGTTCATCAATCTGTGAATTATCTCAACCTAGAAGATACCTTGCATTCTCTAAACTTGTCATAGGCAAACATGTGGTGTTAGTACTTAGCGATGCACACAAAAAAGATAGATAAAAATCCAGATGTTCTAACAATAAATGAACTCAAACAGAAACCTGCACATTCCCTTTTGTAACATGAAAAGATAAAGAAGATAATTTAAAATCACACACACACCAAAAAAAAAAAAAAAGGCATTCATTTGATTCAAAAGCCAAAACCACTATAATAAAGACCTTTGAAAAGTTTTGAAGACCAAATTTTCACTTTGAAAAGTAATGTGTGCATGACCCAAGCCATGGTATTTTCAATAGCCTCATATGCATGTGAAAACTGGACAATGAATAAGGAAGATCAAAGAAGAATTGATTCATTTGAATTGTGGTGTTTGTGAAAAATATGGGGAACGCCATGGACTGCCAGAAGAACAAACAAATCTGTCTTGGAAGAAGTACAGCCTGAATGCTCCTTGGAGGCAAGAATGGCCAACTTCGTCTTACGTTCTTTGGTCACGTTGTCAGAAGGGACCGCTCCCTGGAAAAGTATATCATACTTGGTGAAGTAGAAGGTCAATGAAAAGGGGGAAGACCATCAATGAGATGGATTTACCCAGTAGCTGCACTGATGGGCTCAAACCTAGCAAAGACTGTAAGTATGGCACAGGACCGGGCAATGTTTCATTCTGTTGAACCCACTTAACACAACCTAACAAAAACGGTATGGTTCATCTTTGGATCGAGAGCACCTAAGCTCTGTTCTCTGCACACACTAAGAGCTTTGAAAGTATTTGTAAAATAAGTAAAGATGTTCCATCACTGAAATTCATTGTTTTGTTGGAGAAATAGCCCTAGTCTTGGAGAACTAGGCCCTTATTCACTGAAATCTCTGTCTGAAATAGTACTGTTTCATTTAAGAATAAATTAAGAAAGTGAATAGACATTCTAATGTCCAGACACATGATAACCTACTGCTGTTAGAATGGGTCTGACTCATAGCCACCCTTTACCATCTCTAAAGACTTAAGAAATCTACTATATAGTTCCCAAACACTTGGAGCCATTTAATGTATGTAAGAAAACAATTACTCTTATTTTATTTTTCCGACTGGTTTTCCTTTGTAGAAACCATATTGACCATCTATTTTAGACTTTGTTACATTTTTGGTTTTCAATGATAGTTAAAAAGATTTTTATGTTATTGCTTTAATATTTTTTTAATGTGATTATTCTGGAATTACATAGGTAAATAGTTGATGTTCAGTCTTTATCGAGGTCTTCAGAATCACAACCCCAAGTTCTATTATGTCTTCTTGCCTATAAAATGCAATAATTATAAACTGTAATTCTAAACTTGGTGCTCTTGTTTCTTCTCCTGTCACATCTCAAACAGGAAGGAGTAATAGGGCAGGGTCATTCCACTATGTGACAAAATGGACTTAGGGTATACCATTTATGAGCAAACATCATTCTTAAAAAAAATTTTGACATTTTCCAAATCAACATGAATTTTATCTCCTTGCTACTTTGGTGCAGTCCCAAATACTTGAAAAAAAATTATACACAATATATTTACTGTCCTACAGAAAGTATTTTTTTTAATTTTAGCACTTACTTTAGAAATACATTCACCTTTACTTTTACTTTACTTTTTAAAATAATGAAATATTGCTTTATATTCAAACAATTCCTCCAACTGAACACACACACCCCACCCCCACCCCCAAGGAAAGTCACCATCAAATCAATTCCAATTCATGGTGACCACATATGTGTCAGAGCAGAACTGTGTTCTATAGGGTTTTTAATGGCTGATTTTTTGGAAGTAGATCTCCAGGCCTTTCTTCTGAGATACCTCTGGGTAGATTTCAACCTCGCAAGTTTTTGGTTAGCAACCAATCATGTTAACTATTTGTATCACCCAGGGACTCAATGTACCAAATACCTTAATAAATACAAATGGAGCCTTTGTTCCAAAGGGACGGTGTAGGGGAGTTACCCGGAATTTGCTAAAATCTTCCCCATCCAAGCTTAAGTATTGGCCAGTTGTTTGAGCACTTCCTCCAAGGAGAGGAAAGTATCCTGGCCCATTGCTGTTAAAGAAGACTCAAAGGCTAGAAAGAGCACAAAAGCAGCTTATAAAGCACATGTCCATTCCCAAAATACACCCTTTAGCTCTTTCAGACACAAAAAGTTAAAATATTAAGCAGAACTTCATTTTATAGATGATAAACTGGATGCCAGGGAAGCAAAATCTGACCTAAACTGTACTGATGTGAAGCCATTTTTTACCTATCCTACTTAGTATGAGCATTTATTCATTTAATTGTCGAAGTATAGTTTGATCACATTGGGCCGCCTCATCTCTGCTACACATATTACCTAATATGCAGTATATAGACTTTATTGCAATACTGAACTCCAAAAAAACCCTGAATTCTGGATCACATCTAGTTACAAGGGTTTAGGATAAGGGGATCTGTAGTAATTTCTCTTACAGACAGTCATCTAGGTGATTTGGTGACCATAAATTGCAGGTTTTACAGGTAAATTCAAATATTCTTTTTAACGTGCAGACCTTGTGCACGCTGCATTATCTAATAATAATGGGTTTTGAAAATAATTGTCAAATTATTTCATGAATAAACTACCTAACATTTATCACTTGACCTTAAACCGTTGATGAATTGTAGGCCCATGGAAAGACTTGGAAAACCACCTTTAAAATTCATGATGCTACCCCAAAATTGACTACAATGTCTAAGAAACAACTTGATTCTACCTTTTAACTCCTTCCCTTTTAACACAAAGCTGCAAAATCACTAGTTCACAAACCAGTAAGCTGCCTTTGGCAGCCAAATTTTCATATCAGTAGACAGTACCCAAATTGACTTATGATTTCTTCTGCCTGAAACACAAAATTATTTAATGGATAAATGAATTGTCAAATTATAAAACTTTGAGGGATATCTTAGTACTTTAATAATTTACATACATTATCCCTTAGTACCTGATTCTTCTGTGATAGATTTTGCATCTGTAAAATGGACTGTTTTAAACAGTCAGGGTAATAGAACATTTCTTAGTGGAATCCTGGCTGGCCCCCATAGGAGATTGGCTTGGATTCCCAATGTGCTAGAACTAACTGTCCAGACCAATGCATGAAAGGGATAGATAGGGCCATGATATTTGAGCTTTGGGACCTGATTCCAAGAAGATGTAATTTTGTCCAAGGAAGTTCCAACCTCAATTTCTTAAAAAAAAAAAAAAAAAGTCCTCTACAATTACTGAGTTAGATCATGTTTAGATAGACTATATCCATCTGGTCTATTTTCTTGTCACTTTGTAATGTTTTCTTTCACCACCCACAGCTCTATGAAAAGACACAAAAGGGTCTCATGTTATACACTGTAACACTAATGTCTATAATAAACACTGAGATAACTTGCTTCCATACTTGGCTCACTCTTAATTTTTCCCTACCTTTTCCCCTCTTTCATCTACACACTTAAGGTTGTGTAACCCATTGCTGTAGAGTAGATTCCTGCTGGTAGTTACCCTATAGGACAGAGTAGAACTGCCCCATGTTGTTGTTGTTGTTGTTATGTGCCGTCGAGTCGGACCCGACACATAGCGACCCCTCCTTGGGTTTCCGAGGCAGTATCACTACGGAAGTAGATTGCCCCATCTTCCTTCCGAGGAGTGGCTGGTGGGTTTGAACCACCAGCCTTCTGGTTAGCAGTCAAGTGCCTTAGTCACTGTGCTACCAGAGCTCCCCATAGGGTATCCAAAGCTGTAAAACTTTACGAAGACAGACTGCCATATCTTTCTTGTATGGAATGACTGGTGGGTTTAAACCACCAGTCTTTTGATTAACAGTCAAGTGTTTTAACCATTTTACCACCAGGGCTTCTCTAAGTTTGTGTACTACTAACTACTGCTATTAGAAGAATGAACAATAATTGGTCTTGGAAGAAGTAAAACCAGAATGCTCCTCAAAAGCAAGAATAGCCAGATTTCATCTCATGCACTTTGGTCGTGTTTTCAAAAGGGGCCAGTCACTCGAGAAGGGTATCATGCTTGGTAAAGTAGAGAGTGAAATAGGTGAATACCCTTAATGAGTTGGATTGACACAGTGATTACAGTTATGGGCTCAAGCATAGCAAAGATTGGGAGGGTGGCACAGAATTGAGCATTGTTTCATTCAGTTGTTCATAGGGTCACTACGAGTAGAAGCAAACTCAACAGCACCTAACAACTACAAACTATACTGAGAGTACCTGACCACCAGTTATAAGTTCCTTTGAGATCAAGAGCTATACTATATTTGTTTTCACATTTCTTTTTATGCCTATTAGCTTTTGTTTATTCAACAAATATTGTGTGAGTTTCCAGTAGGTAAGGAGCTCTGGTGGTGCTTTGGTTAAGGCATTTGGCTACTAAGCAAAAAGTTGGTGGTTAGAACCTACCTGCCACTACAGGAGTAAGATCAAGCAGTCTGCTTGCATAAAGATTTACAGCCTTGGAAACCCTATGGGGCAGTTTTACTCTGTCCTATAAGTTGCTATGAGTTGGAATCAACTCCATGGCAGTGGGTTTTGGGTTTTGGTCCACTAGGTGTCAGATAACACATTAGGTAGATTCTGGTGATGCCAAGATAAACAGACATGCCCTTAGGAATCTGACAGTCCTTTAGGTGAGAGGTGGGAAGGTAAATGTGTAAGTTAAAAAAGCTGCAATATGTAAAAGTGCACAAACAGCAGAAAAGAAACTAGATGACTGGGACCTTCTAAAAATTAAATTCTTATGCATATCAAAAGACTTCTCCAATAGAGTAAAAAGAGAACCTACAGATTGGGAAAAAATATTTGGCAACAACATATCTGACAAAGGACTTATCTCTAAAATTTATGGAAAACTCCAACACCTCAACATCAAAAAGACAAATAACCCAATTAAAAAATGGGCAAAAGACATGAACAGAAACTTCACCAAAGAAGATAGTCAGGCAGCAGACAAACACATGAAGAAATGTTTGTGATAATTAACCATTAGAGAGATGCAAATCAAAACACCAATGAGATAAATCTCACCCCAGCAATAATAGCAAAATTCAACAAGACAGAAAATAACAAATGCTGGCAAGGATGTGGAGAGACTGGAACTCTTGTACACTGCTGGTGGAACTGCAAAATGATACAACCACTGTGGAAAATGGTATGGTGCTTCCTTAAAAAGTTGGAAATAGAAATATCATTTGATCTAGCAATCCCACAACTTGGTAAATATCCTAAAGAAGTGAGAACCAAGACACAAATAGATATATACATGCCCATGTTCATTACAGAACTGTTCACAATGGCAAAGAGAAGGAAACAACCTAAGTGTCCATCAATAGATGAATGGATAACCAAATAGTACATACACACAATGGAATACTATGCAATACTAAAGAATTATGAAGAGTCCGTGAAACACCTCATAACGTAGATGAACTTGGAGGACATCATGCTGAGTTGAATTAAGTGAATCACAGGAGGACAAATGTGCGTCCACATTGTAAAAAGTCAAGGAAAAGTTTACACATGGCAGGAAACTTTCTTTATTGATTATCAGGGATGGGAGGGGAGGGACAAGAAAATTGCTAGATAGGTAAGAGACAAGTATTGGGTTGGGTGAAGGGAAAAGCAATATACCAAAAGTGAGTGACCAGCACAATAACATTAAGGAAAATGAAGACAAAGAGAGGTGCACAAGAGGTACAGAAAACAAAGGTAAACACTTTTACATTCACAATACTGCACTATTAATTATAACAAACATTAATCTATGGGTGGATACACAGGCAAATTTGTCAGATATGGGTAGGCCAAAGGAAATATATCCCTGACCTATGTAAGTTTGGCAGATGATATTTTTACATATGTATTAGGAGCTCCAGTGGCCTAGCGCCTAAGTCATTTGACTGCTAACCAGAAAGTTGACAGTTCAAACCCACCAGCCACTCTGTGAAAGGAAGACAGGGCAATCTACTTTTGTAAAGATTTACCACCTCAGAAACCCAAGGGGGGTCACTATAAGTCGGAATCTACTCTATGGCAGTGGGTTTTTTTTATAAGAATGTCATTACATATAATAGAGCTAACAAGGGGCAAAGTTATGATAACTTCTTAGCCACAGCCAAACACCCTGAGGGAATGAGTCACTAGGCCCATGGGCTTGGGACCATGGTTGTGGGGGACATCAAGTTCAATTGGCATAACACAGTACATAAAAACATGTTTCTACATCCAACTTTGGTAAGTAGTGACTGGTATCTTAAAAGTTTGCAAGCAGCCATCTAAGATGCAACAACTGAGCTCTCCTCATCCAGAAAAAGGAAGAATGAAGAAAACTAAAGACACATGGAAACAATTAGTCCAAGGGACTAGTGGACCATGCGAACCTCAGTCTACATGACCCTGAGAGCAGAAGAACTAGATGGTCCCCAACTATCACTCTCAACCACTCAGAAAGGGATCAAAATAGGAGATCCTGGATAGAATGGGAGAAAAATGTGGAACAAAACTCAAAAAAGACCAGCTTTACTGATATGATAGAGACTGGTGAAACCCCTGAGACTGTGGCCCCTAGTCACCCTCTGGGTCTGGAATTGAACTTACTCCTGTGGCTTCCAGTCAAACAATAGACAGACATATAGGGTGAACACTTACACCAGGTAGGTACCCTCCATAGAACAATCAACCATGGGAGACCAGAAGGCAGTATGTACACAGGGAGATAGGTCAAGTCAGGAATGCATAGAAAAGAAAGTCACAGGGAAAAGGTGACCACAGGGAGGAAGTGGGAGGAGAGCTGTTATATTATGGGGATTGCAAGCAGTGTCAGGAAGCAAAATGTGTATGAACTCTTGTATGGAAAATGAATTTGCTCTGTAAACTCTCACTCTAATCCTATTCTTTTAAAGCATCAGTATGGTATGATAAATATTATAATGGCAATAAAATGCCAGAATGACTCCTTTTATACTTAGTAATCACTTAATATCAATTAAATGGGTTGAATGGATATATCAGCATCAATGATATATGACAGGAAACACTGAGTAGAGCTATGTAGAAATTAAATAAGATATGCCAGTAATGTGAGTAGTAAAGGGGCATAAGCTGGGTAAGCTATCAAGCAGGACGCATTTTAATCTCAACTCCAGAGTTAAACCTGTAAATTTCATGTCTTAGACTGGGTTCTTTAGAGAAACAAAACAGGGAAAGCTTATATATATGTATATATGTTGTTGTTGTTGTTGTTATGTGCCGTCGAGTCATCCCTGACTCATAGCGACCCCTCCTTGGGTTTCTGAGGCAGTATCACTACGGAAGTAGGATTGCCCAACCTTCCTTCTGAGGAGTGGCTGATGGGTTTGAACCGCCAGCCATCTGGTGAGCAGTCAAGTGCCTTAGCCACTATGCTACCAGAGCTCCCATATGTATATATATATAGAGAGATTTATCTCAAGGAAATGGCTCATGTGGTTGTAGAGGCTGGCACGTCAGAAATCTGTGGGTCAGATGTCAAACTGGAGGTTTCTCCTGACTCCTGCAGCTTCAGGAGCCGATGACTCCAGATCAGCAGGAAATACAGCAGGCTACTGGTTCAAGTCCAATTGATGGTAAGCCAGATACAGGACCTTGAGCAGAAAAGCAGGAACTTTGCCACAGCTTTTTCATGTATGCTGGAAGCAGGCCACACCCCAAAGGAAATTCCCTTTCAACTGATTGACTGCTAATAGCAGATCTCATTATGGAGGTGATTATAGTATGTCAGATCTCATCATGGGGGATGCCTACATAATAATTGTTAAACCACTTAAAGTTATAACCCAGTCAAGGTGACACACAACCTTAACTATCATACCTGAAAACTGATCATACTTTTGCAACTCAAAGTGTTGTATCCTTTCACCATACTTGTTCAGTCTGTATCTTTATGCAATCCAATTTCTTTGGCTATAACCAAAGTAAAATATTATAATGAAATGTGCAAAGAACTAGAGTTTGAAAACAAAAAAGAAAGAATACACTTGGCATTTCTCAAGCTGAAAGAACTGAAGAAAAAATTCAAGCCTTGAGTTGCATGCACTACTGAAGGATTCTGTGGACAAAGTATCAAAAGACTGACGCATCAAAAGAAGATGGAAAGAATCACTGTACCAAAAATAATTGGTCAATGTTCAACTATTTCAGGAGGTAGCATATGATTAAGAACCAGTGGTACTGAAGAAAGAAGTTTAAGCTGCACTGAAGGACAGGCAAAAAATGAGCCTCCAGGAATTGACAGAATACTCATTAAGAGGTTTCAACAAACAGATGCAGTGCTGGAGGTGCTTACTTATCTAGGCCAGGAAATTTGGAAGAGCTGGCCAACCGATGGGAAGAGATCCATATTTGTACCCATTCCAAAGAAAGGTGGTCCCAGAGAATGTGGAAATTATCAAACAATATCATTAATATCACATGCAAGTAGAGTTTTGCTGAAGATAATTTTAAAATGGTTACAGCATTTTACTGACAGAGAACTTCCAGAAATGCAAGCTGGATTCAGAAGAGAACATGGAACAAGGGGGATATCAGCTGGATCTGAGAATATCAGAAAGTTGTTTATCTGTATTTTATTGATTGTGCAAAAGCATTGGAATGTGTGGATTCCAACATATTATGAATAAAATTAGGGAGAATGGGAATTCCAGAAAACTTAATTGTGCTCATGTGGAACATGTACATATACAAAGAGGCAGTCATTGGAACAGAACAAGGAGATACTGTGTGGTTTAAAACTAGGAAAGGTGTGGGTCAGGGTTTTATGCTTTCACCATACTTAATTCAATCTGCATGCTGAGCAAATCATCCAAGAAGCTGGACTATATGAAGAAAAACTCGGCATCCAGATTAGAAGAAGACTAACAGCTTGCAATATGCACATGACAAAACCTTGCTTACTGAAAGCTAAGAGCAGGATTTCAGCTTTCAGTATGGATTACACCTCAAAAAAAAAAAAAAAAAAAAGAAAACAAAACAAAACAAAACAAAAATCCTCACAACTGAACCAATAAGCAACATCATGGTAAATGGAAAAAAGATTGAAGTTGTCAAGGATTTCATTTTACTTGGATCCACAATCAATGTCCATGGAAACAGCAGTCGAGAAATCAAATGACATTAAATTGGGCAAATCTGCTGCAAAGGACCTCTTTAAAATGTTAAAAAGCAAAGATATGATCTTTTCAATCACCTAATATGCATATAAAAGCTGGACAATGAATAAGAAAGACTGAAGAAGAATTGGTGCATTTGAATTATGGCATCAGTGAAGAATATTGAATATACAATGGACTACCAGAAGAATGAACAAATCTGTCTTGGAAGAGGAACAGCAAGAATGCTCCTTATTGCCGCAGCCACATACTCTATAGTAATACATCCCTTAGAGCAATAGACCATGGGACACCAGAGGACCAACATTCAAACTGAGGAAATGCAGGATAAACAGGAGTGTATAATGATGTGGGGCACAGAGAGAGGGTTGCAGGGTAGGGAGGGGAGGAGACTGGGTTAGGGTTGGACATGGCGAATGGGGAATGAAACTAAATGAATGTGTTACGTTGAATGTAAAACAAGCTCTTAAAATAAACAAATAAATAAATAAAAAGACTGCTCCTTAGAAGGAAGGATGATGAGACTTTGTCTCATGTATTTTGGACATGTTATCAGGAGGGACCAGTCCCCAGAAAAGGACATCATGTTTGGGAAAGTAGATGGCCAATGAAAAAGAGGAAAACCTTCAATGAGATAAATTGACACAGAGACTGCAACAATGGGCTCAAACATAGCAAAGATTGTGGGGATGGGGCAGGACTGGGGAGTGTAGGATCATTATGATTTGGAACTGACTCCATGACACCTAACAACAACTCCACTAGTATGTTAACATTTCAGTGTTGGTCTTAATTCTCACCAGTCTTCTCCAGCTTTCACTCCTAATTTTCCCTTTGCCTCACTCAATGCCAAACTTAACCTTGAATAAAATAGATGTCCTCGTTTAAGTGAACTAAAAAGTCTTCATTTCCAAAACTGTCTTCTCAATAAGCCTGCCTTAGTGACTAAAAGTCCACCATTAGAATATCATTCTTAATAAGACTAGTATTGAGGTTACCTCTGGGCAGGAAGACTGAGAAATAGCAATACGCTATAGAATTACTTTTTGGTTGGTTGGTATTTGCCATCGAGTCACCCCCGACTCATAGCGACCCCTCCTTGGGTTTCCGAGGCAGTATCACTATGGAAGTAGATTGCCCAACCTTTACTAGCCGCCCCTTTTTTAAAAATTATTGTATCATTCCCCATCATTTCCTCATACTGCCCCTTTCATAATATTTGTGGTTAAAATAATCATTTTCTTTTTCAAAAAGTTAATGTTTGCATGGTTGATGTACATTGATTCCTCATTCAAAAATTACATCTTTTGGGGTTAGGATAATGCTTTTTCTAATAGACCTCTGTAAAAACGTAGATATCTGAAAACCCACCAACCGCTGCTCAGAAGGATGGTTGGGGAATCTACTTCTGTAGTGATACCACCTTGGAAACCCAAGGAGGGGTCACTATGAGTAAGATAGAACTCGACGGCAGTGAGTTTTTGGTTGTGGTAGCTGTTCAGACTGATACAGTTGTTCAGAATGATACAGAAAATATTAAACACACCTCAAAATAGTATGTAAAGACTTCCAGTAAAAGGGAGGAATAGGCAGACAAGCTACACAGACCCTCTTCAACAAAGAAAAGAGAGAACAAATGACAGAGATACAGAAGATAATCCTGGAGCCATGAGCTTTGAAAGGATTCAGAAGTGGATTAGGCACCAACTAGTGGAAAAACCTGTATGAAAACAGTGAGTACAGAGAAGGTCAGAGTAGTGGACTGTCAGCTACTCTGACTAAACCGACAGCCTGAATATTTCCAACTGGTGTTGGGACCTCAGAATTGACCTAAACATCAGCCCTGGTTGCCAAGGGCTGCAGTGACAACTGTACTGGAGGCCTATGACTAGGAAGGGAAATAGCAAGGAGGGAGACAACCTGAGCTATGGACTTTCGGCTGTCCAGAGGGTGCAACCATTTTGATTGTTTACAAGTGGTGGCCATTTTGGATACTTAAAGTGACTGAAGGTGCGGCCTTTTTGAATGTTTACAAGGGGTGGCCATTGGGGATATTTAAAGTGACTGAGGATGCAGCCATTTAGAATCTTTACAAGTGGTGGCAATTTTGGATTTTAAAGTGACAGCATTATCATTTGGATTCCAAGGACCTAAGAATAGGTTCTGTTTGCCAAGGATGGCAGGGACATATGTGAGGCTGACAATAGGAAAGGAGATAGGTGGTAAGTGTATAAGTGCTGCCAACTAGCAAATAGAGGAGCACAGCCTCAGAGACATCAGAGCATCACAGTCCACTCAAAGAAGCAAGATAAAGCAGGAGAAACAAAGGACCAGGAAACAGACCCAGAACACATTTGTAAGGAAGATGCAGCATTGGAACTTCCTGATGAGGATTTCAAAATTGAGGAAAACACAGAGAAAAACCTAGAAGAATTTCTAAAGACAATACAAGAACAAAATGACAAAATAAAGGAAAAAATAGAAATGATACAAAATTTACATATAGAAATCCAGAAGATTAGTACTAAATTTTTGGAAATAGATAAGACATTGAATGGGCAAATAAGTAGAATTGGATCAATGGAAGAGAGAATTAGTGAGATTGGAGGCAAATACCTCAATACTTCTTTAGAAAGTGATCAGTCAGAAAGAAGATCAAAACAAAATAAAGAAAGCCTATGGTTCATGTGGGATACCATCAAAAGGAATAACCTATGTGTCACTGGAATTCCAGAACAGGAAGAGACAAATAAAACCACAGAAAAAATTGTCAAAGATTTGTTGGAAGAGAATTTTCCTGGTATGATGAAAATGAGAATATATCCATTTGAGTGCAAGGAATCCCAAACAAAATAGACCCCAAAAGAAAATCACCAAGACATATCATCATCAAACTCACCAAAACCAAAGACAAAGAAAGAATCCTGAAAGTAGTACGGGAAAAATGAAAAGTTACCTACAAGGGGCAACCAATAAGACAAAGCTGTGATTTCTCAGCAGAAACCATGCAGGCGAGAAGACAATGGGATGGTATATATAAAACTCTGAAAGAGGAAAATTTCCAACCCAGAATTATGTACCCAGCAAAATTGTTCCTCAAATATGATGGTGAAATTAAGACATATCCAGATAAGCAGAAATTAAGGGAATTTGTTAAAACCAGACTAACCTTACAAGAGATACTACAGGGAGCCCTTTGGACAGAGAAGCAACAACAGCCAACAACAACTGACCATGAACACACATGATGATATAACCCAGAAACCAACCCAGCTATGGAAGTATCCAAAGTAAATAAGCCTACAAGATTGCAAACAGGGAACCAGAGACATCAACTGGCAAATGAGGACAACTACAAACAAAGAAGAGGGAAAGAATTGTGTAACAGAACTTCTAAATGGTAGGGAAGTCAAGACAAATACAAGATAGATTGGACACTAAACTATAACGGACACTATAGTTTAGAACACTAAACTATAAATCACAGAGGACCAGCACAAATATTTAGGAAATACTAAAACAATAGCAACGAAGAAAGTGATAACATGATTCATAAACAAAACAAGCTCAGCACAGAAAATTATGTGGAACAAAGAAATCAACACCATGAAAAAGCACATAACAAAAATGACAGCAACAAATTCATACTTATTGATAATGACATATTTGGCAAGGGACTTATCTCTAAGATTTATAGAAAACTCCAATGCCTCAACAGCAAAGGAATTAACAATCCAATTGAAAAATGGGCAGAAGACATGAATAGACACTTCACCAAGGAAGATATTCAGGTGGCCAGCTAATACATGAAGAGATGCTCATGATCATTGGCCATCACAGAGATGCAAATCAAAACAACAATGAGATACCATCTCACCCCACCACTAATGGCAAGGTCCAATGAGACAGAAAATAACAAATGCTGGCAGGAATGTAGAGAGATTGGGATGTTCATACACTGCTGGTGGGACTGTGAAGTAACACAACCACTATAGAAAGCAGTAGAGCAGTTCTTTCGAAAGCTGGAATTGGAGATACCATTTGACCCAGCAATCCCATTACTAGGTATATATCCTAGAGAGGTGAGATCCAGGACAGGAACAGACGCATGCACACTCATGTTCATCGCAACACTATTTACAATAGCAAAAATATGGCAACAACCTACATGCCCATCACCAGAAGAGTGGATGACCAAACTGTGGTACATACACACTATGGAACGCTATGCAGCATTAAAGAATAATGTAGAGTCTGCAAAACCCCACATAATATGGATGAACTTGGAGGACACAATGCTGAGTGAAATAAGTCAATCACAGAAGGACAAATATAGCATTAGTTCATTGTTGTGGAGGGTCAAGGAAAGGTTTATATATGGAGAGAAACTTTCTTTGTTGGTTGCCAAGGGTGGGAGGGGAGAGGAAGGAACACTGCGAAAAAAAAATGCATTCACCCATGTCACTTTAGTTTTGTGTATTTCATTGTACATAAATTATATTTCAATAAAATGCATTAAAGAAAAGAAGAAGAACCAATGGTGTTAAAGGAAGAAGTCAAAACGACACTGAAGGAATTGGCAAAGAACAAGGCTTCAGGAATTGATGGAATACCCATTGAGATGTTTCAACAAACAGAAGCCATGCTGGAGGCACTCACTCATCTATGCTAAGAAATTTGGAAGACAGATACCTGGCCAATTGACTGGAAAAGATCCATATTTGTACCATTCCAAAGAAAGGTGATCCAACAGAATGTGGAAATTATCGAACAATATCACTAATATCACACTCAAGTAAAATCTTGCTGAAAATAGTGCAGAAATGGTTGCAGCAGTATATTGACAGCAAACTTCCAGTAATGCAAGCTAGATTCAGAAGAAGATGTGGAATGAGGGATGTTATTGCTGCTGTCAGATGGATCTTGGCTGAAGGCAAAGAATACCAGAAAGATGTTTACTTGTGTTTTATTGACTGTGCAAAAGCATTAGATTGTGTGGATCATAGCAAATTATGGATCACATTGGAAGAATGTGAATTCCAGAACACTTAAGTGTGCTCATGAGGAAACTGTACATAGACCAGGAGGCTGTCATTTGAACAGAACAAAGGGATACCGCATGGTTTAAAATCAGGAATGGAATGTGTCAGGGTTATATCCTTTCACCATACTTACTCAGTCTGTAAATGAGCATATAATCTGAGAAACTAGACTATATGAAGAAGAGTATGGCATCAGGATTGGAGGAAAACTCATTAACAACCAGTGATATGCAGATGACACAACTTTGCTTGCTAAAAGTGAAGATGACTTGAAGTACTTAATGATGAAGATTAAAGACTACAGTCTGCAGTATGGATTACACTTTAACATAAAGAAAATGAAAATCTTCACAACTGGACCAATAAACAGCATCACGATAAAGAGAAAAGATTGAAGTTGTCAAAGATTTAATATTACTTAGTTCCACAATCAACACCAATGGAAGCAGCAGTCAAGCTCTGGGCAAATCTGCTGTAAAAGACCTCTTTACAGTGCTGAAGAGCAACGATGCCTCTTTGAAGACTAAGATGCACCTGACCCAAACCATGGTATTTTCAATAACCTCATATGCATGTGAAAGTTGGACAATGAATAAGGAAGACCAAAGGAGAGTTGATGCTTTTGAGTTGTGGTGCTGGAAAAGAATACTGAAAATACTATAGACTGCCAGAAGAACAAGCAAATCTGTCCTGGAAAAAGTGCAGCCAGAATGTTCCTTGGAAGCGAAAATGGCTTGACTTCATCTCACCTACTTTGGTCAAGTTGTCAGAAGGGACCATTCCCTGGAGAA
>NW_006921741.1:1458331-1464092 GCF_000298275.1 Orycteropus afer afer
CCTTCTGGTTAGCAGTCAAGTGCCTTAGGCACTACGCTACCAGAGCTCCTAAGGGTTAGCTAAAAAGGTGAAGACCATTAACAAAATGGATTGACACAGTGACTCCAATGATGGGGTTAAGTACAGCAGGGATTGTGAGAATGGCACACAACTGGGCAGTGCTTCATTCTGTTATACATAGGGTTGCTATGAGTTGGAGCCAACTCAACTGCAACAACAACACCCCTTTATAAGTAGACAGATCTAGGAAGATCATAACATGTCTCCTTCCCCTCTCCTGGATAACAGAATTATCTACAACAAGATCTCAATTCAGTGCATGTTAGAAGTAGCACTAGACTGAGAAAATTGGATTTCCAATTTTGCAGAAAAATGAAACATGATCCATGCCTCACACCATACACAAAAACAAACTCAAAATAGATTAAGGACCTGAATGTGCAAACTAAAAACATAAAATTCTTAGAAGAACAAGCAAAAGTAACACCATCAGGACTAGCTTTCAGCAATGGATTATCTAATATAATAACAAAAGCAGAAACACCATAAGACAAAATAAATACAGGAGACCTAATAAAAATTTTAAAAGTTTTGTTCATCAAAAGCCTTTACCAAAAAAGTAAAAATACAAGCCAGCAACTGGGAGAATATCTTTGGAAACCATATATACAAGTATCTAATAACCAAAATATATATAAAACTTTGACAACAATATAAAAGCTTAACAACAAAAAGACAACCCAATCATGAAATGGGCAAAGGACTTAAATAGATATTTCACCAAAGAGGACATTCAAATGGACACCAATCACATAAAACGATACTCAGTGTGATTAGCCATTGGAGAAATCCCAATCAAAAGCACAGTGAGATGTTATTTCACTACCACTAAAACCAAAACCAAACTCACTGACATTGAGTTGATTCAGACTCATAGCAACCCCCTTTGGGTTTCCAAGGTGGTAAATCTTTACAGAAGCAGATTGCCCAGTCTTTCTTCAACAGAGTGGCTGGTGGGTTTGAACCAACAAACTTCTGGTTAGCAGTCAAATGCCTTAAGCACTACACCACAAGAGCTCCTTCCACTCCAATTAGGATGGCTAAGATATTTTTAAAAAGAAAAAAGAGACAAAATAACAAATATTGGCAAGGATGTAGGGAAATTGGAACTCTTCTCCATTGCTGGTGGGATTGCAAAATGAATAGCTGTTATGGAAAGCAGTGTGGTGGCTCCTAAAAAAAATTGAATATAGAACTACCATGTTGTTATTGTTGTTGTTAGGTTCCCAAGGAGTCAGCACCAGCTCAGAGCTACTCTATGTACAACAGAATGAAGCACTCCCTGATCCTATACTATCCTCACAATCTTTGCTGTGCTTGAGCCCATCGTTACAGCCACTGTGTCAATCCATCTCTTTGAGAGTCCTCCCCTTTTTGCTGACCCTCCACTTTACCAAACATGATATCCTTCTCCAGAGACTGGTCCCTTTTGAAACTTAACCTAAGTACATGAGACAAAGTCTGGCCAGTCTCGCCTCTAGTGAGCATTATGATTGTACTTCTTCCAAGACAGATTTGTTCATCCTTCTGGCTGTCCATGGTATTTTCAGTACTCTTTGCCAACTCCACAATTCAAATGCATCAATTATTCTTTGGTCTTTCTTATTCATTATCCAACTTTCACATGCATAGGAGGCTATTGAAAATACCTTGGCTTGGGTCAGGCACACTTTTCTCTTCAAAGTGACATCTTTGCTCTTTAACACTTTAAAGAGTTCTTTTGCAGCAGATTTGCCCAGTGAAATATGTTGTCTGATTTTTTGACTGCTGCTTCCATGGACATTGATTGTGAATCCAAGTGAAATCCCTGACAACTTCAATCTTTTCTACATTTATCATGATGTTGCTTATTGGTCCAGTTGTGAGGATTTGCATTTTCTTTATGTTGAGGTGCAATCCATTCTGAAGACTATAATCTTTGATCTGCATCACTAAGTGCTTCAAGTCTTCTTCACTTTCAGCAAGCAAGCTTGTGTCATCAGCATATTGCAGGTTGTTAATAAATCATTCTCCAATTCTCATGCCACATTCTTCTTCATACAGTCCAGCTTCTAGATTACTTGCTCACCATGCAGATTGAGTATGTATGAAAGGATACAATCCTGATGCACATCTTTTCTGTTTTTAAACCATGTGGCATCCCTTGTTCTGTTTGGTCTATATACAGATTCCTCATGAGCACATAAACAAAAAACAAACCAAAATCACTGCCATGCAGTCGATTAGACTCATAGAGACCCCTCTTTGGGTTTCTGAGGCAGTACCTCTACAGAAGTAGATTGCCCAATCTTCCTTCCAAGGAGTGGCTGGTGTGTTTGAACTGCTAGCCTTCTGGTTAGCAGTCAAATGCCTTAGGCACTATGCCACCAGAGCTCCCTTTATATGACCCAGAAATTCTGCTCCAGGGTGTATACCCCAAAAACTTGAAAGCAAAGACTCAAAAAGAGACTTGTACAGCAATGTTTATCACAGCAATATTCACAGTAGCCAAAAGGTGGAAACAACCTAAATGCCCATCAACAGAAGAATGGATAAACAAAATGTGGTAGAAACATACAACAGAATACTATTCGGGTAGTAGGAGAAATGAAGTCTTGATACATGCTACAGTATGGATGGAGCTTGAAGACATATGTTGATTGAAATATGCCAATCACAAAAGGACAAATATTGTATGACTTCACTTAAATAAAAGGAAGAAAAGGCAAATGTGTAGAGATCAAAGTTTATTAGTGGTTGTTGGGGTGGAAGGGAGGGGGAAAAGGGACACTAATAGTGATGGAATGATCACATTGATTAAGGGAAGGGGTGCAAAGCTGATTATTGTAACTGTTGTCAGTAAGTTATACACCTGTAAAAAGTTGAATCGGCAAAGCTATGTGATAGATACATTCACGACAAGGACCAAAAAAAAAAAAAAAAAAGGGAGAGAGTAGCTACTAAGACTGTGTACAATGAAAACTCATGGATTTGCTTCCTTGATTTGGAGGTTTAGTGTCATGGTTCCATGGAATATCCCAATTAATTAAACTACTAATATGTTTAGTGCTTCTGCTCTATCTCCTAGTTCATTGGGTAGTATCTGGTTTTAAAGGCTCACAAGTGGCCATCCAAACCACAATAATTCATCTCTGTTCACCTGGAGCAACAGATAAAGTAGAGTTAGGAATAGGAGGAGGATATGGAATGTTTAACTAATTGCTTCTGGGAATAACTACTTCCTTTGCCTTCAGACCAGAACCGGATGGTGCCTGACTACCATTACTGAGCATTTTGATCAAAGATTTTATAGAAGAATCCTGATCAAAAGGGGGAAAATATAGAATAGAGTTTCAAATTCTCATGGTCTTTAGATTTTCTGGAGCTATTGAGGGTGGATTAACCCTTGTGCAATGCAGTGAGTTACTGAACATGGCCCTTCTAACCATAGTCTTTGTAACTCCTACCAAATAACTGGGTGAGACCATGCAAATGACGTGCTTGTGGCCCACCATGCAGAGTAGATAGTTTAATAATAATGTAAGTAAGGTGTGTGTCACTCTTGTGGAAGTTGTTGTTGTTGTTATGTGCTGTCAAGTCAGACTCAACTCATAGCAACCCCTCCTTGGGTTGCTGAGGCGGTATCACTACAGAAGTAGATTGCCCAACCTTCCTTCCAAGGAGTGGCTGGTGGGTACTTGTGGGAGTAAGACCATGCAAATAAGGAATATGGAACCCTAATGGGGGAATTGGTCAGTTTTGCCATCATAGTAGGCTTAAAATGAGCCTTCCCAAAGATGGAAAGGGAAATTTCAGAACCACCAAGAAAGAAGAGCTAGGAGTGGAGCATGTCCTTTGGACCAAGGATCCCTGTCCTGAGAACCACCTAGACTGAGGAGACAGAGAGCTGTAACGTCAGACACAGCTAGAGACAGCAACAAGCAGCAGCACAGAAAAGATGGCAGCTGAGGCTGCAGAACAAGGAGACCAGCAGAAGACAGTGTGGTGAGCTTCCTGGCCCATGGACTGAGAAAGCTGAGTGCCTTCAGGCAGGAAGCTTGTTGGTAGAGTGAGATGCCTCTTGGCACTTTGCAGAGCCAGGCTTGCAGACCCACAGAGTGAGAGAGCTGAGCACCTTCAGGCAGGAGGCTTGCTGGTAGAGTGGAGTGCCTTCAGACACTTACTGGCATAGCTAAAGAGCTTTGTAACACTTGCCTGAGCAAGACAGGAACCAAGAGGCTGAAGGCTGGAGAGAGGCATGCCTGTGGGCATGGCTGAGAAGAAGCTGCCCCTGGCTGAAGAAGTATAAAACACAAAAAAACCAAACTCACTGCTGTTGAGCCAAATCCGACTCATAACAACCCCTCCTTGGGTTTCCAAGGCAGTATCTCTATGGAAGTAGATAGCCCAGTCTTCTTTACAAGGAGTGGCTGGTGGGTTTGAACTGCCAGCTTTCTGGTTAGCAGTCAAATGCTTTAGGCCCTACGTCACGAGAGCTCCTATATCCTGAGTCATTCCTGATCCTGATTGTATGTAATGTGTTACTTCCCTCATAAACTCCATAATCACAAATATGTTCTGTGCGTTGTGTGTGGCCATTGCAATGAATTATCAAACCCAGCAGAGAAAGTACAGAGTACATGGGAGGGACAGTTGGTGTCAGAATTAGTAAAAAGATTGGAGAGAGGAGGCATGTCTGACTTTCACCTCATAGGAATCAGCCTTTGGCTGTTGATCTTGATTGTCCTTCCCCCTTGTGAAATTAGAGGAGGCCAAATGCTACCCCCGGGAGCTCTGGTAGCATAGTGGCTAAGACACTTGCCTGCTAACCAGACGGCTGGCGGTTCAAACCCACCAGCCACTCCTCGGAAGAAAGGTTGGGCAATCCTACTTCCATAGTGATACTGCCTCGGAAACCCAAGGAGGGGTCGCTATGAGTCGGGGCCGACTTGACGGCACATAACAACAACAACAACAACAAATGCTACCCCCACACCATTTTTACATCCTGAAATTGTCCTGAGATAATCTTTAAAACTGAAACCATAAATATTCCCTGAAATATTCTTAAAACCAAACAGTAGTTTAGCTCAACTAGTAAAAAAACCTGTCTTGATCATTATGCTCTTTCAAAAACCGTATGGGATGAAATTGACAATAGCAATTTGAAAGATTAGATAGGCACCTTAGGAAGCAGTGAGTTTATGTTAATGTGGAAGCAAAGGAAGGTGAAAATGATCACTCAACTTGAAGAATGTAATCAATGTCATTAAATTGTACATGTAGAAACTGTTGAGTTTGTTTACATTTTGCTCTGTATATCAACAATAACAATTAAAAAAAAAAGTGCAAATCTGAGTCAAGGGAATTGTAGTACAAAAAAATAGCACCAGAGAGGGGAAAAGGAAGGAAGTAAAAGTGGCTTTAAATGGATAAGTGAAAGGAAAGGAATCAACATTTGAGTGCCTGCTTTGTGCTAACAATTTTATATGTGGCATATTTTTTAAGTTATTGAGACAAGCAGATAGGTAGAGAGAGGTCACAATTTGAGACTGCTTGTCTTGATAACAAGAAGGAAAATTGTGTTGTGCCAGAAATGGTTGGAATTAGAATATTTGTTTTAAATGTCTTTCTCCACTAAGGTGAGGACCATATAATGCCTCTGTATAGTAAGTGTTCAATGGATATTTGTTGAGTAAACAGGGATTTTTCTCATGCCCAG
>NW_006921741.1:1464561-1466331 GCF_000298275.1 Orycteropus afer afer
GGGTTTGAACCGCCAGCCATCTGGTTAGCAGGCAAGTGTCTTAGCCACTATGCTACCAGAGCTCTGACTATTTAGGTAGCCTAAAATCATAGGGATATCCCTTTCCTTAACTTCTACTGCTGCTGTCCTTTATAGGTCCTTTCAAGATTTTAGAAAATCACACCATGCCTCCTGGACCTTTAACTAGTGATCATATTCTGTTTTCCTTTACGGACAGAAATTGTATTCAACTTGTTTTTGGGCTCATTTATGTGTTTCAACCAAAATATCAACATCCTTTGGTGTTTCTGTATCATCCTTTTTTCACTTTCTTTTGCCTCTTAAACAAAATTAAAAACATTGCCTATAGACTTCAAAACCTTTCCCTGACTTAATAGTTGATTTTCCTCACTCAGACTCTCATCAAGCGAGCCACCATTTGTCCTCAAGTTCCCAGCACTGCGCTGCAATCTGGCTGCTTCCCACCTCAGAACTGTTTACCTGTTTTATTTTGGCACCTCACTCTGAAACCAAACTCCAGGGCCTTCACCATCAAAATGTGGCCTAATTCTATCAGGTTTCACTGGTGGGATTTTAAATCAGTATAGCCCCTTTGAAGAGTCATTTGGCCATATGAATAAGAAATTTTAGAAAGTTTTCATTCATAAGTTATACTGAGTGCAAACAGTAAAACAGATGAGATACCCACTAAATGAAATAGTATGCAATTGTTGAAATGGACACAAAGACTGCAATAACCTGAGAAAATAATTATATAAGTAGGCATAAATAAGAAACCAAAATTCTAAGATTACAAATTCTAAGATTACAAAACTTTGAGGAAGAAAATTCCAGAGTATATATTCTTTCTGTTGTTGTTGTTATGTGCCATTGAGTCGGACCCGACTCATAGCGACCCCTCCTTGGGTTGCCGAGGCAGTATCACTACGGAAGTAGATTGCCCAACCTTCCTTCCGAGGAGTGGCTTGCGGGTTTGAACTGCCAGCTTTCTAGACATTCAAAAAATCATCTGTAGTTTTACTCCTCAAAGAAATACATTAAAAGCACTATTATCTTTGAGGAGTAAAGCTATAGATGATTTTTTCTCCTTTCTGCTTTTTCCTACTTTCCAAATATTCTTTGTCAAACATATATTGCTTTATAATGAAAACAAAAACATTGTAATGTTAAAAAGAAAGCACTGCCCAAGATGTACCACCTTTATGAAACCACCAACCTGTTTTGTCTACCCACTGGCCCCTCTCCCCAACACCACAATCCCAATATCAACACATATTTTCCCTAGCCTTATTCATTAGTGTGTACTTTTGCACAGAAGTAACCACCCTATATATAACTATTTTTTGCATCATCCAGTTGTGGGTCAATAATTACTTTCACTGTAAAATTTTAAGAACCACTTCCAAGAGGCAAATCCTCTAGGAGGCCTCCTTCTCCCCAGGATATGCTTTCCCTCCTCTCTCCTCACAGTACTGGATTATCTTTGATTCAGTATTGTTAGGGTCCACAATCCCTTAAAATGGAACCCGTGGGTTCAGTTGTGTTCCAGAACTGAGACTTTTTCTCTAAGAAGATAGTAAGTGCCTATACCTTTTTTTCATAATACCCTCTCTAGCAGGGACTACAAACAAAATTTTCTTATTTTTTAAAATTGTGACTTGGGTGAAAGTTTACAGAGTAAATTCATTTTCTATACAGCACTTGAGCTCTGGTAGCTCGAGTCATAGTGGCTAAGACACTTGCCTGCTAACCAGAAGGCTGGCGGTTCAA
>NW_006921741.1:1467114-1493620 GCF_000298275.1 Orycteropus afer afer
AGCAGTTCACGTATACTTTGTCTCATGACATTGACTGCAGTCTCCCACAGTGCAACAGCTGTCCTCCCACTTCCTCCTCATAGTTACCTCTTCCCTGTGTCCCTCCCTCCCATGCACTCCTGCCCCCTGAGCTCACTCCCTGTGCATATACAACCCTTCTCTTCTACAATGATTGATCTTTCCAAGGAGTGTATCTACCTAATGTAATGTTCACCTCATATGCCTGTCTTCTGTTTGGCTGGAAGCCACAGGAGTGGGTTCAGTTCCAGACAGCTAAGGGCCATAGTCTCAGGCATTCCACCAGGCTCTATCAGACCAGCAAACCTGCCCTCCCCCCTTTTTTAAATGATTTTGAGTTTTGTTCCACATTGTTTTCCCATTCTATCCAGGTTCTCCTACATAGCTCCCCCTCCAAGTGGTTGACAGGCACCATCTTGTTCTTCTGGTCTGATAGTTGTATAGGCTGAGGATTGTATGGTGTACCAGTCCCTTGAACTAATTGTTTCCATGTATCTTTGGTGTTTTCATTCTTCTTTGCTCTGGACAAGGAGAGACCCATCATTGCATCTAGATGGCCACTTGCAAGCTTTTAAGATCCCAATTGCTACTCACCAAAGTAGGATGTGGAACAATGTTTTTGTGTAGTGTTATGCCAATTGATCTTGATGTCCCCTGTGACCATGGTCCCAAGCCCACAGGTCCAACTACTTGCTCCCTTTGGGTAGGTGGCTGTGGTCAAGGAGTGATTACAACTTTGTCACTTGTCAGCTCTACTATATACCTGAACATTCTTACAGAACATACAGATACACTTGTAGAAACATTGTCTGCCAATCCTATACATCGTCATAGGCACACTGCCCCTGCATAGACATACCTAATCGTCCAGCCTGTGCACCCATCTATCCACCCATAGATCAATGTTTGCCATCACTGACAATGCAGTACTGTATGTACAAAAGGGTTCATCTTTATTGTCTATAATTCCGATGCACCTTTCTCTGTCTTCCTCTTCCTCAATGCCACCGTGTCGATCACTCACATTTGGTACATTGCCCTTCTCTTCACCCAAATCAATACTTGAATCTACCTATATAGCAGTGTTCCCTCCCCTTCCCTTCCATCCCTGGTAACCAACAAAGAAAATTTCCTTCCATATATAAACCTTTCCTTGACTTTTTACAATAATGGACTAATACAATATTTATCCTTCTGTGATTGACTTATTTCATTCAGCATAATGTCCTCCAAGTTCATCCATGTTATGCAGTGTTTTGCAGATTCTATGTTATTCTTTCGGGTTGCATGGTATTCCATTGTGTATATGTACCATAGTTAGGTCATCCATTCTTCTGTTGATGGGCACCTAGTTTGTCTTCATCTTTTTGCTATTGTAAATAGTGCTGCAATGAACATGGGTGTGCATATGTCTGTTCTTGTCATGGCTCTCACTTCATTAGGATATATACCTAGTGATGGAATTGCTGGGTCAAATGATATTTCTAATTCCAGCTTTTTAAGAACTCACCATACTGCTTTCCACAGTGGTTGTATCATTTTACAGTCCCACCAGCAGTGTATGAGAGTCCCAATCTCTCCACATCCTCGCCAGCATTTGTTATTTTCTGTCTTGTTGAACTTTGCTGCTAGTGCTGGGGTCAGATGGTTGTTTTGATTTGCATCTCTGTAATGGCTAATGATTGTGAATATTTCTTCACATATTTGTTGGCCTCCTGAACATCCTCTTTAGTGAAGTGCTTTTCATGTCTTCTGCCTATTTTTTAATTGGATTATTTGTCTTTTTGTTGTTGAGGTGTTGGAGTTTTCTATAAATTCTAGAGATAAGTACCTTGTCAGATATGTCATTGCCAAATATTTTTTTCCCAATTTGTAGGTTCTCTTTTTACTCTTTTGGAGAAGTCTTTGGAAGCACATAAAAAATTAATTTTTAGATGGTCCCATTCATCTGGTTTCTCTTCTGCTGTTTATGCATTTTGGGTTATGCTTGATAGTCTTTTTATGCCATATATTAGGGCCCCTAAATTTGCCCCTAATTTTTCCTTGAGTAACTTTATAGTTTTAGGTTTCACATTTAAGTCTTTGATCCATCTGGAGTTAGTTATTGTGTATGGTATGAGGTACAGATCATGTTTCATTTTTCTGCAAATGGAAATCCAGTTTTGCCAGCACTATTTGTTAAAGAGACCATCTCTTCCCATTTAATGAATTTCAGTCCTTTGTCAAAGATCAGCTGACCATAGGTTGATGGATTTATTTCTGGGTTCTCATTTCTATTCCATTGGTCTATGTGCCTGTCATTGTACCAGTATCAGGCAGTTTTGACTACTGTGGCTGTATAGCTGGTTTTGAGATCCGAGAGCGTGAGACCTCCTACTTTGTTCTTCTTCTTCAATAGTGCTTTGGGGCTTGCAAGTTTTTAATACCCTAGTTGCCACCCACCAAGGTAGGACGTAAAACAATGTTTTTGTGTAGTATGTTATGCCCATTGAGCTTGATGTCCCCCTAAACTGTGGTCTTGAACCCATAGGTCCAACAACTTGCTCCCTCATGGTGATTTGCTATGACTAAGAAGTTATCATAACTTTGCCCCCTGTTAGTTCTATTTATATGGACATTCCTATTAAAAAAACATACCCACTGCCATCAAGTTGAATCCAACTCATAGTGACCCCTCCTTGGGTTTCCGAGGCAGTATCACTACAGATTGCCCAATCTTCCTTTCAAGGAGTGGCTGGTAGGTTTGAACTGCCAGCGTTCTGGTTAGCAGTCAAATGCCTTAGGCACTACTCCATTCATATAGCCCATCCAAATACATAGGTAGAAATATCACCTGCCAAACTTATATATTGTCATGGGTATATTCCTTTTTGCCTAGACGTAATTGATCATTCAACCTGTCTACCTATAATCTACCCATATATTAGTGTTTATTATTACTTATAATGCAGTTTCGTATATGTAAATGTGTTTTATCTTTGTTGTCTCTACCTCTTGTGCACCTCTCTGTGTCTTCCTTTTCCTCAGTGTTATTGTGTTGATCACTTGCTTTTGGTTTATTGCCTTTCCCTTCACCCAAATCAATGCTTGTCTCTTACCTATCTAACAATTTTCCCTACCCTTCCCTTCCATCGCTGGTAACCAATAAAAGAAAGTTTCCTTCCATAAGTAAACTTTTCCTTGTCTTTAAACAATAGTGGACTGATACAGTATTTGTCTTTCTGTGATTAACTTTTTTCACTCAGCATAATGTCCTCCACGTTCATTCATGTTATGTGGTGGCAAACAAAATTTTTGCACTAATTGTACAAATATTTATACTATATTATATTCTTAAAAGCCAAAAATAGCTTCAGTCTAGTTCAGATAATTTCCAAATTAGTTACAAAGATAAATTTAGTGTTTAGAGCTTTATGGGTTTTGAAATTGCACATATGGGTTTGAGATAGTATAGTTAGTTCTTAACCTGTGTTATAGATTGAATTGTGTCCCCCTCAGAATAAGTGTTATAATTCCTAACCTCTAAGCCTGTGGTTACAATCCCATTTGGACATAGGTTGTCTTTGTTATGTCAATGAGTTAGGATTAGTGTAAGTATTTCGTAAGTCAATCTCTTTTGAGATATAAAAGAGATTTAACAAGCAAGAGAGCTAGCAGAGATGTAGTAAAATAGACGCCAAGACACATGAAGATCTCCAAGGAACCAGGAAGCAGAAGTTGAAGAAACAAGGAACTTCCTCCAGAACCAACAGAGAAAGCCTTCCCCTAGAGCAGTAATTTGAACTCAGACTTAGAACCTCCTGAACTGTGAGAAAATGTATTTCTGTTTGTTAAAGCTATCTACTTGTTGTATTTCTGTTATAGCAGCACTAGATAACTAAAACAGAATTTTGGACCAGAAGAGTGAGTGAAGTACTTCTCTAACAGATACATAAAATGTGGAAGCAATTTTAAATTGGGTAATGGGTAGAGGTTGGTAGGTGCCTAGTAATAAAAGCCAAGATTGCCTTGAAGAGACTGTTTGTAGAATTATAAATATCAAAGGTAATTCTGGTGAGGGCTCAGAAGGAAGTGAGGAGAGCTAGAAGGAATGTCTATCATTTTAGAAAATACACATTGTAATAGCAATAGAATGTTGCCAGAAATGTGGGTGTTAAATGTGCTTCTGGTGAGACTTTAAAAGAAAATGATGAACATGTGATTGGACAATGGAGGAAGGGTGATGCTTTTTATACAGTGGCAAAGAACTTGTCTGAATTATGTTCAAATGTTTTGGTGGAAGGTAAAACTTGTAAGTGATGAATTTGGATACCTAGCTGATGAGATTTCTAAGCAAGATATTTTTTAAAAAAAATTTATTGTGATTTGGGTGAAAGTTTACAGAGCAAATTCATCTTCCATACAGCAGTTCACATATACTTTGTCTCATGACATTGACTGCAGCCTCCCACAATGCAACAGCTCCCCTCTCACTTCCTCCCCATAGCCACTGCTCCCCTGTGTCCTTCCCTCCCATGCATTTTTGCCTCCCTGTGCATACACAGCCCTTCTATTCTGCCATGATTGATCTCTCCAAGGAGTGTATCTACCTAATGTAAATGTTAAGCTCATATGCCTGTCTTTTGTTTGGCTGGAAGCCAGAGGACTGGGTTCAATTCCAGACCTGAAGGGCAGTGAGGGGCCATAGTCTCAGGGGTTGTATCAGGCTTTATCAGACCAGCAAACCTGGTCCTTTTTTTTTTTTAATGATTTTGAGTTTTGTTCCACATTGTTCTCCCACGCTATCCAGGTTCTCCTACATAGATCCCCCTCCAAGTGGTTGACAATGGCAGTTGGGCACCATCTAGTTCTTCTGGTCTCATAGTCATATAGTCTAAGCAAGATCTTAATGAGTCCACACGGTTTCTCCTTGCCACATTGATAGTAAAATGTGAGAGGAAAGAGATGGACTTAAGAATGAAATTAAATAAAAACAGAACTTAAAGAGTTGGAAAATTCTGTTGTACAAACTGAGGACACATGTCCTAGAATATCCACCAAGGGTGTGGCTACAGAAATTTGTGTTAAAGAGATTGAGCCTGTGACTGATGGATCTAACCAACTACCAACACAGAATATCATCATCTTGGACTGAAGCAGATAGGGGAAAACAAACAAAAGAAAATTGTCTGCCTCTTGGAATTCCACAGTAGGAAACAAGCCAAAGGAGTTACATCTGTTGTCCTTCAAGAAAATTAAAAGGATCATCCCTAGAACAGCTCAGGGATCAGCAGAACTGTTTGAAGGAGCATGGCAAGTAGGACCTTCTCAGTTTCAAAGTGTGGGGCCACAGCATCCTAGGTTTCAAAGAGTCAAATCTTTGTTAACTTGGTTCTAGAGTATGGGGCTGCCAAAAATTGTAGCTCCAGAATAAGATGTGCCAAAGAGATTGAGCTGCCACCCAAAGCTGAGGGGTGGGGCTGCCATGTGCAAGGGGCAGAAGAACAGGAGCCTGCTGGGGTCAAGGGGGTGGGGTTGTCATTCAGATGGATTAGGAGAATGGGGCTGCCTAAGGCTTAGGGAATAAAATCGCCATCCCAGAGGGCCTGAAAAGACTCAGAAGCCTCCGCACAGAATCCAGAGGACATTGCCAACACCCAGAGTCTAAAGAGTGGGGCCATTGCCCAGATGCTCCCAAAGAATAGAGGATTATTTTCAAGCCTTGAGATCTAAATAAATTGTTCGCTGGATTTTGGACTTGCTTAGTGCCTCTTATCCCTTCTTTCCCTTCAGTTTCTCCCATTTGTAATAGAAATGTCTACCTTATGCTTGTTCCTCTATTGTACTTTGGAAACAGATAACTTTTAGTTCGGATTTCACAGATTCTCAAATGAAGATGAATTTTCCCTCAGCATGGGATATGCCTAAAGTCTCAACCATATTTGATTTAGATCATGCAGAAGATGAGATTTTGGACTTGGAGTAGATTTAAGACTTTTGGGATGATGTGATGGGGTAAATGTGTTTTGTATGTGGGAAGGATCTGAATCTTGGGAGGTGAAATTATGGAATGTTATGGATTGAATTGTGTCCCCTAAAGATATATGTTGCAATTCCTAACCTCTATGCTTGCAATTATAATCCCATTTGGGAATGGGTTGTCTTTGTTATGTTAATGAGACAAGATTAATGTAGGGTATGTCTTGAGTTACTCTCTTTTGAGATATAAAAGTGATGATGGAGTTAGATACATGCCAAGACACATGGAGATCTCCAAGGAAGCAAAAGCTGTAAGACATAAGGACCTTCCTTCAGAGCTGTCAGAGACAGAAAGCCTTCCCTAAAGCCATCACTCTGAATTCAGACATCTAGCCTCCTAAACTGTGAGTGAACAAATTTCTGTTGGTTGAGCCACCCACTTCTAGTATTTCTTTTGTAGCAGCATTAGATAACTAAGACAACCTGAATGTGCTTAGGATGTTACCTCCCCTACTGCACATAAAAGGAAGCAGCCACGTTCCTCTCCCTGCCCTAACCACTCTTAACATTTTACACACTTTATCTTTTTTATTACTATCATTACTCAAGATTTATTTTCTTTTTGTTGTTTAGAATAAGGAGCGCTGGTGACGCAGTGCCCAAGACATTTGGCTGCTAACCAGAAGTTTGGCAGTTCAAACCCACCACCCACTCTGCGAAAGGCAGATGGGGTAATCTACTTCCGTTAACATTTACTGCATTAGAAACACAGTGGGGGTCGCTATGAGTCAGAACTGGCTCAGTGGCAGTGGGCTTAGTTTTTGGTTTGGCTGTTGAGAATATATACAGCAGGGCATACACCAATCCAGCAATTTCTCCATCTACAATCAGTGACACTGATTACATTCTTCAAGTTATACAACCATTTTTGCCCTCATTTTCTGAATTGTACCTCCCCCATTAATATAAACTCAGTGCTGCCTAAGTTTCTTATCTAATCTTTCTGATTGTTGTCAGTTTGGTGCCATATAGGTAGTTCTTAAGAGAGCACAATGCTCAAGGCAGACATTCTTTACTAATTAAGCTAAACTATTGTTTGGTTTAAAAGAGACTACAGGGGATAATTTTGGTTTGAGATTTAAAGATTATCTCAGGGCAATTGTTCCAGCATCCTTCCAGACTCAGTGGCTCCAGAAGGTCTGAATTCCATGATAATTTGAAATTCTGTTCTGCACTTCCCCCTTTTTGATTGTTGTTATTGTTGTTATGTGCCCTCAGACCCGACTCATAGCGACCCCTTCTTGGGTTTCCGAGGTGGTGTCACTATGGAAGTAGATTGCCCAACCTTCCTTCTGAGGAATGGCTGGTGGGTTTGAACCGCCAGCCTTCTGATTAGCAGTCAAGTGCCTTAGGCACTATGGTACCAGAGCTCCTCCCCTTTTGGTTAGGATTCATCTATAGAATCTTTGATCAATACATCCAGTACTGGTAGTTAGGTGCCATTCAGTTCTGACTGTAAAAAGTTGAATTGACAAAAATTGTGTGATAGATATATTTACAACAACAACAAAAAAAAAACAGCAGCTGCTGAAGTTTCTTATGTACACTAAAACACCTCACAGAATTTGGTTTCTTGGTTTGGAGGTTTAAGGTCATGGTTTCACAGGACATCCTAGTTACTTGGCCTAATATTATGTTTAGTGCTTCTGTTGTACCTCCTTGTTTATTAGGTAGTTTCCGGTATTTTAAAAGCTTGCAAACGACCATCCAAGGTGTAGCAATTGGTCTCTTCCTGGAGCAACAGAGAGAGAAGGATAATCAGGAATAGGAAAGAGGAGGAAGTGGAATATATGGCTAATTGCCTCCATGGTCAACTGCTTCCTTTTCCTTGAGACCACAGTTTGTAATTTTTAGGTTTGTGAAGTAGGGATTATGCACTTACAGATGAAGAAATTAAGGTTTGTCCCAGAGTTTATCTCCAGTGGATAATTGGCATATCTCTGGCTTTCTAGATGGAATGATGCTTCTCCCCATTCAGAAGTCCACTTACAACTCTGTTAAGCTAGTGTTATCTGTGAAATTTTATCTGGTTAGAGAAAGATGATGAAAAATGAATATGAATGACATGTAAAACAAATATTCTAAATAATTCCAAAAATGGCATGAGAACTACACTATAAAGTTGTGAGAGTCAAATTAGTTAAAGGAAAACAAACTGCCAAGTAGATACAGTTTTCTAAATACCCGTCAGGCCATTTCCTTGCTATAGAATATTCGCTATCTGGTACAGTCTAATCAGAGTAGCTATTTGGATACTTACCTAATCTCCAGTAGTGCTTTCCCTTTTAGAACAACAGCAAGTGTGCATCTCAGGCTTGTGGTGGAAGAAACTCAACTTGTTTATTAATTATTATTATTAAGATAGGAAACAGAGAAGTATATAGATCAAATGGATTCAGATTTTGAACACTTTCTGTGTGCCAGGAGCTTTCTAATTATCACATAAACTTTCTGAATGGAGAATGATAGAATCTCCATTGTTCACTTGTCCCAGGCTATATAGTTACAGCTAACACTTGAGTACTTAACTGTAAGCAAAGGCACTGTTCAAAGTGCATTACATACATTCCAGTAGCATGTTTATCATTTCATCGTTATAACAACTCTGTAAAATATTGCTTTTATTGTAATCTTTAATTTATCAATAACAAAATGAATTTAAAGAGATTAGACAATTTGTCCAACAATATTGCAAAGTTGGGACTACAAACTCTAGCTTATTTGACTCCAAAGTCTGTGCTCTATTTCAATATGCTACCAAAGCTTCTGGGAGGAGCTCTGTGCCTAAGGCATTTGACTGTTAACCAGAAGGTTGGCTGTTCAAACCCACTAGCCAGGGAGCTCTGGTGGCATAGTGCCTAAGGCATTTGACTGCTAACCAAAAGTCTGGTGATTCAAACCCACCAGCCACTCCTTGGAAGGAAGATTGGGCAATCTACTTCTATAGAGATACCACCCCAGAAAACCAAGGAGAGGCTGCTATGAGTCAAATCCACTCGAATCGACTCGATGGCAGTGGGTTGAGTTTTGACCACAGCTTCTAGCATTAATTATCATTAATCATCACTGTCATTTATGAAGTAAGTGTGGCTGTGGGGGGTGTGGGTGGGGTTGGAGTGTCAGTGAGAGAGGCATTTAGGAGGAGTCATTGTACCATTTCAAAGACAGGTGGTGCCTTCTCTCCTAAACAGGCTACTTGTGGTGAAATCAGGTTGGAAGGACAAGAGAGGTTGAGGAAGGTGGACGTGGCTGGTTGGGCCTGCTCAGGAACTGATTACATCTGAGCCTTTGGCCCTTTGCCTGCCAGCTGACTCAGAGTTGGCAGATGGGCAGGTTAATTTCATGGGCTGTGTACTTCAAAGGATCTGATTCCTGGCACTGCTATGCATATTTCTTTTCAGAGGGCACAGCCTCATGGGGAAGGAACAGGATGGTCTCCATGAAGTGCTTGTGAAAGGCCTACGCAATGTTTGCTCTAAATCCAAATATACACAGCCTGTTATGGATTTAGCAATAAAAGCCACAGGGCCAGCCCTGATTACAGTTGAAAACTGGATATTTATACCATAAGTAAATCTGCAGTAAAACACAGCAGTTAAGAACATGGACTGCAGAAACCGATAGACCTGGATTCCAATCTTGGCTTTACCATTCAACTGTAAATAGATTACTAGACCTCAGTTTCCTCTTGTGCAAAATAGGGATTATAGTAATATCTATGGTTTTTGTGGGAGTTCCTTGGTAGTATAAACAGTTGGCATGCTCAGCTGCTGACCAGAAGATTAGAGATTAGAGTTTATCTGCCTTGGAAGAAATGTCTGACAATCTACTTCCAAAAACTCAGCTATGGAAAACCCTATAGAGTACAGATTCATTCTCTGACACACATGGGGTCGCCAGGCATCATTGGAATTGACTTGATGATAGCAACTGGTTTTTATAGTTATTGTGAGGATTAAGCTATGATGGGTATAAACATATACTACAGAACCTGAAACATAGGAAATGCTCTTAAAATGTTAGTCATTATTATTTAATGAAAACTTATATTTCATAAGAGAATTTCAGGGCTTAAGCCAAAGGCCAAAGAAATTAATGGATTCATCTTTCACTTAACAAAGCTTTGTTAAATATTTGTTAAATATTTAAATTAAATATTAAGTGTTTCTTAGAAAATGGACCTTATCAGATCACTTAAACTTAATCCCAGCTCTGCCATTAACCAGCCATGCAACTTTGAGAAAGCAACAACTTCTTGGAGAATGTTTCTCATCTCTCAAATGAGGATGATTGATACTAGAACCCACTTTTCTAAGAAGAGTTTAAGGTATTGATAGTAAACTCTCAATGTGGGCAGAGACACTGAGGTAAACTCTTTCCAAGCATTCATTTAACCCTCACAGTATACCAGTGTGGTAGAGTCTAGTTAGTTGTTCACCAAGCCATTTTCCTTTTCCCCCTGAGCACACAGAAGGACTGTTTCCTGGCCTCCCTTGTAGTTAGGTGCAACCACATTGCTGAGTTCTGACCAATGAAATGTGGTCAGAAATGATAAAAACCCCCTTCAGGCCTGACCCATGAAATTTTCCCTGTCATTCTCCATACTGTCTTTCTTCCCTCATCTCTCAGAGGATCCAGCAGAACCATTAGGTATGAAGAGTTCTCTCTTCCTCCCCTCCACCTCCAGTCTGCATTGGGCTGTGATGTGCTTTGGACTGCAAATCCAATGCAATATGTGTGTGAATTGAACTGTGGGCTTGTTCTGTTAAGTCACTGAGATGTCGAGGTTGTTTGTTACCACAGTTAGCACATCCTGACTAACACAACAAGGTTTGATGAGAACTCAGAGAAGGGAGAGATAAATTTTTTAGTGTTTGGCATATAATGTGCAATTAAAGGCATGATTAACCTCATTACTTAAGAAAGATGAAGACTGCTTTTATGAGATAAATTGTAAGCAAATATCTATAAAATCTTTTGGGTAAAGAGTGAGAAGATGTCAGCTATCACTGACTTACATTCTAGTTTCCAAAGTTACCAGGAACTCTTCAAAGAATGGAGGCACCACTCCTTCAGTACCTCATGCTCCATGGCCTGCTAATCAGTTCAAGACATCCCTCCACTATTCATAAAAACAGGTAACAAACAAGTATGAATATAGTTTTTTTATATTGTACTGGAAATCTTTCTTACACATTGATGAGGTTTTCTTTGGAGTATTCAAATCCAAGAGCTTAAGTGTGTGTTTCAGATTTTGCTGTCAAATTAACCTATATATAATCAATTGTTTCCTTTACTCTAAAAAGTTTTCTGAATAGTATATTGCTTAGCTAGAGTCATATTTTTAGTTTGAGTAATTATATTCCTATCATATGGAATACCCTTAGTCACTGAATGATCTTGCCATATTTTTAAACTAGAAAATATCACTGTGTTTTCCCTTTCATGCTGTCTTAGATATCTAATACTGCTATAACGGAAATACCACAAGTGGATGGCTTTAACAAATGAATTTTAAAAAATAAATAAATAAAAATAAATTTTAAAATAATTTTTTTTTATTCTCTCATGGTTTGGGAGCTCTGGTAGCATAGTGTCTAAGGCACTTGACTGCTAACCAGAAGGCTGGAGGTTCAAGCCCGCTAGCCACTCCTTAGAAGGAAGATGGGCCAATCTACTTCCGTAGTGATACTGCCTCGGAAACCCAAGGAGGGGTCGCTATGAGTCGGGTCCAACTCGACAGCACATAACAACAACAACAACAACTCATGGTTTAGGAGGCTAGAAGTCTGGGCAAAAGAGGCACAATACAAGCCTGACCACAGCTTCTTTCAGCTAGGTCTTTTGTGCTCTCCATGAAGAAGCATCCCACTCCTGGAGAACTGCAGTGGAGAGGAAGAGCCAAAGGAGCTACATCTTCTCAACATGTGATTAAAAAGAGGAACTAAAATGGCTTCATATTCCACATTCATTCTCATTTGTTCATTCTTTTGCTCCTTATTAAATAGACCCTATTGAATAGCCAGCTACCAAACACTATGCTAGTTAACTGAGAAAGGAGAGAACTGTGTCATAAGATAGCATGTGGAGAAAATTGTGTGGCTAGCACCTCAGACTTCACAGCTGTGTATATACGGGTACTGTTCATTGGGAAGAAGTGGAAAAGGCTAATAAGATTGGTGGAAAAAGTATGAACTTTGGCCTCAGAGGGATTGGGGCTTGAATCAGGTTCTGCTTACTTTCTATATGAACTCAAACCTTTCACATCTTCAAACCTCCATTTCCTCTTGTGTTAAATAGGAATGATACACTTACCATGAAGGGTTAAAATGAAGGTTCAGTGAGGTCATTCGAGTAAAGCGACTAACTCTTAGTGACTCTTCCTTTTCATGAAAACTTTCTGGTCCTTTGCCCTTCCAATGTCTCTACTCCAAGTTTCATTTTTCTCTTCTGTGGTTCTTGTTCTCTTTAAACCTGACCTTAATTTGCTGTAATACATGCTCTGGTACATATAACAATAATAAAATAATAAAAATGGAGAAGTGGAGTGGGACACAGAGTGTACTTTTCTCCCAACCAGGAAGCCACCCTCCCACTCTTCTACCCACGCAGCCATCATTGTTTCAAACAAAGGCCTGGGCCTCAAAGACCATTCAGTCTTAATTGTCTATAACCAAGCATTTCAGGCTATCTTGATTAGTATATCAAAAGAGACCCATTTGATCAAGCGGACTATTACCACATTTGTTCTTTACCCCTCAGAAAATGGTCAGACTATTAAGAGAGAAAAAGGAAGTTTTCTAAGGAATGCTGGTATGTCATTCTTAGGCTCTTGGTACATCAGGACAAATGCCCTTTGTGCTTCCCTGGATAGTGTTGGCAATGGTTCTTTGTGTATATTTGTACCCTGCTCTAAGCACTGAGAAAGTTGTTTTTCATTTAGTTGTTCATTCATTCATTAAATAGACATTTATAGAGCACCTACTATGTACCAGGCCTGTGGTAGATCTTGGGGATACAGCAGTGAGAAAGATAGACAAGACCCTTACCCCTGTGAAGCTTACATTCTAGCAATGTAGACAGACAAAATCATGTCATTAAATATATTTTAAAAGAAAATTGTGACAGCTTATAAAGGAAATAAACAAGGTAATGTATAGAGTAATTGGCTAAAGAGATAGGCCCTTAGAGGTAGGTTGGTTAGAGTGAGTCTTTCTGAAGAGGGAATATTTAAGGTGAGACCTCAAATATGAGAAATGCCAATTACGTAAGGAAAGAGCTTTTTGGGTAGAGGGAATGTTAAGTGCCAAGGGCTCTGAGTGAGGGGAGAACTTGGTATGTTTGGAGAAATGAAAAGGATATGAAATGAGAATGGAAAACCTGGCAAAATGAAAAAAAAAAAAAAAACAGGGTTTGTTATTAGGAGTATAGAATTTTACATTAAGTACAATTCATTCATCATTCAGCAAACATTGATTAAATGCCTAGTGTGTGTCAGGCACTGTTCTAGATACTAGACATGCCACAGTAACACAACAGGTAAAAATCTCTCCTTCTTAAAAATTGCTTTCTAGTGGGAGGGACCAAAACCAAAAACAAACCAAACTCACTGCCGTTGAGTTGGATCCAACTCATAGCGATCCCTCCTTGGGTTTCCAAGGAGGGATCTCTATGGCAGTAGATTGCCCAATCTTCCTTCTGAGGAGCGGCTGGTGGGTTTGAACCACCAGACTTATGGTTAGCAGTCAAATGCCTTAGGCACTATACCACCAGTGGGAAGGATAGACAATAAACAAAATACACAAGTAAAATATGTAGTAATCTTGTTGTTATTTGCCATCGAGTGGGACCGGATTCATAACGACTCCTCCTTGGGTTTCCGAGGCGGTTTCACTGTGGAAGTAGATTGCCCAACCTTCCATCCGAGGAGTGGCTGGTGGGTTCGAACCTTAGTGCTAAAGAAAAAAATTTAACAAGCTGAGAAAAAGGAGTTATATGTAGGGTTGTAAATTTAGATAAGAATCATTAGGGAAAGCTTTAGTGGGAAAAAAAAATTACATTTAAGTAAACATTTGAAGAACCGTGGGCCACTCCAATATTTAGGGGTCAGGGAAGATGAAGAGGACTGGGAAAGGAAAATGAGAAGGAGTATCTAGAAAAATAAGAAAGGAACTCAGGCAAATGTCTTAGAAACTGGAAAGTGTTTCAGGGAGGGGAGAGAAAGAGCAACAGTATGAAATGCTGCAGATGGTAAATAAAGATGAGAACTAAGACATAATCGTTGGATTTAGTGATGTGGAAATCATTGATGACCTAGAGAAGAGCAGTTTTGCTGCCATTGTGGAAGCAAAACCCTGGTAACTTCAGAAGAGACTCCAAAAACTGGAAACCTTCAGTATAGACAACACTTTCGACTTTTACCATAAGAAGAGGAATTAAATGGGGTAGTGGCCACAGGGAAAGTTAGATCTAAGAGAGTTTTACCTCTAACTTTTTCTAAATGTTGAAACTTAGAAAAAAGTTGAAAATACAGTGCAATACCCATATACCTTTCACCTAGTTGCAGCAATTGTTGACATTTTGCCACGTTTGCTTTCTCTCTAGAAAGAAGGATCTTTAAAATATTTTTTCAAATTGTAATATAATGCATATATAAAAAAGACCACAAAACAAAAATGTGTAACTCATGATTAATCACAAAACAAACATCCATGTAATCAACACCAATGTGGAGAAATATACTGCTAGCACTGCTGAAGTCTCGTCATTCTCCTCCTTCCATTCAAGAGATACTTTATAGTAATACCATTTTGCTTTTCTTTATAGTTTTCTTTATAGTTTTACCATTTACTAATGAGCTCTGGTGACATAGTGCCTAAGGCATTTGACTCTTAACCAGAAAGCTGGTGGTTCAAACCCACCAGCCACTCCTAGGAAGGAAGGTTGGGCAACCGTTGTGATACTGCCTCAGAAACCCAGGGAGGGGTCACTATGAGTCCATCCGATTCCACGGCAGTGAGTTAGGTTTGGTTTTTTTGGTATAGTTTTTTCAATTTTATGAAAGGAATAATTGTTGTTGTTGTTATGTGCCGTCGAGTCAGTCCCGACTCATAGTGACTGACCCCTCCTTGGGTTTCCGAGGCAGTGTCACTATGGAAGTAGATTGACCAACCTTCCTTCCGAGGAGTGGCTGGTGAGTTTGAACCGCCAGCCTTCTGGTTAGCAGTCAAGTGCCTTAGGCCCTATGCTACCAGAGAAAGGAATAATATGTACCATAAATACTCTTTTCTATCTGACTTCTTTTGCTCAACATGTTGTTCACTTTGCTCAATATGTGTTTATTTTTTCATTGTATAATATTCTGTTATAAAAGTACACCACCATTTGTTTACTCATTCTAGTTTATAATCATTAGGGGCTGTTTCAAGTTTTTTGCTCTTGAGAATAACGCTTTTATGAACGTTCTCGTGTATGTTTCTTGATACACATACACATGCATTTCTATTGGATGTATCCCTACAAGTAGAATTGCTGGGTCAGAGGTATATGCATAAGGAGCTCTGGGGCGTAGCAGATAAAGCACTTGACTGCTAACTGGAAGGTCAGCGGTTCAAACTCATCAGTTGCTCGGTGAAGGAAGACAGGGAGATCTACTTCTGTAAAGATTTATAGCCTCGGAAACCCAATGGGGATTGCTATGAGTTGGAAAAACTTGATGGCAGTGAGTTTGTTGTTGTTGTTGTTAGTTATATACGTATTCAACTTCCATAGCTGAAACTAGACTCTTACCCGATGGTTGTACCAATTTACATTCCTATCAGAGATGTATGAGAGCTGTTGCTTCACATCCTTACCAACAGTTGATATTGTCTGTTCTACTTCTTCTTTTAAAATAATTACCATTTTGGTGGGTGTGTAGTGATACTGTGGCTTTAATTGACATTTCCTTCAATACTAATGTTTTTTGGGTCATTTGGGTCAAACATGCCTGTTTAAGATTTTTACCCACTGTAAAAATTGAGTTGTTGGTCTTTTTCTTAATGATTTGTATTGATTTCTTACTGATTTGTAGATATGGGTCCTAGTAGGGCTGTATGTATTCCACACATGGTCTTTCACTCTGTGGCTTGAATTTTCATTTACATTTTGATGAAAAGAAGTTTTTATTTTTATGTAGTCAAATTATCAATCTTTTCTTCTTGAGGTTCTGTTTAGGAATTTTACATCTACCTCAAGATACTCTCCTATGTAATCCAGAAGTTGTATTGTTCTGCCTTCCATAGTTAGGGCTATAATGCATCTAGAATTTTTATATTGTCTTTCCTTTTTCAGCATATGAACATCCAATGACCCAGCACCATTTATGAAAGACTGTCCTTCTCCCTCTGTTTGAAAGTGTTACGTTTGTTATAAATCAGGTGTTCATATGGCAGTTTGTTTCTGGACTCTGTGTTCTATGCCATAAGTTTATTTTTTATCCTTGCACCATTGTCACACTGACTTGTATACTGTAGCTTTATAGTAAGCCTTGATTTCTGATACAGCAACTACATCTACCTTGCTCTTTTTAAAAAATGTCTTGGCTATTCTTAGTCCTTCCCATAAATTTATAGGATTTATAGTTTTATTTATCTTAGTCTTACAAATTTTAGAAATGCTTTTTTGTTTTTTAACATTTCATTTTCTGTTTGTTGTTAGCATACAGAAACACAACTAGTTTCTATTTTGGGTCTTTATCCAACAATGTTAGACTTACTTTTTAATTCTAATAATTTATCTATAGATTATTTTGGATTTTCTATGTATGTAACCTGTGAATAATAACAGCTTATTTCTTCTTCTTCTTCTCACTCTGAAATTATGTCTCCTCTTTCCTAGTACTTTTAAAATAATGATTAAATCTTTGCTCCATCTGGAATTGATGCTTAGTGTAAAGTATGAGATATAGCTTCAAGCTAATTGTTTTTTCCACATGAATATACTGGTTCTTATGTAACAGCAGATGAGGAGCTCTGGCAGCATAGTGCCTAAGGCACTTGACTGCTAACCAGAAGGCTGGCGGTTCAAACCCACCAGCCACTCCTCGGAAGGAATATGGGGCAATCTACTTCCATAGTGATAACTGCCTCGGAAACCCAAGGAGAGGTCACTATGAGTCAGGTCCGACTGGAGGGCACATAACAACAACAATATAACAGTAGTTAAGTAAGCCAACTTTTCCTCAAAAGTAGAATGGAGAGTGGGTGCAAAAATGGAATCAAGGAGATGTTTTAGGAGTCCAGTATAGTAGTTAAGACACCAAAAGATGGTAGCAGAGATGGAGAAAAGTATATAGACTGGAGTTGTATTTTAGAGGCAAAATACATGGCAGACAAGAGGCTGATCATATTATGCTAAAGCTCTGCAAATTTCTTGGAAATCTTAGGCTGTAAGACAAATAATTAGTTAGAAAAACAAACAAAAACAAAACCCACTGACATTGGGTCGATTCTGACTCATAGCAACCCCCATTGGGTTTCCAAGGCTGTAAATCTTTATGGAAGTAGATTGCCCCATCTTCCTCCCGCAGAGCAGCTGGTCCATTTGAAGCACTGACCTGGTTAGCAGCCAAATGGCTTACCCACTATGCCACCAGATCTCCTTGATTAGTTAAATGTTGTTATTATGTGCCCTCGAGTCAGCCCCGACTCATAGCAACCCCTCCTTGGGTTTCTGAGCCAGTATAACTACAGAAGTATGATTGCCCAACCTTCCTTCCGAGGAGTGGCTGGTGGGTTTGAACCGCCAGCCTTCTGGTTAGCAGTCAAGTGCCTTAGGCACTATGCTACCAGAGCTCCCATAATTAGTTAAAAGGGACTATAAATATAATTGAACGTTTGCTCTAACCTCATCTATGGTCAGATTCACTCTTACTTACTAGCCACCTGTAGTGATAGAGAACTCATTACCTCCTATGACAGCACTTTCTATTTATTCAATTCACCTCACAAAAGCTGCTCTTTGTTAGGTGTTGTGTGAGTAACTAGGAAACACAGATAATCCAGAGAAGTTCAAATTCAAGGACGGCTCTCTTAGAGTCTCTCGCTTGATTGACTCTGCTCTCTGTTTTTCTCCTGAATTCTCTTGGAAAAAAGGATGTTCTCTCTTCCTTGTGCTGCTCACTCCTCAGAGTTTTGAAAAGGTCACAGCATTTTGGGGTTTCTCATCCTCTCTCCTTCTATTTTCTTGGCTGATCTGACATCAAGTTCCATTCCTATCCTGACCCAAATTTGGGAAACTTGAGACATTTGTGTTTGTGTTATTTTTCTGAAGAGTTTATCATGTCATTTAGGTACCCTTACTTTATAATGCAATTCTTGGAGAACTGATACTGATTTATTTAGAGTTAGATATTTTTGTTTTTGTATTAGTGTTCACTTTATAAAAAGAACTGTATTCATCAAGTATATAATTTAGTTTGGGGAATAAGAGACTTAGATAGCCATATAATCAATTGCCTTCTGAAGCTTAGCAAATACTAACCAAAACCAAAACCAAACTCACTGCCTTGGGGTCAGATCCCACTCATAGCAACCCCTCCTTGGGTTTCTGGGGTGTTATCACTACAGAAGTAGGTTGCCCCCAGCAGCCCATTAGTCTTCCAAAGTAGTTGTATTAATTGTGCGTACATAATCTCCATCTTATTTAGCAGTCAATATATATAATGAAGATGTTCTCTTCATTGTCAGGTACTTTTGTGTAATCTTTGAAAATGACTATATTTACAGTGTCAAAAGTCTTAGTACTATTTGACATGTTTCCCAGAAAAATGAGAAAGGAGAAGAGAAGAGAGTGTTTTTTGTGAAGAGGGTGACCTTAGTCAATTCAGAATGGAGACAGCTGTGAATTATAATGGGTTCCTCTGAGAATTGTCATGGTTAACCTAAACTAATGATATGGTGGCTCAGGGAATAATTCAGTGCTATGGGCAGTTTGCTTTCTGTATGATGTAAAATACTCTTTTCTCCCTGAATCTTTTCTTAAGCCTAAGGAACATGGAATAGTATAAAGGGCATTGGTTTTGTTGTCATGTATATTTGACTTTGAATTCTGATAGGAATCTCCTGGGTAGTTCAATAGTTTTATTATTATTATTATTTTGTATATGTTACTTAACTTTCTAATTCCTTTTTTCCCTATATTTAGTGGATTATATTATTTCCCTAATAAGATTGCTATGAAAATGAATGAATGTCATTAATCTTATATATTAAATCTCACTAACTCACTGCCGTCAAGTCAGTCCCAACTCATAGCAACACCTCCTTAGGTTTCCAAGTCATTATCTCTATGGAAGGAGATTGCCCAACCTTCCTTCTGAGGAGTGGCTGGTGGGTTTGAACTGCCAGCCTTCTGGTTAGCAGTCAAATGCCTTCGGCACTACACCACCAAAGCTCCTATATACTAAATATGTATCACTTTATATAGTGATATATGGTACATGTTGTTATTGTTGTTGTTATTTGCTGTCGAGTCAGTCCCGACTCATAGCGACCCCTCCTTGGGTTTCCGAGGCAGTATCACTACGGAAGTAGGATTGCCCAACCTTCCTTCAATATACATATATCTGTCTGTCGATATCTCTATCTATCTATTTACATCTATATCTAATCACCGATATAAACACATAGTACATATTTAGTAATATTAGGGACCAAATTCTCTACCATGTATTTCCTTTCTTGTTTTATTATTGTGGTAATGTAATATATCACAAAGAAATTTGCTGTTTGAACTATTCTTAAGTGTACAAATCAGTGACATTAATCATGACCACCATGCTGTGCAACCATCACCACTTTTTCCAAATATTCCCTTTCTCTGAATCCATTCATTTCCCAAAATAGATTCTGTCTCTCCTTAGTATCTGGCATGCATTGTGTCCTCAAATCCTGCTTCTGAAATGCTTTTCAAATTGGTTTCATTATTTCCATTCCTTCTGGCAATGCCGTAGTTCAGGATACTGTTGTGTCTTGGCTAGATTACAGCAGCAACATTTTAACTAATGTATTTCCTTCCCTCCAATCTTGTAATCCATCCTCCACATTGACCAGAGCTTCTCAAAGCACAATTCTGATTTTGACTCAATATCTCTTGCCTAAATATTTTTATTGAACAATCTTTATTTCAAAGATCTTATCTCATTCATCTTTGTATCTCCAATGTCAAATAGGTTATTCCATGTTAACCACCTCCTTCATTAACTTCTCCAGTTTTCTGTAATTGAGGTTAGGTTATGGCAAACTTTCTGAACAAAAAGATCTATAAGTGGCTTTTAAACAAACAACAACAACAAAAAAAACTGTGCTCAACGGGTAACTGAAATGTTGCCAGTTCTAACTCACTAGGCGGTATCACAGAAGATCCAGGCCTGGCTGTTGGCTTCCGTGAAGATTACAGCCAACCCGACTCTGTAGATAACAGAGGTTTTCTAAATGAACACTAAAAAATGCCTAAACATATATATATAAGTGAGATATGAAAATTAAAACTAAGATAATATTTTTTATCAGTTTGGCAAAAGTCACAAAGTTTGGTAAACCATTATTTTGGTCAGGGAGTGGGGAAACATTCTCATACATTGTTGATGGGAGTGTAAATTGGTACAATCTTTTTGGCAATTCTCACTCACAGGCTGCTCCGAGGGAGAAAGATGTGGCAATCTGCTTCCATAAAGATTACAGCCTTGGGAACCCTGTGGGGGACAGTTCTACTCTGTCCTATAGGGTTACTATGAGAATCAACTCAACAACAATGGATTTGTTGTTATTTTATTAATTTTTGGTTACTTATCAAAAGTGATCATACTTGTGACCCAACATTTCCATTTATCCTACAGAAATACTTACACATACAAGATATATATGAAGAATATTCATTGTAGCATTGTAATAACAAAAGAGAGAATAATAGAAATATCTATCAATAGGGTGATTGTTATGTAAATTAAATGTATCCATAAAGAGTAATTCTATGGAGCCATTAAAAAGAATGATGCAAATTATATGTAATGATGTAGAAAGAGCACCAAGATAAATTAAAAAGCAAAATGCATAGCTCTCTCTATATATATGCTAGGATTTGTACAAAATTTTAAGAGATACCTATGTATATATATTAATATCTCTGGAATGACATACAAGGGATTGAAGACAGGGATTATTCTGAAGAGGTACACTAGGGACAAAGGATTAGGGGTAGGAGAGAGATTTACACTCTATACCCTTCAGTACTGTTTAATTTTTTTTTCACCAGACACATGTTGTTTTTCAAAAGTAACAGAGGAATGTTTAAGCAAATTATGACAGATAGCCTTGATGAGCTATGACTCTGGTACTGTGCTTCCTCTCAAAAAGATTTTATGAAGTAGCATTATTTATCTTTAACAGCAGTGTAAACTGAGGATTGATGAGATGGAATCTCTGGCCAATGTTTTTGTGTCACTGAGAGGAAGAGTAGGCATATGAGCTCTTGTCTACTTGGCACCAGATCCCTGAAGCTTGCCTTGAAAGTACTTCATAGTTGTTAGATGCTGAGGAGTCGGTTGTGACCCATACTGACTGTATGTATAACAGAATGAAACACTTCCTGGTCCTGCCCCATGCTCACAATTGTTGCTATTTTTAGCTCATTGTTAAAGCCACTGTGTCAATTCATCTCATTGTGGGTTGTCCTCTATTTCAATGGCCTTCTACTTTACTAATCATGATATCCTTCTCCAGGGATTAGTGCCTCCTTATAACATGTCCAAAGAGAGATAGAGTCTTACAATTCTCACTTCTAAGGAGGACTCTTGACTATCCTTCCAAGACAGATTTGTTCATTCTTCTGGCACTCCATGGTACAGTCAATATTCTTTGCCAAGACCATAATTCAAAGCCTTCAATTCTTCTTAGGTATTCCTTATTCATTGTCCGGCTTTCAGATGCATATGAGGTGATTGAAAATACCATGGCTTGGGTCAGGTCCTCAAAAGTGGACTAAGCACATTAGTCCTCAAAGTGACATCTTTCCTCTTCAACACTTTATAGAGGTCTTTTGCAGTAGATTTGCCCAATGCAAGACATCATTTGATTTCTTGACTGCTATTTCCATGGGTGTTGATTGTATATCCAAGTAAAAAGAAATTCTTGACAACTTCAATATTTTCTCCATTTATATTGATGTTACTATTGGTCTAGTTGTGAGGATTTTTATTTTCTTTTTACTAAGGTGTAATCCATACTAAAGGTTGTAGTCTTTGATCTTCATCAGTAAATGCTTCACATAGTCTTCACTTTCAGCAAGGAATATTGTGTCATCTGTATATCACAATCCTGATGCCACCTTCTTCTTCATATAGTCTAGCTTCTTGGACAACTTGCTCAGCATACAGATTGAATGAGTGTGGTAAAAAAGATGGAGCCCAGACACAATTTTCCTCATTTTAAACCACAAAGTATCCCCATGTTCTGTCCAGTGACTGCCTCTTGTTCTATGTACAGGTTCCTCATAAGCACCATGAAAGGTTCTGGAATTCCCATTCTTTGTCATGTTATCCATAATGTGTTATGATCCACACAGTCAAATGCTTTTGCATAATGAATAAAACAATGTTTCTGATATTCTCTTCTTTCAGTCAAATTCCATCTGATATCAGCAATGATATCCCTGGTTGCACATCCTCTTCAGAGGCTACCTTGAATTTCTAGCAGTTCCCTGTTAATGTACTCCAACTTTTTTAAGTTATCTTCAGCAAAATTTTACTTGTATGTGATATTAATGATATTGTTCAATAATTTCTGCATTCTGGTGGATCACCTTTCTTTGGAGTAGGCACAAATACGGATCTCTTCCAGTTGGCAGGCCAGGTGTCTGTCTTCCAAACTTCTTGGCATAAGTGAGTGAGCACTTTCTGTGCTGTATCCATTTGCTGAAACATCTCAGTGGATATTCTGACTCCTGGAGTCTTGTTTTTTGCAAATTCCTTCAGTGAAGCTTGGACTTCTTCCATCAGTATCATTGGTTCTTGATCATATGCTAACTCCTGAAATGGTTGAACATCAACCAATTCTTTTTGGTACAGTACTTCTTCCATCCTCTTTTGATACTTCCTGTGTCATTCAATATTTTGCCTGAATCAATCCTTCAATATTGTAACTCAAGGTTTAAATTTTTTCTTCAGGTCTTTCAGCTTGAGAAATGCCGAGTGTGTTCTTCCCTTTTGTCCTTCTTTCTCCAGGTCTTTGCACAGTTCCTTGTAATACTTCACTTTGTCTTCTTGAGCCACCCTTTGAAATCCTCTGTTCAGCTCTTTTACTTCACCATTTATTCCATTCATGTCAGTTATTCTGCATACAAGAGCAACTTTCAGAGTCTCTTCTGACATCATTTTGGTCTTTTTGACTTTTTAATGACCTTTTACATTCTCTGTGTAGGATGTCCTTGCTGTCATCTCACAAGTTGTCTGGTAATTGGTCATTAGTGTTTATGCATCAAATCAATACTTGAGATGGTCTCTAAATTTAGATGTGATACACTCAAGGTTGTTCTTTGGCTCTTGTGGATTTGTTTTAATTTTCTTCAGCTTTAACTTGAACTTCCACATAAGCAATTGATGATCTGCTTGGTAGCAGACCCCTGGTCTTGTTCTGACTGATGATATCAAGTTTTTCCATATTCTTTTCCCACAGATGTAGTCAGTTTGGTCCTGTATATTCCATCTGGTGACGTCCATGTGTGTAGTCATTGTTTATATTGTTGAAAAAGGTATTTGCAATGAATATATCATTATTCTTGCAAAATTCTAATGTGCGATCTCCCACATCTTTTCTCTCACCAAGGCCATATTTTTCAAGTACTGATACTTCTTTGTTTCTAACTTTCACATTCCAATCCATAGTAATTTGCAATGCATCCTGATTGCATGTTTTATCAATTTCAGACTGTAGAAGTTGGTAAAAATCTTCAAATTCTTCACCTTTGGCACTAGTGGTAAGTTAGAATAATAGTCAGATTAACATGTCTTCCTTGTAGTTATATGGATATTATTCTATTTCTGAGAGCATTGTTCTTCATGATAGAAATTACCTCTGTTGTGAAAACACTTCATTGCCTTCTGAGTATCATTCTGCATGTCTGTGCTGTTTCCTCATTAGAATGGAAACTTCTTGAAGGTGGGAGCCATTTATCTCTTTATTATCAGTCACTATCACAATGACTGGCACATAGTGTTGTAGTTAAGGTGTGTGTCAACTTGGATGGGGCTGGTTGAATGGGTGGGCAGCTGGTGGTAATTATTCCGCATGATGAGACTGGCAATCAACTTCATGGTGAAGTAGCTGTTTTAGGGATGTAGTCTGTTTCCCATATATAAGAAGCAGCTTTGGGAATGGTCTCTAGCTTGTGGCATGCTTGAACCCTGCATGTAGCCAAGTTGTTATTCAGCAGCCTACCATGCTCTGCCAATCTTGGGGTTTTCAATAGACTTGAATTCATGGCCTGCCAGGTTGTTTGGTAACATTGGGACTGAGCCATTTTTATTTGTTGACCTTGGTCTTATTAGCCTCAAGAGCCAGTAGCTACCTGAGTGAAGAGATACCTCTAGCTTCAGTGGGCTGGGAGCAAGAGGCAGAGCTGAAGCCCAAGGTCAAAGGGCTTTCACCCAGCCCCTAGAGCCTGGCATTTTGAACTTGGACTTAAAGCCTCCAAACTGTAAGAGAATAAACTGTTGTTTGTTAAAGCTATCCCATTTAGGACTTCTGGTAAGGTGGAGGAATAGGCAGACAAGCAACACAGACCCTCTTCAACAAAGAAAAGAAAAAATAATTGGCAGGGATACAGAAGATAATCCCAGAGCCCTGAACTTTGAAAAGAACTATACAGAACTGGATTGGGCACCAACTAGTGGAACAACCTGAATGAAAACTGTGAGCACAGAGACGGTCAGAGCTGCGGACTATCAGCTATTCTGACAGGACCAACAGCATGAATATGTCCAAGTGGTATTGGGACCTGAGAAATGACCTAAGGATCAGCCCTGGTCACCAATGGCTACAGGGACAACTGCGCTGGTGGCCTATGACTAGGAAGAGAGACTGCAAGGAGGGAGGCAACCTGAGCTGTTGACTTTCCACTGTCCAGAGGGCACAGCTATTTTGATTGTTCACCCGTGGCAACCATTTTGAATATTTAAAGTGACAAAGGGCACAGCCATTTTCAATGTTTACAGGTGGCAACCATTTTGGATTTTAAAGTGATAGCATTCTGGTTTGGATTCCAGGGACCTAAGAATAGGCTCTGTTTGCCAAGGTCGGCAGGAACATATGAGAGGCTGACAACAGAAAAAGAGACAGGTTGTGAGTGTTTAAGTGCTGCCAACTAGCGAATAGAGGAGCACAGTACCCTGCTTGTGTAGATAACATACAAAGAAAATGAAGATAGTAGGCAAGTCACTCCAACATACAGTCACCATTTAAATATAAACACAAAAATGTCACAATGCCTCGGAGACAACAGTGCATCACAGTCCACACAAAGAAGCAAGATAAAGCAGGACAAACAAGGGACCAGGATACAGACCCAAAACACATCCCTGAGGAAGACACAGCATTGGAACTCCCTAAGGAATTCAAAAGAATTGTATTTAGGTATCTTCAACGAATTGAGAGACAGATAAAGGAAAACACAGAGAAAATCCTACAACAATTTCAAAAGACAATACAAGAACAAAATGATAAAATAAATGAAAAATAGAAATGACACAAAATCTACACACAGAAACCCAGAATATTAATACTAAGTTTTCAGAAATAGATAAGACATTGAATGGGCAAAGGGGGAGAATTGAATCAATGGAAGACAGAATTAGGGAGATTGAAGGCAAATACCTGAACACTTTTTTGGAAAGAGATAAAACAGAAAAAAGATCAAAACAAAATGAAGAAAGTCTAAGGTTCATGTGGGATACTATCAAAAAGAATAACCTATATGTAATTGGAATTCCAGAAAAGGAAGAGACAAATAAAACCACAGAGAAAATTGTTGAAGATTTGTTGGAAGAGAATTTTCTTAGTATGATGAAAGATGAGAATATATCCATTCAGGACATCCAACCAACCATAAACAGGATAGACCCCAAAAGAAAATTATCCAGACATATCATCATCAAACTTACCAAAACCAAAGACAAAGAACAAATCATGAGAGCAGCATGGGAAAAACAAAAAGTTACCTACAAGGGGCAACCAATAACACTAAGCTCAGATTTCTCAACAGAAACCATGCAGCAAGAAAACAATGATATGGTATATATAAAACCCTGAAAGAGAAAAGTCTCCAACAAAGAATTATGTACCCAGCAAAACTGTCCCTCAAATATGATGGTGAAATTAGGACATTTCCACATAAGCAGAAATTAAGGGAATTTGTTAAAACCAGATCAACCTTACAA
>NW_006921741.1:1519402-1521680 GCF_000298275.1 Orycteropus afer afer
CTGAGACTGGCCCCTAGCTGCCCTTCAGGTCTGGAATTGAACCCACACCTGTGGCTTCCAGCCAAACAAACGACAGGCATGCGAGGTGAACATTTATACTAGGTAGATACACTCCTTGGAGAGAACAATCATGGGAGAATAAGGGCTGTGTATGCACAGTGACATAGCTCAGGGGCAGGAGTGCATGGAGGGAAAGACACAGGGAAGAGGTAACTATAGGAATGAAGGGGGAGGGGAGCTGTTGCATTGTGGTAAATTGTAGTCAATGTCATGAGACAGAGTTATGTGAACTGCTGTATGGAAAATGAATTTGCTCTGTAAATCTTCACCCAAATCACAATAAAACAAAAAAAAAGTGATTGGCTTAAAACACACCCTACATTAATGTGGCTCCATTAATATAACAAAGAACACTATTTCCCAATGGGATTACATCCACAAGTACATTGTTGCTACGTGCCATTGAGTCTGTTTCAACTCACAGAGAAACCATGTTACAGAGTGTAACTGCCACATAGAATTTTCTTGGCTGTAATCTTCACAGAAACAGATCGCCACATCTTTCTCCCATGGAGCTGCTGGGTGCATTTGAACTGCCAACCTTTTGGTTAGCAGCTTATATGCTTAGCTGTTTGCTCCACCAGGCTACTTCCCACAACCTATAAGGGTTAGGATTTATAATACATATTTTTTGGGGACACATTCAATTTATAACAGATGGTAAAGCCTGCAGTCACGGAATTCAAGAGCAAATTGTTTTGTTTGATGATGATTGGTTTTCACAAGAGAATGGTTCAAAATGTTCTAAAAACATGTGCCTCTTCACATAGCTGACAAGAGCAAGTGTGAAACTGACCCTGCAGTTATTTTGTGAAATATTTTGCTAGATGCCTTTTGTTTCTAGCTCAACTTGGACTGCTCAGAGCAGGAATTGGCCCCCAGCCAATTTGCCCATGAAGGATTTCCCTCATGCATCAGTGAAGAAGTAAGTATTCCTGAAGAAGTTCTAGTGACCTACCTTTGAGAAGTGTAAACACTACACACATCACAAAGTTTTCAGACCCTGGAAAACTGTAGCATTTAGAGACTTTCCAGAACAATCAGCAACTCCTAAAAGGCATTTCTGCAAAACCAAAAAAAGTTATTGGGAATTTTCTAGAATAGTGCTTAAAGCAACACACCTTTAAAGAAATACATCTTTTTATTGATTTCTCTTAATTGCCCAGCTTCTCTGGTTTCATGAGCCAACCAATGGGGAACAAAGGAAGGCGATGACTCTATCAGCTAATCAAGACTTAAACCAAGAGTTTATCAGCTTAGAATCTCAGAGAACACCTTTCCCAGTACCACCTGATCAATGCAGAAAGGTGTAGTGGAAATAGCACAGACTGAAAACAGGAGGACCTGAATTTCAATCTGGGTTCGGGCAACAACTTGTCATGTGACCTTGGCAAATTCCTTCTGTAAATCTCTATTTCCTCATTTTGCAATGTTGTGGTGAGAATTTGATAATTCATCATCAGCACAGTTCCAAGCACACACTAAGCTCAAAACTAAACTCACTGCCATAGAATTGATTCTGACTCATAGCTACCCTCATTGGGTTCCCAAGACTATAAAATCTTTATGGAAGTGGATCACCCCATCTTCCTTCTGCGGAGTGGCTGGTGGGTTTGAACTGCTGACTTTCTGGTTAGTGAATAATTTGACAATGTCTTATTCACTACACCACCAGAGCTCCTTAAACAGACACTAGGTGTTCAACAAATCTTGTTGAACAAAATGAGATAATAGCATACTTAAAGAGTTTAATAAATATTATGTAATTCCCTTCCCACTCTCTATCTTTTTCCAGTTTCAGCTCAGGATACATTTTGCCTTTTGTTAAATTTTCATCCTTCAAGGCTGCTTCCAAAGGTCATGAAAATCTATTTTGAACCAGAAGTAAAATTTAACCAGAAAAAAAATTAATAAATAAAGCAGAGAAGGAGAGTGCAGTAGAAATGTATTCACTTTAGAGTTGTCCAAGTCCCCAAGGGACGGTTCTACTTTTCTATTTATTTGCCAAGAAAAAACTTGACCAATGTTGTTTAACCCATTGCCATCACGCTGATTCCAACTCATAGTGACCCTATTGGGTTTCCAAGGCTATAAATCTTTACGGAAGTAGATGGCCTCATCTTCCTCCCACAGAGCAGCTGGTGGGTTTGAACCTCTGACTTTTTGGTTAGCAACCAAATGCCTTACCCAGAGCTCCTTACTGTTATTTAGCAGATAT
>NW_006921741.1:1521795-1528972 GCF_000298275.1 Orycteropus afer afer
TTCTTCTGAGGAGTGGCTGGTGGATTTGAACCACCAGACTTCTGGTTAGCAGTCAAGTGCCTTAGGCACTATGCTACCAGAGCTCCTAATGTTTCTTTCTAGTGGTTTAAAATGAATTTGAGACAACCAATAGAAAACAGCCATTGTCAAATTGTGCATTAGAATCCTTTTATGCTTTGATGACGAAGACACTATGAAGTAGTGGTTGACTATATAGTTTTAACCTCTGATCAACATGGATTAAAGTACAAACTCTGTCACTTATTTTTGATGTGAGCTTGGGCAATTTATTTAACCACTTTGAGCTTTAGGATCCTCATCTGTGAAATGTAATAAGAGCACATACTTCACGGTCCTTGTGAGGATTAAATGAGACAATAGACTTACAGTGCTTCTACAGTACCTGTCATAGGTTTGCTCTCAAGAAATTGCAACTACTATTATTGTCATCATATTTAACATACTTTCATTAGGTAACTACCATTATTATTCCTATTCCACAGATAAGGAAATAGAGTCTTAGATGATGAATATAAAAATCTTCAGCACATCACCAGCCAAATAATAAAAGCTCAACATATAAGCTTAAAAAAACAAAAAGCAATGGTCTTCTACCTGCACATCAGGATCTGTAATTATAACTTAGCCAGGTATCGATCCTCTATGGTCTGCAGGCATTTTGTCTAGTGAAAGGAAACTGAAATGGCCTTAACTTGTCTGTCTACCCCTATGTGCTAGTAGTGTACAGCCAGAGTCCCCATATAGCTAGCATGTGGTCATTGTAGCTTGGTAAATACTTAATAATCAAATAAGTGGATGGGGTGAGCACACCAGTGGCAACCCTTCTAGGACTCTATTCTGAGTTTTCCCCATTAGGAGCTGTACCAGCATCCATTTCTGCCCCAGCCCCTCATTCATTGTTTCCTTTCTCATCTTAAAGCTCCAGGGAAATCAACAGAGGACTTTCCTCACTAAAAGGTGAAAGGATGTATGCCTTAAATAAAAACTTCAGGCTTCCTTGAGCTGTCAACCATGAGATTTCACCCAAAGTTCAAAATATGGGCCATTCACATCTAATTAAGAAACTGGTAGATTCTTTTTTCAAGGTAGGATTAGAAAGCCTAACATTATTGGGGATGAGCAGGTCTCATGTTGTTTTTGAAAGGAACATGTTTAAAGCCTGAATAAATCAGTAGTTAATTTTTGGAGAACTTGATTTAAACAAAGAGTTTTTTGTTTCCTTGCTTGTTTAATGCTCCAAAGGGAGACCAGACGGAGGCTGACATTGTTGGCCTCACCAGTGCTTCAGGGCTCTGATAGTATCTATCACAGGGCTGTAGAGGATAAGGAAGCAGACCTTAAACAAGTCTTTTAAGTATTTTTGACTTAGAGTAGAAATGCAAACATGAACCTAAAAACCTATTTGCAAATGATTGTTTTGGGTCAACTAGCAAAATAAAGTACAAATTTGAGAGTCCTTTTACAGATCATAGTTCAAGCATGTAGGAAAGATATTTTAATTTTTTTTTTTTTTTTGAATGCAGCATGTTTGAATGTCACTGTGCATTTCAAAACAGGAAAACTAGTCTAGGAAAAGGAAAGTGAAAGTATATTGTAGTGACTTTGGAGTCAGGTAGCACTAGGCTAGACTGCTAGAATTTTGGCCCAGTCAATTACTAGTATGTGAGGCTGAACAAGTTATATGTGTGTATGTTTGTATTTATATATATATATTTAAAAAAAAAAAAACACCTCACTGCTGTTGAGTCGGATCCGACTCATAGCGACCCCTCCTTGGATTTCTGAGGCAGTATCTCTACAGAAGTAGATTGCCCAATCTTCCATCTGAGGACTGGCTGGTGAGTTTGAACCACCAGCCTTCTGGTTAGCAGTCAAATGCCTTAGGCACTATGCCACCAGAGCTCCCTTTTGTTTGTGTGTTTGTTTGTTTGTTTGCTTTGATATACACACACATATATGTACATACATATATACCCATATATCTATGTCTACGGAGGAGCCCTGGTGGCACAGTGGTTAAGCTCCAGGCTGCTAACCCGAAGGTCAACAGTTCAAACCCACCAGCTGCTCCATGAGAGAAAGATGAGGCACTCTACTTCCATAAAGATTACAGCCTTGGAAACCCTATGGGACAGTTCCACTCTGTCCTTTAGGGTTGCTGTGAGTCAAAATTGACTCAACTGCAGTGGGTTTGGTTTGGGGTTGGATCTATCTCTATATACACACATCGCCACCCATCTGTCAGTTTGTTGTACTGTAGTGGCTTGTGTGTGTTATGATGCTGCAAGCTATGCCACTGGTATTTGAACAGTAATAGGGTCTATGGTGGACAGATTGCAGCAGAGATTCCAGACAAAGAAAGACCAGGAAGAAAGGCCTGGCAATCTACTTCTGATAATTAGCCTGTTGAAACCCTGTGTATCATAACAGAACATGATCTCATATAGGACAGGGCAATGTTTCTTTCTGTTGTACATGGGGTCAATATGAATCAGACCCATCTCAATGGTAGCTAACAACAACAACAATATATATATATTTGTAAATATATGGAGTCCCTAGATGGTGCAAACAGTTAAAGCCTCAATTACTACCTGAAAGTTTGGTGGTTTAAACCCACTTAAAGGTGACTCAGAAGACAAGCCTGGCAATCTGCTTCCAAAAATTCACAGTCTTGAAAACTACATGCAGCAATTCTACTCTGCATACACAGGGTTGCCAGGAGTCAGAATTGACTAGACAGCAACTAACAGTAATAACATGCATATATAATACAATAATGCTTTTGATGTTGTTAGGTGTTGTCAAGTCAGTTCTGACTCATAGCAACCCTGTGTACAACAGAATGAAACACTGCTTGGTCCTGCATTAATCTCACATACTTTCTATGTTCGATCCATTATTGCAGCCACTATGTCAATCAATCTCATTGAGGGTCTTCTTCTTTTTTGCTGACCCTCCACTTTACCAAGCATGATGGCCTTCTCCAGGGGACTGGTCCCTCCTGATAACATGGTATGTGAGACAAAGACTCACCGTCCTCACTTCTAAGGAGCATTCTGGCTGTACTTCTTCCAAGACAGATTTATTCATTCTTCTGGCAGTCCATGGTATATTCAGCATTCTTCATCAACACCATAATTCAAATGCATCCATTCTTCAGTCTTCCTTATTTATTGTCTAGCTTTCACATGCATTACTCTAACAAGCACTGGGGAGTCAAAAATTCTACCTTTTGTCTCTGGCCCTCTAACAGCCATAACCTAAGAAAGGAGATATGGCTTATGAGGTTCCAGGGGTCCCATCTGATAGACTGCAGAGAGTTCATGACCTCATAACCACATTTATATTAGATGCCAAGCCATTGATCCACTCCTTGGAAGGAAGGTTGGGCAATCTACTTCCACAGTGAAACTGCCTTGGAAACCCAAGAAGGGGTCGTTATGAGTTGGACCCAACTCGATATTTAGGGGTAGAAAAGGAGATAAGAAGAGCTGGTACAAGGCAGGTTTAGGTCAGCTTTCTGTCAAGTAAGGTACTTTTCACCATCTCTCACCTTGATCAGAAAATTCACCTGCACTCTCACATTTCTCAATAATCCCTCTCACAAAGAATCCAGGAACTTGGAAGATAAAGGAAGAAGCTTGTTCAGTACGTTCTTTTCAGAGGAAATTCCCACAGTGAGACCAGACTTTTTCATCTCCATGTCAAAGCAAATAATTGGCATGATGCAGGAGATCTTTCTTACAGCATCAGTGTACTATCATGAAAAGAGCTTTGGGATGACTCAGGGCTTGACTCAAAGCCCCGATCCTTTAATTAATGTGTGACCCTCAACTGATTGCTACCCTCTTTGAAGTACAGCTGCTTCTGGAAGCTAAGCAAAGCCATGAACATAGAGGAGATATCTTTTCTTAGCTCATCTTGTTGCCCTTAGAAGCTGCAGATTAGTTCTCAATTAGATTCGATCTTGAATTGGTCTCCATTTTTTTTCCTCCTGAATTAATCTAGTTTCCCCTGTTATTGTGAGCTTTCATATACCATTTTATTAATCTGAGAATTTACTGGTAAGCACATAGTAGGTTCTCACTACATGCTTGTTGAATGACTGATTATAAGTACTAACTTGAAACTCATTCGTTACTTGAGTGAAGCCCCTAAAATACCTAGCACAGTATAAAGCAGATGCTCAAGAAATACAAATTGATTAACTTATGTATACTGCACATATCATCTCTTCCTCCTGCTTGATTTACAACTTATCTTCATTGGGAAGTAGAAGTCTCCTGTTCCATTTTCCATTTCTCAGCTGTCACTAACCACTACTACAAACTATCACTTTTGAAGTCTTCTGGAATCTTCTCACAGATGTTATTTATTATAACTCCATTTTTAAGATGAGAAAGTTGATATCCCTACAAATGCCACAGATTTACTGATCATAATCAAAAAAATTTATCAAACATATAGCACTTATTATGTGCCAGGTATTTGCTAAAAGCACTCTGAAAACATTACCTCATTTAACTCATAACAGTCCTCCCACTACTATTATAACTCCAATTATAAGATGATGAAACTTACATCCCTACAGGTCCCATGGATTTATTTGCCAGATTTAGCAAATAAATATACAGGACCTCAGTTAAATCTGAATTTTAGAGATATAATGGATAATTTTGTAGTATTACTGTGTCTCATAGGACCTTTGGGTCATTCTAAAAAACTATTCATTGCTTTTCTGAAATTCAAATGTAACAGGGTAGCCTGTATTTTATTTGGTAACTCTACTTATAAGATCTCACCCTAAGCACTGACAACAATGTGGAAGCTGTTATTTCTCAAAATTGCATCTTTTAGGCTCTGGGTACATAATTAGTCAGCTCCTGCAGCATCCCAAAGGAGACAGCAAGCTTCTTTAACTTCCTTCAAGTGCAGCCCTTGCTCAGAGTCATGTATTAGTAGAGGGGGATTCAAGCTCTTGCTTTTCTGTTTGATGCCTTCATTCGACCAGTAAGCTGCCTTCTCTCCCCTTAGGTATAGGATAGCTGCTTGTGGATGTTCCACAACACCCAGGATTTAGAGCATCAAACACTAAGCTTAGGTCTCCTCTTCTGCACTGAGCCTGAAGCTTGTTCATCCTTCCAAATCTCTCTGCTATTGTCATAGAAACACAGAAACCTTTTTCTCCAAACATAAAAGACTTTCTAACCTCTCTCTTTTGTATACCGTCTAGTGTACTAAGTTACAAAGTCCTGAGTTTGTTCTTGTTGTTGTCATTTATTGTTTTGTTTTTCCCTCATAAACATTTCTTGGACCTGCTTCTTCCATTTTTTTTTCTCCAGCCAAACCTGCCAATTTAGTATGTCATCACCTGGAACCAGGATTGCAGCAACAGCATCATTGCTCTTCTGACGCCCTACATTTGCATAATGTCTAGCAAAAGTATCCTTATATAGTGTACTTTTCCCACTTGGGATTCTCCTTTGGGAGAAGCTGGCATAAGTCTCTATTTCTGGTCTTCGTAAATCAATACCAGGCTCCACAGCCTTGCCTGCTTATCAGTCTCTGGACCTCATGCCTGCTTCTGGCTACATTAGCCTCATCATCTCATCTGCCTTGAAATCATTTTCTTCCTCCTCATTCAACCCATTTCCCTTCCAAAGCAAAACCAAACCTGTTGCTGTGGAGTTGATTCCAACTCATGATGAGTCAATTCCAACTCATGGCAAACCTATACATCATAGCATATAACTGCTCTGTAAGGTTTTCTTGGCTGTAATCTTTACTGAAGCAGATCACTAGGCTTTCCTTCTATGAAGCCACTGGGTAGATTTGAACAACCTATCTTTAAATAAGTAGTTTAGTGCAAACCACCTGAGTTACCCAGGGACCTTCAGGTCCTTTGCTCCTTCAAATTCCAGCCCATTTGGAGATAAGGTAGTCAGTTTTGATGTGGAGAAGACCATGAAAGAGGAAACATAAAGGAAAAGTGCAATAGATTTAATTACATAAGAATGAAAAGCTTCATGTCAAAATGTACTATAAACAAAACAATGGAAGCTAGAAGGAATGTTTACCATTAATAATGAAGTTAATATCCTTAACATAATTGTATAAATCAGTAAGAAATAGGCATTCCAATAGAAAACAAAATTAACATATTAATGTGTTACATGCACAAAGTATGAGAGGTCAGAAACATTTACAACCATTTTTGTCGTTGTTGTTGTTATGTGCCGTTGAGTCAGACTTGACTCATAATGACCTCTCCTTGGGTTTCCGAGGCAGTATCACTATGGAATTAGATTGCCTCATCTTCCTTCCAAGGAGTGGCTGGTTAGTTTGAACCACCAGCCTTCTGGTTAAGAGTCAAGTGCCTTAGGCACTATGCTACCAGAGCTCCTTTACAACCATTAAACCCTACTAGTAATTGAAAATGGGAGCTCCGGTAGCATAGTGCCTAAGGCACTTGACTGCTAACCAGAAGGCTGGCGATTCAAACACACTAGCCACTCCTCAGAAGGAAGGTTGGGCAATCTACCTCCGTTGTGATACTGGTTGGGCAATCTACCTCCGTAGTGATACTGCCTCAGAAACCCAAGGAGGGGTCGCTATGAGTCGGGTTTGACTCGACGGCATATAACAATAACAACAACAATAATTGAAGATACGAACAAATGTAAAATTAAAATAACAAAAGACTTCTCTTTTCCTTGATCAAAATTTCTTTAGCAAGTTTTAAAAGAATAATATTCAGTGTTGATGATAATCCAAGAAGAACAGGCCCTTTCATACATGCATTAGCAATCAATTTTAGAACATACTTTCTTATACCACTTTAAAAGAACATAGATTTAAAAATATTAATACCTTTCTGACCTCATTAATAATGTTTTCCAGTTTTTCTACAATTAATATCATTTTCATAGTCAATAGCATATATAAATGCATTTTAAAAAATTCCCATAAAGATTGAAGGAAAGATGAGGAGAAGGGAAGGAAAGTTCATTTTCTTGACCAGATAGACCTGGTTTAGGAATCCCTGATTAACCTCTCACCTGTGATCCTCACCCCAAAGAATGTTGTTAAAAAAGAAAAAGTGTGTCATGTGCTACAACAGTAGCTGGCACTTTGTAAATGTTCAAAAAAGTGA
>NW_006921741.1:1529254-1529980 GCF_000298275.1 Orycteropus afer afer
CTCCTCGGAAGGAAGGTTAGGCAATCCTACTTCTGTAGTGATACTGCCTCGGAAACCCAAGGAGGGGTTGCTATGAGTCAGGGCAGACTCGATGGCAAATAACAACAACAACAACAACATTCTCCACTGACCATATTCTCTCCTTAACCCTCTTTGGAAAAATCTTTCACCAATATTCTGAGCAGCATTTTTCAAAAACCAAATTCAAAAACCACTGCTTGTCAGCCTTACCTAAAGATCACCAGCATTGGCAATGGGTCCCAGTCTTCTCACCCTTGCTCTTTATTTCATTAACATCTAGCTCAAACCTCACCTCTTCTCAGGATGCCGCCTATACTTGCTGCACTTGATTCTGTGCTTCCTGGTGGCCTGTGGCCTGTGGCCTTTTTGTCTGCTGACCTTTTCTTTCCTCCAGGCTGAAGCTAATCCAATGTTTCTTATGAGGCTTCCTGCATGTTAGTGTTTATCTTGTAAATTAAGTTTATGGCACTTATTAATCAGCAAAACATCTCTTCCTCTTCTTCATCCCTTTCTTTTCTTCTACTCCTTTATCCCCATCCCTACCCCAGGAGATAATTATTTCATTTTTTTTTTCTTTTTCTCTAACATAAATCTGTACTTGCATTTGGAAAGTAGGAAAACTACTTTTAAGACTGTCCTATGATCTACATTAGCTATTAGAGAGATGCAAATCAAAACAACAATGAGATACCATCTTGCTCCAGC
>NW_006921741.1:1533562-1537699 GCF_000298275.1 Orycteropus afer afer
AGCAATAAGCACTGGACTCTGTTCTTCATGTCCTCATAACCCTTAAGGCATCTGATCTCAGGGTTTGACCTTAGACCACATTTGAACTCCGCCTCCAATACTCAGTGATTTTAGGTTGTTCACCTATTCTCTCTGAGCTTTAGCTTTTTTTGTAAAAAGAAGATAACAACATCTCCCTAAAAACGTAGGAATTAAATGAGACAATGTATATAAAGCATATAAGGCACTATCTAACACAGAGTAGTTGTTCAGATAGTAAGAACACAAAGGGAAATGTGAATTTTCCTTTCCCTTTCCAAGATTCATTCATTCTATAGGGAATTTATAATCCAGTGAAAAAACAAACAAGATCTACATGAATGAACACCTATCACAATCAGATGGAAATTATGTATAGCACTTACTAAGGAGCTCTGGTAGCATAGTGCCTAAGGCACTTGACTGCTAACCAGAAGGCTGGCGGTTCAAACCCCACCAGCCATTCCTTGGAAAGAAGGTTGGGCAATCCTACTTCCGTAGTGATACTGCCTTGGAAACCCAAGGAGGGGTCGCTATGAGTAGGGACTGACTCGATGGCATACGACAACAACAACAACAACAACAACAAAAGAGCTTAATGGTGCATGGTTAAAGCACTTAGCTGCTAACTCAAAATGTTAGCTGTTTGAACCTGCCAGCTGTCCCATGGAAGAAAGATGTGGTAGTCTGCTTACATAAAGATTCCTCCAGAGATTATAGCCTTGAAAACCCTATGGGGCAGTTTGACTCTGACTCATGGCAATGGATTTGGTTTTATTTTACGGCACTTACTATGTGCCAGACACTCAATGGAAGCACTTTGCAAACATTACCTCATTTAATCCTCACAACAGTCATCCCAGGAATTTTATAACCCCAATTTTAAGATAAGAAAATTGACATCCCTAAAGATGACACAGTTAGTAAGAGATGGAGCCCAAGAAATCTGGTTCTAGCGTCCATGCTCATAATCACTTCATTATACTGTTGTCACTGTCTTGCACGTAGTTGAAACTCAATAACATCTTCAAGTCTTTCTTTTTTTGACCAAAAACAAACAAACAAACCAAACCCACTGCTGTAGAGTCAATTCCAACTCAAATGAGCCTCATTGGGTTTCTGAGGCAGTAAATCTTTATGGAAGTAGATTGCCCAGTCTTGCTTCCACGGAGTGGCTGGTGGGTTTGAACTACCACCTTCTGGTTAGCAATCAGATGCCTTAGGCACTGTGCAAAGATTAACCACCACACATTCACCTATGCTTTGATCAGAATGTTGTTGTTGTTGTTATGTGCCGTAGAGTCAGCCCTGACTCATAGCGACCCCTCCTTGGGTTTCCGAGGCAGTATCACTACGGAAGTAGGATTGCCCAACCTTCCTTCCGAGGAGTGGCTGGTGGGTTTGAACCGCCAGCCTTCTGGTGAGCAGGCAAGTGTCTTAGCCACTATGCTACCAGAGCTCCCATCAGAATAGTTGATCAGAATAGTTGGCTGCTTTTCACAAAAGCTAAAACTCTGATCCAGTCTGAGGCAAAGTATCAGGGGATTACTGGGCATTTTTACTGTCAGGGGTCTGGTTCCCCTAGGGCTGGTGACTCTGTACTAATCAACACCCTAGTGTGTGATGAGGATGACTTTTTTTAAAAGGTGCCTTTGGACACAGACTCCACAGATTCTTTCATTTGGCAAGCCCCCTTTATATCTTTATATTTGTGTTTTCATTTGTGAGAATTCTCACAACCACCTTATGAAGTTAGTACCAGTTAGAGACCTAATTTATACTGATAAAGAAACTGAGGCTCAAAGATGTTTGTTACCCATGGTCAGCCCAACTAGGAAGTGATGCAGGATTTGGACTTTTGATTATTCAAAGCCACTGATGTTTCTATTAGCTGCCCTTAGAGCTCTGGTGGTATAGTAGCTAAAGCATTTGGCTGCAAAAAGGCCAGTGGTTCAAACACAGCAGCTGCTGGGTGGGAAAAAGATGAGGAATTCTGCTTCCATAAAGACTTACAGCCTTGGGAACCCTGTGGGCAGTTCTACTCTGTCCTTTAGTGTTGCTATTAGTTGGAATCAACTTGATGACAGCAGATTTGGTTTTGGACCCTTAAAGATGGTGATATGTATAAGGCTGGTCTGGGAATCTCCTCTTCTCAACACTGTACTGAGGCACCTTACCTGTGGACTGGGAGTTCCAACAACTTGTGCAAGAACCCAGGTGGGCTGTGAAGAAATGTGAACCTATTTTTAGAAACATTTGAAAGCACTCTGTGTTCTTAATCAATAAGGAAGGGGTAGCTCTGGCAAAAGCATTTTATCTTAGAACATTTAGAGTAAGTCTTCAGGACACCAAATTAGTAGCTCTGATCTGAGGCTATTATAAGGGACAGAGAGCATTGTGTTCTAGCCAGTCTGTGGCTCTATCAATCAAATTAATAACACCAAGATACTTTGAAGATTCAGACTACTATGAAAAGACTAATTGTAAAGGCACTGTATTTCCATTGTATTTAGCCCTGATTCAATAATGTTGACATCTCATCCTGCTCGGTATGTTTTGAGAATATGGCCAGGAATACATCTGACATCTCTAGTGTTGGTATTTCTTAATATCAACACTAGAGATTGATACTGAATGATACAAATTTGTTGACACTGAATTTTGTTTAAAGTACACAATGTAACCACTAGAAGTTCCACAAGTATTTGCTTTTAAGTAGAATCTGCACTTTGTTCAAAAGAAATCCAAAATGCTTCCATCTCAAGGCATTTTTTTTTTTTAATTTAATGGTATGAATTTAATTTATCAAACAGTATTCCTCACCTTCCTCAAGTTGAACTGCAAAAAATAGAAGCAGTGCTTTATTAAATTGACATAACCCTAGGTTCCCTAATCTGACTCCCAAGCCTAGGAACCCTGCACCCATCCCACAGCACTTTACAAAACTGTTCTAAAGTTTCATCACATAAAGCTATTGTACACTACAGTTACATTAGAAAAAGATAGCAGTGTAGGAAAGCATAGTGTGTTGTTGGCTTTCAAAAAGGTTGCTCCAGAGTTGGGACATTTTAGCTTCCTCAAGGCAAAACAGCAGATGAACCCAAAGGGAAACAAGATTATGGCAAAGAAGATGCCCAGGAAGGTGAAGTCCGTCCAAATCCCTACTCTGCAGACCAGGTAGCCTTCCACGACCACAATGGATTTGGCAGGGTACCAGGTGACTGACATCTCACCCATGGTTGCTGTAGACCCTGAGGTTAGGCAGCCCTGAGATGAGATAAGGGTAAGGCCATAGCATAAGAGTAAGGACACATAGTCACCGAGGCCGGCCTCCAGGTTGTAGGCTGGCCAGGGCATGCTCCTGCAGCAGGGGCTTGTGGCCCATGGCTGTAAATCCTGCTCTGGCTTGGTTTGTGGTTCCAGCTCAGCTCCCCTGGGGAGGCCCGACTACCTGTGGACGCCCTCCCTCCCTCTCTCCCATTGCCATGGGCTTCCTCTCACCTTAAAGCATATTTTAATGAGAAAATTATCTAGTTCCAAGGTAAAATACAGCTCATAGCATAAAAACAAAATCAATTCTGAATTTTTATTAATCTAAATAGCACCTATTTTGACTTGGTGATAATTTTGACTAGATTTAGGGTCAATTTACACTGGCTTTGTAAGAATCACAACAGGGAGTCCCTGGATATTTAAGGGCTCTTTAAAAGTGGTAATGGCTTTTCAGAGCAATTGTCAGCCTCAGATGGAACTTGCACAGGCTAACTCAACTGTTAACTTTGGGGCTGTAAATATCATCTCAGTGTGATAACACTGATAATTGTCTCCTGATCAGCTCTGATGAGAAGTCACAGATGTTCTTGATTATTTAAAAAATAATGAAATAAATAATTATTACTAATTAATATAGTTTGGCGGACAAAATTTTTCAAAATTTGGTATCTGTGATGTGTGTCTGTGTGTGGGAGGGAACTTATTTGTACAAAAAGAAAAAGTGCTCGATGGTGAAGTTCAATCATTATGGTCCTACAGTATAAATTAATAAAATTGGCAAAACCATAGAGAGGTGTTTAAAATATAGTATGATCTTATGTATATTACAAAAAAAAAAAAAAAAAA
>NW_006921741.1:1543494-1552191 GCF_000298275.1 Orycteropus afer afer
AAAAAAAAATCAGCTACATGCACAGGAAATAGCCAAGGTGTATTCCACCACGAAGATTGTTGGAACAAATATAGGACCCATCTCAAAGGATGCTGGGATGCTTGACACGACTTATTCTGAGATGTTGTGCATGCATGATGGTCTCTGGTCTTTGGTTCAAGTCCCAATGAGGGACTCCTGCTTTTGATTGTCTCTAGTAGAAGGTCATGTTGAAATTCATTGCTCGTGCTTTGCACCTGGTGAAGAACCTTGAAAGATAGTTCAAAAGCTTTATTAGCATTTTGTATCTGGACAAGCATAAAACGCCTTGAAATATACCTTTTTATCTTGTCTAGGGGCCTGGATTGTTAATTGTAAGCAGTTTTCTGGTGCCAGGAGCATAAGCTATGTGGTGGTCAGCACATAGGCTTAAATTCCAAGAACACTAAGTCTCTAGAGGTTGCTTGATTCAGCCCTGACTGTTTTAGTAATTTCCTTCCCTTCTGTATTTTCCAAATTATTTTAAAAGAGTGCATATTAATTTATAATGGATCTATACATGCTTCTTGGTAACTAAAAAAATTATACTATGATTTTAAGCAACTATTTTAGAAAATATTAATTTTTACATGTTTATGTATTATTCTTATCTGTTTTATTTAATCAAAACCCTTAAAACTTTCACCTTTCCTTTATTTCTTCTAGCTCAGACCTACCTTCCACAGTTAATGTTTTTAGGTTAAAAGTGAAGTGACTATTGGCCTGTGTTTTTACAACTTGCAGAAAATAATGTCAAATCTGTCAATTGATTGGGAGTAATCTGAAAGGGTAAGCCAAGAGTGTACCCTAAGACAGGGCTACAGATTATTTTCAAAAATTAAATCTAAGTTCACCTCAACAACCAGAGGAATGAGCCAATGAACCTCCAAATTCTTTCCTGGGATATAGACAAAATATTAACGTTGTTGCTGTTGTTATGGTGCCATCAAGTCAGACCCGACTCATAGCGACCTTTGGTTTTCTGAGGTGGTATCACTTCAGAAGTAGATTGCCCAACCTTCCTTCCGAGGAGTGGCTGGTGGTTGAACCACCAGCCTTCTGGTTAGTAGTCAAGTGCCTTGAGCACTACACTACCAGAGCTCCTGATATTAACCCAGATTTGTTATTTAAAAAATAAAATATTTGATTCTTTTCCTTTTTTTAAAAAAAGTAATAGATGGTCAATGTAAACAAATTGGAAAATAAAGCTGTAAAGCAAAATAAGATTTTCTTCATGTTTGGAATACTTTTTAAAAATATAGACTTCCGAGTTTTACCCTCAACTGACTGAATCAAAATAGCTGGGCTGGAATTTAGAAAACTGCCATTTCTAAACAGCATACGGGGTGAACACTGCCTTTCAGAAGCCCCTGCTTAACATGTAATCCATCTTGGCCAAAGCACCTATGGAATGTTGAAACTTGAAAAACATTGTGTCGTTGCTGGTGCTGTCCAGTTGGTTACAACTCATAGTGACCCTATGTACAACACAGTCAAACTCTGTCAGGTCCTGCACCATCCTCACAACCTTTGCTATGCTTGAGCCCGTTGTTGCAGCCATGCTGTCAATCCATTTAATTAAGGTCTTCCCCTTTTTACTGACCCTCTACTTTACCAGGCAGGATATCCTTCTCTAGGGACTGGTCTCTTCTGACAGCATAACCAGTGTCAGGCAATGTTTCATAGCTATTCATAAGGTTTTCAGTGGCCGTTATTTATTTATTTATTTTTCCAGAAGTGGACTGCCAAATCCTTTCTAGTCTGGCTTAGTCTGGAAGCTCTGCTGAAACCTATCTACTGTAGGTGATCCTGCTGGTATTGAAATACTGGTAGCATAGCCTCCAGCATCACAGCAACGTGCAAGCCACCACAGTATGACAAACTGACAGATGAGTGGTGACATTAATGTATCACTTAAAATAAACTGATTGCAAAAGGACACCCAAGTTACTGATGTTATCTTTCTGTATAAGTTAATTTAGTTTTGCAGTCCTTTTTCTTTTCTGTTCTTTTTTTTTCTCTCTCTCTCTGTTATTCAGGTTTATTAACTTCTTTTTAGATATTTTGGCCTAATATTCGTGTGAAAACCATCTGAATAAAAAATGAGAAACATTCAGAATTCTATTATTATTATTTTAATTTTTACTTGGGAATGTATGTGAAAAGCAAGTCTTGGAGTAGAAAAGTGAGTTATGTTTCTTTTGTGGAAAAGAATGCATTTGAAACTCTCTTGAAGAATTTTGGACACTTGGTTTCTAATTCCATGTAATAAATTGAAATATCCTTGGATGAGGGTCATAGGGTGAAGCTAATAGTGAGGATAAAGCAATTACTCAAATACCACCAAAATAAGATGTAAAACAATATAAGTATCAAAAGAGAAACATAAATAACATAATATAGGGCTTCAAAAAAGAGGGAATTATGTTATACATTCATTCAACATAAAGTTATTGCACACTTATTATCTTTCAGGTAATACCACTAGGAAAGAGAAAGGAAAACTGAGGAACATTTTTCACTTAATATTATTGTGTTTACCAAGAATTTCTTACACTACCTCAAAGTCTATCTGTCTAGACCAGGGCTTCAAACGGGTTCATTCCAGTTTGACCGCTACTCAGATATACTGAATATAAATCTACATTGTAACAAGGTCCCCCAGTCATTCCAAGAATGGTAATCTATAAGAATCATCTGGGAATCTTGTTATAAGGTAGATTGAAGCTCAGTGTATCTGGGATGGAATTGCAAATTCTCAGCATGGGGTCATACCAGAATGAAGGTTCAAAGCCCTGGTCCAGACCTGATAGGAGGTGAGTGTGTTTTAATTACAGAGATTAATATCAAATGATATTATTTGATATTAATGAAGGATGAAGGATGTAAAACAGACATTTCCTGAGTACCTACTAAATGCTGAGTGTTATGATATCGGCATTAAAAGCTTTGTCTCATTTAATCCTATAACCTCCAGGCAGGTAGGTATTTTTACCCCTAATTTACAGATGAGGAAATTCATACACAAAGTGGCTGAGACTGTATTGAAACTTACCCTGTTTGGGCCCAAATTCTGTTCTGAGTATATAAATACAGAATTTTAATAATGATTTCTCTATAAAAACAGAATAATTATGGTTTCAAAAATTTTAATCATTTGGTTATTTTTAGGAAAAATAAACAATTTTGGTAGTGGATGCTGTGGCTACTAACTAAACAGTCTGTCCACAAAAAAAACCACATACAAAAAAAGAAACTTTCTTATGAACACCTTCCTTTTTAAAATATACTTGATTTTTTCTCCTAGGATACGTTGAATGCTCATCTGATAATCAGATATTATGCCTAGATTAACTGCTCTGACAGATGAGTGACTTTGTGATGCTGCCCTAACAACCTCCCATTGCCTATCCCAAGATTTCTTTTACATGAGAAATAAACGCTATTTTGTATAAGTCTCTGTTATATTGGGTTTTTCTGCAAAGTGCAGCCAAACTAATACTAAAAAATGCATTTCTGTAACTGAGATTCCTTGCTATGGGGGCTACCTGTTACACCTTATCACCCTCTAATGTATTGGTTTTTAAATTGCCTGTTCCCTCCCACATGAATGTAGACTCCTTAAGGGCAGGAACTTTGCTGGTTTTGTGGTATCCGCAGCACATGCAACAGAGTTTACCATATAGTCGGAGCTCAATAAATATTTGTTAAATGAATGAGTGGTATTTGGTGCAAACTGCAGAGGTAAGCACTGCTAATTGAAGGAGCTACACCAGGCTGGGCTACTCTTGTGTATATTATTGTATAATGATAACAATTTCCTGAAGTCATCATGCTATTTTACACCGCCATGCATTTTCGTGGGCTCTATTCTGCCAGGAATCCCTTTCCCACCTTGTCCACCAGTCACACTCCAGTTTATATGTGATAATTTAATTTAATCTTTACCTTCTTTGGAATACTGTGCCCAGTCACCAGTAGATTTGATCTTTCTTTCTTCAACTCTGTATCCAACTCTCAGTTAAATTATAGCATTTATCACACTGTTTCAACTAATTGTTTACATGTCTGCCCCATCATGACTAGACTCTGGGACCCTGAGGGCAAACTCTGTGACTTATTTATCTCTGTATTCCCAGAACCTAGCCTAATGCCTGGTTCATAGTCCAGATTCAGTATATGTTTGCTGAGTGACTGGCAAGTTGTCATATCTGAAGCTATGATTTGAATCTGCTAGGGAATGGGAGCTCTGGTAGCATAGTGGCTAAGACACTTGCCTGCTAACCAGACGGCTGGCGGTTCAAACCCACCAGCCACTCCTCGGAAGGAAGGTTGGGCAATCCTACTTCCGCAGTGATACTGCCTCGGAAACCCAAGGAGGGGTCGCTATGAGTCGGGGCCGACTCGACGGCACATAACAACAACAACAAGGGGAAATGAAAACTATAAAGACACCTTCAGATTACTTGTTCAGTGGGGTGGGAGAAAGAGGAAACCCAAGGAGGGGTCGCTATGAGTCAGGTCCGACTGGACGGCACATGACAACAACAAACAACAATAATACTACAACAGGAGAAGAACAGCCTGGATTTTGGTCCTTATCTAGGAAGTTCCTACCAGGGGACCTTAGCCTCTTCGAACATCTAAATCCTTATCTATAAACTGAAATAGCATGACTTCCCTGGTCTGTGTGGGCTGTTGCAAGGATCAAGTCAACAACTTTGGGTGAAAGTTCTCTGTAAACTAAACTGTGAAGCTGTAGGCAAGAGCAAACTTGAAACTACTCAAGTAAGGTTTGTCCTTTTAAGAAGGAAAGATTATATGATAATCTTCCACTGGTTAATAACAGCATTCCTCAGAAAATTCTCCTCCTAGTCCCCAAAGCATAAATATAACTATGCAGTTTAGCTTTCTTCTCCTTAGTCTTAGACTTTTGGGACAGTTTTCAAATTTTAGGGCCCCTTAGCTTGAATCAGTCTTCTACCACCTAAAGGAGCTAGTCCAGGGATGCATAGGTTTTGTTTAGAATGACTATTTATAACAAGGCCTTTTCATGGCCCCTGCAAATTCAACACTAAATAGCAACAAAATTCTCAATTTCCTCTGTAAGGCTAAAGAAATTATCAGCTCAGCCAATGAAAGGGAGTGGTTGTGATTTACAGAGGAGGGTGGAAGAAGGAGCAGGGGGGTGGGAAATTGCAATGAAAGAATTGTCTTCTAATTGGCTATGCTTGGCACTTAGAGATGTTTTCACAGGCCTCACCTAAGGGCTATACTTAGGATCAAATAGAAAGATCATTAACTCAGCCTTGGAATGCAGTCTAGCAACTCTCATGAGGTGATTTCCACAGCCTAATTCCTCTGGACAGTCTGTTCACAGAGGGTCTGCGTTGCTGTGAGTTCACAAGCATTTTGCACATTTCTCCAGTGCTCCTACTGCTTCTGTTTCCATGATGGTTGTTACTCGTTTCAACCGTGGTTGAAACGTGAAGGTTGTTTTCTCGTTTTCCCACCTAATCAGCTCCTACTCATGGTGACCCCTCGTACAACAGAACAAAACGTTTCCAGGTCCTGTACCATCTTCATGGTCATTGCTATGCTCAAGTATTTGGCTTTGGCCACTGAGTATTTTGATTGCTTTCCTACATAGGGAACTCATCTTCCAGCACTATATCGGACAACAGTCTGTTGCGGGTTTTCATTGGTTAATCTTTGCAAGTAGATCACCAGGTTTTTCCTTCCTAACCTGTCTTAATCTGGAAGCTCTGCTGAAACATGGATGACCCTGTTGGTATTTGAAATACTAGTGGTGTAGTTTTCAGTATTATGCAAGCCACCACAGTACAACAAACCGACAGGTGGGTGGTGGTGCTTTCTGTTATGGGCCCTGTAATTTCAGATTACAGGCTGTCTGGACAGGGAAGGCTTCCTCTCCAGCTTGCTGAAGTGGAACAGAGATATTACCTAGAACAATAACATTCGGTTTTTCAGACTTCTCCTTCTGCTCCACTCAGGCATCTGGTATCACACACACCACATTCAATCCTAGTTCCTTGCCTTTGCCCTCACTATTGCTCCACCAAGAATATGCGTCCCTTCTTAATCTTAAATCATACTTTGATGCCCAGTTCTCAAGAGCCATCTTAATTTATTCAACATTTCTCAAACTCCTATTTATTAAGTAGTAAGTTATATTGTGCAGATGCAAAGGTAAATGAAACAGCATTCCTGATCTCATGGAGCTCATACTCTTGGAGAACAGGAAAGTAGGAAAATTAATTGAATACGATGTAAATCAGAAACATCACTTAGAAGTATGTAAAATACAGATGCTTGGGAGAGTTTGGAGTAACACATATTTTCCATGAAATTATCTTTAACCACTTAAGTCCACATTTATGTTTATTTTCTGGAACTCTTATTGTACTTGGTATCACTTAGCTTAATTCATGCTATTTTTGGGTCACAGCCAGACTTAAGCCCTTGAGATTTAATTTAAGAACTGTATTCTTGTAACCCATCCATATAGCACATAACATTAAATAATACTTTCTTGACCTGATAGTTGATTGCTTGATTTGGGGTAGAATGGGATTGAAGAAAGAGCTTGGATTTGACATCAGGCAGTGCTGGGTTCTAATTTTAGTGATGACATTTGTTAGTGGTGGACTTGGGCAAGGCATTGAGTCTCTCTGAGTCTCAGTTCTTCTTAAAATGGAGATAAGTACATCTTCCTTACAAATTTTTTTATGATTTAATTAGATAACTTAAGTGCAATGCCTGGTTTTAAAGTAAAATGCGCTTTCTTCTTCCTTGTTATCTTTCTGAGAGGGCTGCTGGGAAATTTACTATCCTTTGCTAAAGTGACCACATTTTTTAAAATGAAAAATCAAACACAAGCTTGCAAAACTTTCTTTTTTCCATTTTGTGAATTTATTCATAAGTCTTTCAAAAGCATAAAAATTAAATCACATCAAGTCATTAACTTAATTACAAGATTGTAAGATCCATGAGGCTAAGGATGCTATCTGTCTTGTTCATTGTTGTCATCTCAGTGCCAGGCACAGTACTTATCTCATAGTAGTCACTCAATAAAAAATCTGTGGATGGAATGAATGAATTGAAAAGAATAAATTTGCACTTAAAATAATAGAACAATTCACAAAAAATCAGTTTAAAATATATGAATATTTGAAATTTAAGACTATCTCAGAAAATACAAATCAAAACTCTTATCTTTCTGGCCCTAATCTGTAGCACATACCCACAGTTCACACAGGTCCAATGCAGTGCTACCGAGGATACTGGTAATAGAATTCCATACTGAAATTGTTGCTCCTGATATCTAAGGGAGTCAGCTACAGGTAGAATAAGCAGAAAAATGGCAGTTCCACACAGAGCGAAGTTTAAAGATGCCTCAAATGTTGATTGATAGAGAAGAACAGGAAGAGTGATATCCATCCAATTCTGTAAAAAGTAAAGCTTTTGACCAGTTAAGGGTTAGGTAGGGAACAGGTAGCAACATGTTTGTAGAGTAGCTTATGTTTTTCAAAACACTTTTATATACATACTTATTTGATCTTCACAACAACGGTATAAATTAGGTAATTCAATTCAATAAACATTTGAGCATCAACTAGGTTAGTTTCCTAGGACTCCTATAACAAAAGGAGCTCTGGTGGCACAGTGCCTAAGGCATTTGACTGCTAACCAGAAGGCTGGTGGTTCAAACCCACTAGGCACTCCTGGGGAGGAAGGTTGGGAAATCTATTTTCGTAGTGATACTGCTTCAGAAACACAAGGAGGGGTCACTATTCAATGGTGGTGTGTGCCTGTAACAAAGTACCACAAACCGGATGTCTTAAAACAACAGAAATTTATTCTTTCACAGTTCTGGAGGGTAGAAGTCTTGATCTAGTTGTCAGCAGGGCCATATGCTCTTCGAAAGCCCTAGGAAAGGATCCTTTTCTGCCTCTTCCTACCTTTCGGTGGTTGCTGGTGATCCTTGGCATTTCACTCCAATCTCTGCCTCCTGTGCCAGATGACGTTTTCCTTGTGTGTGTCTTTGCCTAATACCAGTCATTGGAATAAAGGGAGCTCTGGTGGCATAGTGCCTTAGGCATTTGACTGCTAACAGAAGGCTGGCGGTTCAAGCCCACCAGTCACTCCTCGGAAGGCAGATTGGGCAATCTACTTTCGTAGTGATACTGCCTTGGAAACCCAAGGAGGATCACTATAAATTGGATCTGACTCCACAGCAGTCATCGGATTAGGGTACAGTCTAATCCAGTGTGACTACATTAATTTTAATTTAATTATATCAGCAAAGACCATATTTTCAAATAAAGTCACATTCACAAATACTGGGTGATACAAGTTCATATTTTTGGGGGTGCAATTCAACTCACAACAGGATACCAATATGAATAAATCATTGTTCTTTCTTGCTAGTAGTAACAATAAGTATCATTTATTGAGCTCTCTGTATTGCCTGGTGCTATACTATTTTTAAGGAGCTCTGGTGGCATGGTACCTTAGGCATTTGACTGCTAACCAGAAGGTCGGTGGTTCAAATCCACCAGCCACTTCACGGAAGGAAGACCAGGCAATCTACTTCTGTAAAGATTTACCGCCTGGGAACCCAAAAGGGGTCACTATGAGTTGGAATCAACTCAGTGG
>NW_006921741.1:1552546-1565157 GCF_000298275.1 Orycteropus afer afer
TTGGCCCTCTACTTTACTAAGCATGATATCCCTCTCCAGGGAATGGTCCCTTCTTATAACATGACCAAAGTAGAGAAGAGGAAGTCTGCCATTCTTGCTTCCAAGGAGTGTTCCGGCAGCGCTTTGAGTCAGAATCAATTTGATGACAATGGGCTGGTTTGTTTTTGGTTATACTATTTTTGATGTATCATCTCATTTAATCCTCAAATTACCTATGAAATTGGTATTATTTAAAGAGAAAATTATGTTTAGAGATGTTAATAACTTGCTAAAATCACATAGTTAACAAGTAAGATTAATAAGTTAATAAAGTAAGATTTGAAATTCTAACTCAGCTTTCCTAATTCCAAAGCCCTTGCTATCTTAACCAATTACCAAAAAATCCTAGTAAACAATTTGTCTAAGAGTTGTTCTCTGTTAGAAATGTAACTAAAATCCTATATGAGACAAAATAGAATACATACTTTGAAATTACATTTTGAATGTTCCTTACAAAATAGGCATTCCTTACACCAACTTTTTGGACAGCAATTTTTTATATATAAAACTAGAAATGCTTAACCTATGAGGCAGCAATTCTATTATACACCAAAACTCTGCCGTCGAGTCTTGCCCAACTCATAGCAACCCTTCCTCGGGTTGCTGAGGTAGTATCTCTATGGAAGTAGATTGATTGCCCAATCTTCCTTCCAAGGAGTGGCTGGCGGGTTTGAATCACCAGCCTTCTGGTTAGCAGTCAAATGCCTTAGGCACTACGCCACCAGAGCTCCAATTCTATTATAGCAATTATCAAATAACTCTAAGTAAATTAATTTGCTATAATTTTTTAAGTTGAGTTGAGACAAGGATTTGAGTGTAAGTGGTTTATTTGGGCAGTGATCACAGAGTTACTGGTAGAGGGAAGTGAGATAGGGAAGGAAGAAAGCCAATACACAGTTCAAGAATGATGAGCAGGCCACTACTGTAGGCAACTAGGGCTCAATCCCACTCAGGAAGATTCTATAGAATTTGTTTCAGAAGTGTTTTACCCAAGGAAGTTGGAATGTTGTTGTGTGCTGAGTCAATGTGGACAGACAGTGACCCTACAGGACAGAGTAGAACTGTTCCATAGGATTTTCAAGGGATGTATCCTTTCCCCATACTTATTCAGTCTATATGCTGAGCAAATAATCCAAGAAGCTGGACTATATAAGAAAAATGTGGCATCAGGATTGGAGGGAGAATCATTAATAACCTGAGATATGCTGATGATACAACTTTGCTTGCTCAAAGTGAGGATGACTTGAGGAACTTACTGATGAAGATTGAAGAATACAGTCTGCGGCACGGATTACATCTCAATATAAAGAAAACAAAAATCCTCACAACTGGACCAATAAGCAGCATCACAATAAATGGAAAAAAGATTGAGGTTGTCAAAGAATTCACGTTGCTTGGTTCTACAATCCACGCCAATGGAAGCAGCAGTCAGGACATTGGATGCCGTATAGCACAGGGCAGGTCCACTGCGAAGGAACTCTTTCAAGTGCTGAGGAACAAGGATGTCTCCTTGAGGATTAAGGTGTGCCTGACACAAGTCATGATATTTCCAATCGCCTGGTATGCATGTGAGAGCTGGACAATGAATAAGGAAGATGGAAGAAGACTTGATGCATTTGAGTTGTGGTGCTGGTGAGGAATGCTGAAAGCACGGTGGACTGCCAAAAGAACTAACAGCTCTGTCCTGGAGGAAGTGCAGCCGAGATGCTCCTTGGAAGCGAGAATGGCCAGACTTCCTCTCACCTACTTTGGTCATGCTGTCAGAAGGGACTATTCCCTGGAGAAGGATGTCATGCTTGGTAAGGTGGAGGGTCAACGAAAGAGGAGAAGGCCTTCAACCAGACGGATTGACATGGTGGCTGCGACAATGGGCTCAAGTATAGCAAGGATCACAGAGCTGGCGCGCGATTGGGCAGTGTTTCATTCTGCTGTGCATAGGGTCATTATGAGTCGGAAACAACTCCATGGCACCTAACAACAATATAGCAATCTTTACACAAGCAGACCTCCATATCTTTCTCCTGTGGAGCCACTGGTGGGTTCCAACTAGTGAGTTTTCAGTTAGCAGTCAAATGCTTAACCATTGCACCACCAGGGCTCCTTTATAGGAAACTAAATCATATCTAATATCTAATTTTCTGACTAGGAAATTATGGCCATTTACTGAATGACATTTTCAATTTCAGATTTTTGTTTTATTTCTGTGATTTCCATTTGGTTCTTTAAAAAGATATTCATTTGTTTATAGAAATGCTTCATCTTTCCATATATATATTCACTTAATTTCTTTAAGATATTTATTATTTATATTTATATTTAAGCCCTTATGTGTTAATACCAACATCTGGGCCATTTGTGGATCTGCTTGTATTGATTTTTCTCTTGATTTTAGGTAACTTTGCCCTGCTTCTTCCTGTCTTTCAATTTTTGATTGATGCCTGCCAGATACTTGTTTTAAAAGTCATAACGACTGGAGTATATATTATTTCTCACTTCCAGAGGATGAGAAATTGATCACTTTGGACCCGATGAAGGTTTAATCAAATCACAGCAGGCCATAAGCAAAGGCCAATTTGTCAGTTAAGATTCGTAGACCCTTCAAACAAAACAGAAAGTTCAAAGCACAGAACTGAGTGTTTTAATTTCCCCAATGGACAGCAGACAATGGAGAGTGGATGTGCATTATCAAAACTGAATAACAGTACACCAGGAAGTGAGTTAAAGATCTATCATATATCATTCATAAACCCAAAACAAAACTAAGGGCTACCAGCAACCACCATATGACAGACCCAAGACCTCTGAGCAAGAGACCATGGGGTTAGGTGCCATCTATTCAGTTCTGACTCACAGCAACCCTATGCGCAACAGAATGAAACACTGCTCAGTTTTGCACCACTCTGACAATCTTTGTGTTTGAGCCCATCGTCACAGCCAGTGTGTCAATCCATCTTGTTGAGAGTCTTCCTTTTTTCCATTGTCCCTCTACTTTACAAAGCATGATATCCTTCTCCAGGGACTGGTCCCTTCTTACAACATGACCAAAGTACAAGAGGCAAAGTCTCACTATTCTAACTTCTAAGGAGCATTCTGGATGTACTTCATCCTAGATGGGTTTGTTTGTTCTTCTGGCAGTCCATGGTACATTGACAGCACCGCAATTCAAGTGCATCAATTCTTCTGTGGTCTTCCTTATTCATTGTTCAGCTCTCACATGCATATGAGGCTATTGAAAATACTCAGGCTTACATCAGGCACACTTTGATCTTCCAAGTGATATCTTTGCTCTTTAGCACTTTAAAGAGGTCTTTTGCAACAGATTTGCCCAATGCATTGATTGTGGACCCAAGTGAAATTAAATCTTTGACAACTTCAATATTTCTCCATGTATTATGATGTTGCTTATTAGTTCAATTGTGAGGAGTTTGGTTTTCTTTATGTTGGGGTGTAATCCATACTGAAGGGTGTAATCTTTGATCTTTATCAGTAAGTGCTTCAAGTCTTCTTCACTTTCAGCAAGCAAGATTATATCATCTGCATGTCACAAGTTGTTAATGATTCTTCTTCCAATTTTGATGCCACATTCCTTTTCATATAGTCTAGATTTTCAGATTATTTACTCAGCATACAGATTGATTAACTATGGTGAAAGGATACAACTCTGACACACACTTTTTCTGATTTTAAACCATTCAGTATCCCCTTGTTCTGTTCCAACAACTGCCTCTTGGTCTATGTACAAGTTCCTCATAGGCACAATTAAGTGTTCTGGAATCCCCATTCTTTGCAATGTTATCTATAATTTTTTATGACCCACACAGTTAAATGCCTTTGCATAGTCAATAAAACACAGGTAAATATTTTTCTGGTATTCTTTGCTTTCATCCAAGATTCATCTGACATCAGCAATGATATCCCTCATTCCACATCCTCTTCTGACTCTGACTTGAATTTCTGGCAATTCCCTATCAACATGCTGCTGCAACTGCTTTTGAATTATACTTGTGCATGATATTAATGATATTGTTCAATAACTTCCATATTCTGTTGGATCACCTTTCTTTGGAATGGGCACAAATACGGATCTCTTCCTGTCAGCTGTCCAGATTTCTTGGCATAAATGAGCAAGAGCATTCAGCACTGCATCCATTTGCTGAGACATCTTATTTTGGTTCTCTAGTGCCACTCTAACAGAAAGTACCACAGGTGGGTGGCTTTAACAAATAAGGATCTCTTCTCTTACAGTATAGGAGGCTAGAAGTCCAAGTTCAAAGTGCCAGCTCTAGAGGCTGGGTGAAAGCCCTTGACCTTGGGCTTCAGCTCTGCCTCTTGCTCCTGGCCCACTGAAGCTGGAGGCTACTTTTAACGCAGGCATCTGCTGGCTGCTGAGGCTGACAAACCCAAAGTCAACAAGTAAAATAGCACAGTCCCCAAATTATCAAGCAACGTGGCAGGCCACTATTTCAAGTCCATTAACAATCCCACAATCATCAGACAACATAGCAGGCCATTGAGGTGAAGACTCAGCCAAGTGCAGCATCCAGATGTGCCAAAAGCTGAAGATCTTTCTCCATGCTTCTCCTTATATACTAGAAGCCTCCCTAAGGCAGCTACTCAACTGCTCATAGTAGATTCCACCATTGAGTTGGTTATTTGTCTCATCATGGGAATAAATAAATCCAGCTGCCCAGCCACTCAAAACCAGGCCCAGACAAGTTGACTTATAACCTTAACTACCACACATCTCAATGGGTATTCCATTAATTCTTGGACCTTCATTTTTTGCCAATTCCTTTAGAGCAGGTTGGATTTCTTCCTTCAGTACCATCAGTTCTTGATCATATGCTACCTCCTGAAATGGTTGAATGTCAACCAATTCTTTTTGGTACAGTGAATCTGTGTATTCCTTCCACCTTCTTTTAATACTTCCAGCATCATTTCATTCAGTATTTTGCCCACAGAATCCTTCAGTATTGCAACTTGAGGCTTGAATTTTTTCTTCAGTTTTTTCAGCTGGAGAAATGCTGAACATGTTATACTCTTTGATTTTCTAACTACAGGTCTTTGCACATTTCATTATAATAATTTGTCTTCTCAGGCTTCCCTTTGAAATCTTCTGTTCAGCTCTTTTATTTCACCACTTCTTCCATTTGTTTTAGCTAGTCTCTGTTGAAGAGCAAGTTTCAGAGTGTTTTTTGACTTCCATTTTGGAAGAATGTGATGTAATGTTGAAGTAATTTACTCATAGGTCCATGCTCCAATGATTGTAAAGGGCATGTTGAAAGACTCTTACTCCTAATGAGTCATTACTTGTCAAAATCATATGAAAAGACTACTTTTTTGGATCTTGGTTTGTTTATAGCCATAGTGCTTGCTGCCACTTTCCCATTATTCACTTTCATTTTCTGACATGTCACAATAAAAAAAATCACTTTTTGCTGCAGAAAGTTGGTGAAAAATTATTTCACTACAGCAGTCCAATTGATAGTTCATCTGGTTGAGATTGGGTTGCATCTTTGATTTGTTTCATTTTAGCTCTGGCTTCAAATATCTTGAGGGCAAGATAGGTTCTGTATGTATTACAGGACCCTCCCGCTTGCAAAATATTGAGGATGAAGCACCACACAACTTTGTCTTTGCTATCCAACCCAGTTTCAGCTTTATGCCACACACTCAGTGAAAATTATATTCCTGGTTCTTCTCATCTTCCCTGTCAGCCAAGAGTGTGGTGACAAAAGCACATCGAGCTGTCATGCTCACATGGGCTGCAAACTCCTTCTGCTGCTGTTATCTTGCTTCTTTCCCTAATAGTGGTTTAAATTCCAAAGATACACGTGGTATTCCTATAAGAGCTTAATTTAGTTTCTAATTTACCCACCCAAAGAAACTGAAGCTCTTTACTTAGCAGAACGAGGTTGTTTATGGGTTGTTTATGAGATTTTGTATCTGGGGCTGTATATGCCCAGAGTCATTAATCTTGAACCATTAAGGAGCACATTGAGCTCTTTCAAAATGTAGTGGTAGATTGATTCTTTGTTCCCAAAGCTTCATGACCTTTCCATGATAGAATTGTACATCTATGTCCTTTTCATAGAACCATATGACTCTTAATGTGTTTGACTATTGACTTATTTTGCTCAGTGAGATGTGGGCCAATGTGACAATGTGCCAGTTCCAGGACAAGAGCTCAAATGGCTTCTTATGTTTCTGCTTGCTGCTTGGACTCTAGTGACCTGCCATGAAAAGAACATGTCCAGGTAGGCACTGGTCCAAGGAGAATGATGAAATATGTAGAGCAGGCTTGAACTCACCCAACAATTTAGACTCAAGCCCAAGCGATTTCAGCTAAGCCCAAAGAACCACAGCTAACCTATAGACCCATGAAAGAGGAAATAAATATTGTTATAAGCCTCTAAGAATTTAAGGGCACTCTGGTGGCATAGTAACTAACCAGAAAGCTGGCAGTTTAAACCCACCAGCCACTCCTCGGAAGAAAGACTGAGCAATCTACTTCCGTAGAGATACTGCCTCAGAAACCTGTTTGATATGTTGCAAAAACTGTTTCAAACCAATGGTTCATACTAAACATTTAAAGCAATTTATGCTGATTTTGCTCTATGAACTTTTGTAATTTACTCCCAGATCTCTTCACTTGATTGATTAACCTAATGCTTGATTGAATTAGACATTAGTTTCATATTCTTATCTGGATATCTCCACAATAGTTATGCTTATCTTAAATCAGATTCAAAATTACTGTTATAATCAGGGTGTTTTACATTTTTGTATTTAATTCTAAGGAAGTTTAATAAGACTATATGCATTCAGCATAAAAGATTTTCAATTGTTTTATATGTTTTCCTATTATTAAAAAAGCTTTTAAAATAATGGTTTTATATCAGAATAGATATAATTTATCAAGCATTTGTCAAGCACTATGGAAAATATATACATCATCTCTTTCTTTAAAAACAAATTCAACTTTTGGTTAGTTAATACATTCACAAGGTAAAAAGTCCAAAATGCAAGAGATTGAATGGAATAAAATGATTTATTCTTAACCTTGTTTCTAGGTAGCCATGCTCAGAGGCAATTAATGTTACCAGATTTTTGTGTATTATTTCAGTGATAATATATGTACATACACACAATTATCTTTTCCCGTGATTTTAAAAAAATAATGCAGTGCTTTTACACTACGTACAGGGTTCTGCACCTTGCTTTTTGTTTGATCTAACAGCATGTCTTAAGAGATTGTTCTACAGAAGCACTTAAAGAGCATCCTCACTCCTTTAAAAAGTCAGTTATCTATTGCAGTGGTTCTCAAAGTGACAGGAGGCTCTGTAAAGTCAAAATTATTTTTATAATAAAATCAAGATATTATTTTTTTCACTCTCTTCCTCTCACTAATGTACAATGGCATTTTCCAAAGCTTACACATAACTCATATTATTGTGAGTAAGGAAATGCAGAATCAGATCTGAGAATCCAGCTGCCTTCTTCAGCCAGGCATTAAAGAGATTTTCAAAAATATAAACCTTGCGACTTTTCTCACTGTGTGTGTGTGTGTGTATGTGTGTTGGAAAATAGAGGGCTTTATTTATTTATTTATTTTTTAATTTTATTTTGATTTGGGTGAAGATTTACAGAGTAAATTCACTTTTCATACAGCAGTTCACATATACTTTGTCTCATGTCATTGACCAAAATTTACAATGCAACGAGGGCTTTATTTTTAAAAAATGTTATTTATATTAACATGTAGAGGCTGTATTGTTATTCTTAAATATTTAATTTTTTTCCCAAGTTTAATTTCTATATTGGTGAACATTGATAGATATGATCTATACAAACTAAAAATATTTTAGGTCCTTAATAATATTTAAGAGTGTAATGTAGTCTTAAAACAAAAAAGTTTGACTGCTGTTTTATTGCACAGATGTACTATGCCTTATTCCCTACTGATGGATATTTGTTTCCAATCTGTTGCTGCTACAAACAGTGCTGCAATTAGTAGCCTTCTATTCAATTAATTTCCTACACATGTAAGTAAGTCTGTCATCTGTGTTCTTAAAAGTAGAACTGCTGGGGCAAATATATCATACTAAAGTCTCACAAGAGTATGTATCACCTTATTCTATAATAACCTTGTGGGTGAGAAATGTCAATATAGCGATCCCTCCTTGGGTTTCTGAGGCAGTATGTCTACGGAAGTAGATTGCCCAATCTTCCTTCCGAGGAGTGGCTGGTGGGTTTGAACCTTCTGGTTAGCAGTCAAGTGCCTTAGGCACTACTCCACCAGAGGTCCCCATCACGTATGAGACAACAATTATTTTATTATATATGAGAAAATAGGAGCTTAAAGAAATTAAATAATTTTCCCTGAGGAAAAATTTCCCAAAACACTGCTAGAGAGAAAGGAGCCAAACTATTTTACCAGACTCTGTGTGTTGGACTACTGTTCTGAGTTATGGATTCTCCATGCAGTACATGTACATCTGTTTAACTCACTTATCTGCTAACAGGCTCTATTCTTGCCTTGGCTGAAATTATTTTCTATCGTAGAACAGTCTTGGAATAAGATAGATGAACTGGGCTCTCAAAGTAAAAGTCAGTACCAGAGAATGTCTTAAGTGATAAGAAGAATAGACTCTTTCATTTTGAACACAATAATTTTACCAATCAAACAATGAGAAATGAATTTAAGAATGTGATGCAATTAAAATTAGTTCACATACTTTTCAAAGCAAACTTTATAACTAAATCTTTATGTCAAGATATCCTTTTTTTTTTTTTCTCCCCATGAAATTTGTACTGAACCACTGTTGGTGATTCAGCAACATTATTTTCTGCTTAAAGACCCTGGTCTTTAGCCTAAGGCATTTGACTACTAACCAGAAGGCTGGTGGTTCAAAGCCAACAGCCACTCCTTGGAAGGAAGATTGGGCAACCTACTTCCATAGAGATACTGCCTCGGAAACCCAAGAAGGGGTCACTATGAGTTGAACAGACTCCACGGCAGTCAAAGTATAATCTTTACAAAATCTGGCATTGATCTATTTTGAAATACTTCTAGTTCTCTGAAATTTTCAAAGATCGATTTCCTTTTTATAAGTTTTTCTCTTTGAATAGGTAAATGAGGTTTGGACAGTAAATGAGGTTTCATTAAAAACTCGTTTACATGGGTCACATAATTTTATACTTGTAATTTAGTATTCTTTTCCCCACAGGTCTTGCCAATAGGCTTCAGGACCCAGAAAACTTGGATTCATTAGTAGTTTTTCCTGGAATGCCCTTTTTCCTTTTTATCTAGTTACATGTACTCACTCCTTTGAAACTTGCCAACTGTGAACTCTTCAGGAAAGACTTCTCTTACCATCCCCAGTCTGATTTAGGTGCCTTTTCCATGCTCTGCCTAAGATATTTTGACTGCTAACCAGAAGGCTGGTGGTTCAAACCCACCAGCTACTTCTTGGAAGGAAGACTGGGCAATCTACTTCCCTAGAGATACAGCCCTGGAAACCCAAGGAGGGCTCGCTGTGAGTTGGATTTGACTCAATGGCAGTGAGTTTTTTTTTTTTTATTTTTGGCCCATGCTCTATACTTGTACTGGTGTACTGTGATTTTGCTATCATGACTAATATTGGTTTAATTGCTTATCTCACCCAGCAGATTCTGAGCTCCTTGAGACCAGGGACCATCTCAAATGATTTTGTTGAGTGAATGAACAATTGAATAATCTTTTACCCAAGGAAATGACATTATATATATGCAAGTCTCAGTCTCTCTCTCTCTGTCTACATACACACACACACTCTTTTATGAAATCATATTTTAGAGCTTTCCTATTAGTATTCATTTTCTGCATGTTCTTTTGCTTTTTCATCCATAAAAAAATGATTAAGATAAATATATGGGAGAAAAACTTAAAATTGAGAAAGTTTATCCATTATAAATTTTTTCCAAAGAAGTGAGAAGATTAAGACTAAGATTGCTGGCAAAGCATAGTTTCTAAACCCTGAAACTATGGACTAGTTTTTTGGAACATGGTGATCACACTATTTGAATAGCCAGCCAGCTACCCTCTCTGATAATCTTTATCTCTGAACTCCCGTATATTTGCCAGCCCACAGCGCAAGAAAGCTGAGTGCCTTTGGGCAGGAAGCTTGCTGGCAGAGTGCAGTGCACCTATTGGGAGAGCTAAAAGAACCGTCTGACACATATGGAGTAGGACAGAGGCCAGGCTAAAAGAACAATGGGGCATGCCTGTGGGGCATGGCAGAGAGGAGATAATCCTGATGGAAGAATTGTATCATGAGCATTTCAGAACCTAAATTGTGAACTGTTGCTTCCCTAATAACCCCCATAATCATAAGTATTGTCTGTGCATTCTGTGTGTCCATTGCAATGAATTATTAAACCCAGCAGAGAAGTAGAGAGAGCCATGGGAGGGATGGTTGGTGTCAGAACTGGCAAAAAGGTTGGATGGTGGTTTGTCTAGGCTCATGGAACCAGCCTTGGGCTATTGATGCTAATAGTGATTCCCTCTCCCCTTTGTGAAGTTAGAGGTCAGAGGATGCTGCCCTCATGTACTTTTTGCAGTAGGATGATCTCATTTTTGTAAAGTGAAAAATAAAAGCTATACCAATTGTGTGTGTCTCTGGAATAAGGCATGGAAGGATATACATTGAGCAATGAAGAATGGTTACCGGATCCTGGAGAGAGTGGGAGAACAATTGGAACAAAACTCAAAATAATTTTTTAAAAAAAGGGAAGATCTGGTTTGCTGGAACCCCTGAGCCTATGGCTCCCAGCTGCCCTGCAGGTCTGGAACTGAACCCACTCCCATGGCCTCCAGCCAAACAAAAGGCAGGCATTTGAGCAGAACATTTACATTAGATAGATACACTCCTTGGAGAGATCAATCATGGGAGAATAGAAGGGCTGTGTATGCACAGGGAGACAGCTCAAGGGTCAGGAGTGCATGGGAGGGAAGGACCCAGGGAAGAGGTAACTATGGGGAGGAAGTGAGAGGGGTGCTGTTGCATTGTGGAAAATTGCAGTCAATGCCATGAAACAAAGTGTATTTGAGCTGCTGTATGGAAGATGAATTTGCTCTGTAAACTTTCACCCAAATTACAATAAAAATAAAACAGAATGGTTACCAGGTAAACAAGGGTAGGGAGAACTTTCATTTTTTTATTTATGCACTTATTTTTGAATTCTAAAAGAAGCCCTGGTGACATAGTGGTTAAGTATTCAGCTGCTAACTGAAAAGTTGACAGTTTGAACCCACCGGCCACTCTGCTGTAGAATATGTGGCAGTTTGCTTTCTATAAAGATTACAGCTTTGGAAACCATATGGGCAGTTCTATTATGTCCCATAGGGTTGTTATGAATTAGAATCAATGTGATAGGCAATGGTGTTGGTATTTTTATTTTAATTCATTTGTAATGCATCAATATTGGAAGGAGATTCTTTAAGAAACTGTGATATGCACATGACACAACCTTGCTTGCTGAAAGTAAAAAGGAGGTGCTTACTGATGAAGAGCAGACACCTTCTGTTTGGATTACACCTCAACAGAAAGAAAACAAAATTCTCATAACCGGATTAGTAAGCAATATTCTGATAAGTGGAAAAAAGCATTTCATTTTACTTGGATCCACAATCAACATCCATGGAAGTAGTAGTCAAGAAATCAAAGGATGTATTGCACTGGGAAGATCTGCAAAAGACTTCTTTAGAGCTTTAAAAAGCACAGATGTCACTTTGAGGACTAAAGTGTGTCTAACCCAAGCCACGGTATTTTCAATCACCTCATTTGTGTGCAAGAGCTGGGCAATGAATAAGGAAGACTGAAGAAGAATTGATGCCTTTGAATTATGGTGTCAGTGAAGAATATTGAATATACTATGGACTGCCAGAAGAACAAACATATCTGTCTCAGAAGAAGTACAGCCAGAATGCTCCTTAGAAATGGGGATGGCAAGACTTCATCTCATGTACTTTGAACATGTTTTCAGGAGGGACCAGTCCCTGGAGAAGGACATCACGCTTGGTAAAGCAGAGGGTCAGGGAAAAGAGGGAGACTCTCAATGAGATGGATTGATACAGTAGGTACCACAATGGGCTCAACATAGCAATAGTGAGGATGGCGCAGGACCGGGCAAAGTTTCCTTTTGTTGTACATAGGGTTGGCATGAGTAGGAATCAACTCCATGGCACCTAACAACAACAATAACAACAACTTTTGTAACTATAAAATATGACACAACAATGTTTTAATGGGTCAAATAATTGTTCATGTTTTCAGCAAGAAGATATATGTGCGTGTATATATATATATATATGTATCATGTAAATATTATTTCTGTATATTATTTACATACACATGACTTTCATGTTAAAGCAGAAATTCCATCTGCAGGCAGTGCTAGATAAGTATTTGTTTTTTAAAAATTAATTGCTTTTTCAATCTATACATTCAATGCAATCCCAATCCAGATCCCATCAACATTCTTTAGGGATATGGAAAAAATGATCACTAACTTTATATGGAAAGGAAAGA
>NW_006921741.1:1566857-1611113 GCF_000298275.1 Orycteropus afer afer
CTAATTAAAAAAAAAAAAAATTAATTGCTTTTTCTGGGTCAATAAGCCCTGCTCACAGCTGCTTTTTGAGCTGGCTGGAACTCCCTCTGGAACCAGGTGCCTTGCTCCCAGTCACCCTTTGGACTGGCAGAAACTTTTTCTGGGTCCAGAACCCCTGCCCATGGACACTGTCTGGGTCAATAGGAACTAGTCTGAAATCAAATGCCCTATTCCCGGTTGCCTTCTGGGTAGTTAGACACTAACTCCAAGATCAGCTGCCCTGCTCCCAGAAGCATTTTGGGCTGTCAAGAACCTTTGCTAGGTCCAGGTGCTCCACACTAAAGACCTACTTTGGGGATGGCAGGAACTTTTTCTGGGAGCAGGAGCCATGCACACAGCTACAGTTTTGGGACAGCATGATTTTTTTCTGAGCCCACACACCCTATCCCCATCCACATTTTGAGCAGGCAGGAATTCCTTCTGAGACCAGGTGACTTGCTCCCACCACCATTTGGGCTGGCAAGAACTTATTTCCAGTTCAATACCTTGCCCCGGACATCTTCTGGGTCAATGGGAACTCTTCTGAGATCAAGTGCCATGCCTAGTTCCCTTCTGCACAGGCAGAAACTAGTGCCAGGACCCAGATGCCCTGCTTCCCATTGACTTCTTGGTCAGCAGAAACAGAGCTTGTGTCCCCTGTCCCCACCCAGTGTTTTTTTTTTTTTTATTATTCCCCCACCCAGTTTTGTTTTTGTTTTTAAAGTATTATTTATTTCCATCTTTCTTTTTATTTTTTTCTCTTTCCTTTCCCTGGTTCTTGCCCCCCGCCTCTTCCCTGGTTCCCTTCTTTCTTTCTTTTCTTCTTTTTCTCTTTTTGTCTTCCCATCCTTGTTTTCCTTTTTTGCACTTTTCTCATTATTACTCCTTTTCTCTTGCTCTCTTTTTTTATTTCCCTTTCTGTGTATATTGTGTTTTTTTTCTCTTTGTCTTTCTTTAAAATTACATTTTTTCCTTTTATTTATTGACTTATATTTTGCAATTGTTGCTGTTTGTTTGTGTGATTTGTGCTCTTATTTTTATTTGTTTATTTATTTTTCCATCTAATCAGATGGGAGACAACAACTGTGCCCATATGACCCAACCACAGCCACACCTTGTGCAGCCTCACCCACTAGGTGAGAACCACCAGTTGTTTTTGCATGAAATGATCAATGATAGATGGTAGGTGAGGACCACCAGTTGCTTTTGCACCAAATTATCAATGATAGATGGTAGCCAACACCAGTCCAACTCATCCTCAACTGCTCTTCATGAACAACTAACAGAGATTTGTGCACACAATCTCATCCTCTATCACACCCACCAGAAGACAGGTAGGGAGTGCCAAACTAGCAAATATGGTAGAAATATAAATACAATGACATCATAATGTCTCAGAGATAAATGACAAAGAAGCAAGATAAAGTAGTACACACAAGGGACCAAGATACAGACCTAGAAAATGTCCCTGATGAAGGAGTGGCATTGGAACTGCCTGATAAGGAATTTGAAAGAATTATATTTAGGTACTTTCAACAGATTGAGAAACAGATGAAGGAAAATACTGACAAAAATCACAGAAAACAAGGTCAAAACTAGAAAATTTTAGGAAAACATTACAAGAACAATTTGACAAAATAAATGAAAAATTAGAAACCATACAAGAGCAACAACTAGAAATCCAGAAAATTAATATTACAATTTCTGAAATAGATTACATGTTGAAAAGGCAAAGGAGTAGAATGGAATCAATGGAAGACAGAGTTAGTGAGATTGAAGACAAATACTTCAATACTATTTTGTTAAGGGAATCAATCAGAAAAAAGATCAAAACAAAATTAAGACAGCCTAAGATTCATGTGGGACACCATTAAGAGAATTACATATGCATAATCAGAATTCCAGAACAGGAAGACACAACAAAACCACCAAGAAAATTGTGGAGGATTTGTTGGAAGAGAATGTCCCTAACATAATGAAGGGTGAGAAGATTCAAAAAGGTCAACAAACCCAAACCAGGATAGACCCCAAAAATAAATCACCAAGGTATAATATCATAATTAAACTCACCAAAATCAAAGACAAATATTCCTGAAATCAGCACAGGAGAAATAAAAATTTATCTACAGTGTGCATTACTTACCTTGACTCTTAGCTTGTTGAGGATGAAACCAGAACCTGGTGTCTGCTCAGGTTGCCTTCGCCTCCTAATCCATAGTCAGCAAGTGACAGTGTATTTCCATCTATGTCTGCCAGGCTGGTGTCCAGATTGGTAATGCCTGCTGGGAGCTTTATTGTCTGGAACATGGTATCCAACCAGATGGCCAGATGCCAAGGGACAAGACCATTGGGTGAGGAGATGACTCCTTCAACACCTTCTCCAGTGAGACAGGTGCTGGGAAACATGTGCCCAGGGCAGTGTTTGTAGACCTGGAACCCACAGTCATTGATGAGGTTTGCACTGCTACCTACCACCAGCTCTTCCACCTGGAGCAGCTCATCACAGGTAGGGAAGATGCTGCCAGTAACTATGCCCGTGAGCACTACACCACCAGTAAGGAGATTATTAACCTTGTCTTGGACAGAATTTGCAAGCTGGCTGACTAGTGCACAGGTCTTTAGGGCCTCTTGATTTTCCAAAGCTTTGGTGAGAGAACCAGTTCTGGGTTTACCTCTTTGCTGATGGAATGCCTCTCTGTAGATTATGGCAAGAAGTCCAAACTGGAGTTCTCTATTTACCCAGCCCTCCATAGTTTCCACAGCTCTAGTTGAGCCCTACAAATCCATCCTCACCACCCACACCACCCTGGAGCACTCAGATTGTACCTTATGGTAGACAATGAGGCCATCTATGACATCAGTTGCAGAAATCTTGATATTGAGCGCCCAATTTACACTAACTTTAATCGCCTTATTAGCCAGATTGTGTCCTCCATCACTGCTTCCCTCATATATGATGGTGCCCTGAATATTGATCTGACAGAGTTCTAGGACCAACCTGCCCTATTCCAGCATCCACTTTCCACTGGCCACATATGCCCCTGTCATCTCTGCTGAGAAAGCTTACCATGAACAACTTTCTGTAGCAGAGATTACCAATGCTTGCTTTGAGCCAGCCAACCAGATGATGAAATATGCCCCTCGCCATGGTAAATATATGGCTTGCTGCCTTTTGTACCATGGTGATGCGGTTCCCAAAGATGTCAGTGCTGCCATTGCCACCATCAAGACTAAGCACAGCATCGAGTTTGTGCATTGGTATCCCACTGGCTTTAAGGTTGGCATTAATTACCAGCCTCCTACTGTGGTACTTGGTGGAGACCTGACCAAGGTTCAGCGAGCTGTGTTCATGCTGAGCAATACCACAGCCATTGCTGAGGCCTGCATGCCTAGACCACAAGTTTGACTTGATGTATGCCAAGCATGCCTTTGTTCACTGGCACGTGAGTGAGGGGATGGAAGAAGGAGAGTTTTCTGAGGTCTGTGAAGACATGGTTGCCCTTGAGAAGGACTATGAGGAGGCTGGTGTGGATTCTTTTGAACGAGAAGGTGAGGAAGAAGGAGAAGGGTACTAATTACTCCTTTCAGTCCTGCAGCATGTCACAAGCAGAACTTCAGTTTCTATGTTAGCTGACAAGTCAAAGCTTTCTGCTTAGATTGTTTTCACTATCAACTATGATCATGTTTTATTTTTCCATGTGTACCTGTAAGATTTTCCCATCATGTCTCAAAGTAAAAATATTAAGAAAGGGGGAAAAAAAAGTTATCTACAAAGGGAAACCAATAAGGCTAAGGTCTGATTTCTTGGCAGAAACCATGAGGTGAGAAGGATATGGGATGATACATATAAAATCCTGAAAGAAAATAAATTGCCAACTAAGAATTATATAGGAGCTCTGGTAGCGTAGTGCCTAAGGCACTTGACTGCTAACCAGAAGGCTGGCGGTTCGAACCCACCAGCCACTCCTCGAAAGGAAGATGGGACAATCTACTTCCGTAGTGATACTGCCTCGGAAACCCAAGGAGGGGTTGCTATGAGTCAGGTCTGATTCAACGACACAGAACAACAACAACAAGAATTATATACCCAGGAAAACCGTCCCTCAAATATGATGGTGGAATTAGGACATTTTCAGATAAACAAAAATTAAGGGAATTTGTTAAAACCAGACAAACCTTATTAGAGATGCTAATGGGAGTCCTCCAGGCAGAGAACTAACAAAAACAGACAACTGGTGATTAACACACATGATGACAAAACCCAGAAACTAACCTAGTTATAGAAGTATCCAAAATAAAATAAATTTACAAGACTGTAAACAGGGAATCAGATACATCAATTGGTAAATGAGGACAACTACAAACCAAAAAAAGGGAATAAATAGTTTAGGTATAGAACTTCCAAATGGTGAGGAAGTCAAGACAATTGTGAGATAGAACAGACTGTTCTAAACTTGGGAAGAGAAGAATAAATCACAGGGTAACCTCAAAGAAACAATCAACCATGGGAAATCAGAAGGGTAGTATTTGCACAGGCAGATAGCTCAGAGGGCAGGAATGCATAGGAAAGAAAGACACAGGGAAAAGGTAACCACAAGGAGAAAGTAAGAAGGGAGCTGTTACACTATGGGGATTGCAATTAATGTCATGAAATAAAAATTTATGTGAGCTGTTGTATGGAAAATTAATTTGCTCCGTAAACTTTCACCCAAATCTCAATTTAAGTTTTTTTTTTTTTTTTTTTAAATACAGAGCTCTGGTGGCTTAGTGCCTAAGGCATCTGACTGCTAACCAGAGGGTTGGCGGTTCATATCCACTAGCCACTCCGCAGGAGGATGATTGCGTAATCTACTTCCTTAGAGATACTGCCTCGGAAACCCAAAGAGGGGTCACTATAAGTCAAAATTGACTTGACAGCAGTGAGGTACTTTTGCTTTTTAATTCTGATATCCTTTCTATACTTAAAACCCACTGCTGTCAAGTCGGATCTGACTCATAGCAACCCCTCCTTGGGTTTCTGAGGCAATATCACCACAAAGTAGATTGCCCAACCTTCCTTCTGAGGAGTGGCTGTTGGGTTTCAAACACCAGCCTTCTGGTTAGCAGTCAAATGTCTTAGGCACTACGCCACTAGAGCTCCTTTTCTATACTTACTCTATATGTATTTCAATAATTTACATTGGAAGTGCACTTGATTATCTAGAACAAAGGTTTTTTTTTGGGAAGAATTAACTTCTTTTGTAAACACTCTAGAAACTTCTGGGAGAAGTGTAGTTATCTTCCTCAAAGGAAAAAAAAAAAAAAAAGGAAAGGCTTCATACTCTGCAGGAGCACAATAATCAGTGGATTTGATTATTGAAAATAGTTCTGGGATACCTATTGCTTCCTGGTCAGAAGAGGTAGTAGCTTTTCACATTACCCCAAAGGTTATGATTGGACTATAAATTTAATGAAGGCAGGCCCAAGGGACTATCATGTTCATCATTGCACCTATCATAGAGATAGGCAGATAACTAGGGCTTGATACTGGTGCTAAGAGTATATTAATAGCATATTCTGATGAAAGAGCTGACACTCAAAAGATTATGGTAAAAGTTTCATTCATTCATTTGTCCATTTAAAAATGTTGATTATTTAGTTTGCGTTTTATGCTAAGGCTTAAAGAAAACATATTTTCGTAGTGTAGGTCAAGATTTGGATAAGTTTGCTGTCACTGAATTTTCCACATCCTTTGTGGGTACATTGTTCTGCAGATGTATATGGTAAGCATGTATTAATTGTTTATTCTGTGTATAGCCTCTGAAGGGGACAATATAAACCAAATCAGATCTTTGAGAAAAAAAAATGAAGGGCAAATCTTTTTAAAAAAATTTAGTAACTTTTATAAAGGTTTAGTAAGTAAACTCACCTTTAAAATTACAAGAAAAACTATCAGAAGAGTATTTCACCGTAAACAATTCCATCCAAAAAATAGGAACTTTGAAAGTTTCTTAATTTTAACTGCACCTATTCTGGCTAAATATCATTACTAACAATGGTATGAAATTATTAAGATAATTAAATACCTATTTAACATTATTTCGTTGCTTCAAATGAGAGAACTAAAGCTTTCCTCCCCATGTTTTACTCTCATTCAGTGGGATATCATGGTAAAAAGAAATGAAAATCGTCAAAACTTAATCTTACACGCTTAAAATATGTTCAGCTTATTTTATATTAATTATACCTCAATAAAGCTGTTAAAAGCAAAACGAAAATAAGAAACATGTCACTGAAATGGGACAAACTAAGGTACTGCATCGTGTACTGCTCGAGAGAACAATTCCTTCTGGGGAACAACAACGTTATCTCTACAGAGTCTAGTAGCCTAAGGAGGCAAAGGTGAAGCGAACCTTATGTAAATTAACACCATTCATTTTCTTTAATCTAATTTAGGTTAAGATCTTTACTCAAATTAAAACACACACACACACACACACAACCACCCTTCTAGTTTATTGTTATGCTGTAACTCCACGGTAGATTTGAGAGCATTATTTCCAAGATTTTAAAATGTCTAAGAAACGATCTCCATAAGGAAAAAAAAATTTTTTTTTTTTCCTACGTTCTCCAAATAACCTAGTCTAAGACTACTTTGAAATGCAGAAGATTTAGTAAAGGGTCTATTGGGCTTGGGGCTGGGTGTGGCTGTTATGAGAAACCTTTCCTAGAGACTTGAGTAAGCTCTCCAAAGATCTCCAAACCCGTAGGGGAAAGTCTTCCACGCATTATCTCTAAATAAAGGCATTTCCCTGGGGATTCAACTAAAGCGAGCCGGCCTAGATGTTTTTGTTTGTGGGTGTGGGAAGTGGCGTACTGGAGTCGACACTCCAGCGACTTTTCCCGAGGTTCCGGGTAAATTCAGCACTTTCTTCTCACGTCCTAGCCCGCGGAGGGAATGCAGGCCCGGGCAGCTAGAATCGCCCAGGCTGCGAGGAGCACAAGGGACGCTGGCTTATAGGAAGGGAGGCCGGACGGAAAGACCTTGCTTCCCTAGCCGGTCCTCCCGCGACCGCGGCCCCTCAGGCCAGAAGGCAAGGAAAATGATTGACGGAACTGCTCAGTGGCCGAGGGACTGCAGTGGGAGGGACGTAAAAGGGACAGCTGAGTTTTTTTCCTTAAACCGGTTGGGGTGGGCCTCGGGAACAGCCTTCCTCAGTCGGATTGGCCTCCCTGAATGGGTTGTTATGGTAACATATGACCGAACAGTCTCATATGAACCGGCCAATGAGAGGGGCCGTCTTTTCCACAGTACTTCTGAGCAGTCGGTGTTGCAAAAGCCCGACTAGAGGCCCGGGAAGAAGGCGGTGCCAAGAGGCAGGCGGAAGGGGCCGGGGTGGGGCTTGTGACGTTAATGGGCGAACCAATCACGCCTGGTGCTATCAATGGCCCCGCCCTTTTACCGCACATTTCCCCTCCCCTAGCTCATTTCGCACGACGCAGCGGTTGGGAACACAGACATTTTCGGAGCTGGAGCCGCCACTGCCGCCGCCATTTTGTGTCTGTGGAGAAAGAAGCTACTGTGGCGGCTGCAAGTGGACGGAGATCACCCGTGAGACGGCGGCTTTTCATACCCGAGGTTTCCCCTGTGTCGTCCCCTAACCCCCCTCCGCGGTCAGCATGTGGTGAAGCCGGAGCCGCGAGAGACCCGGGGAAAGGAAGAGGTGTCGGAAGGGAGGCGGGGTATCGAGAGCGGCTTCAGCTTCAGCTGCGGCGGACCTCGGAGGGGGGCCGCGACGCAATGTCAGAGCAGACGCCGGCGGAGGCCGGTGCTGCGGGGGCCCGGGAGGACGCCTGTCGGGATTATCAATCATCGCTCGAAGACCTGACCTTCAATAGCAAACCGCACATCAATATGCTGACCATTCTAGCCGAGGAGAACCTGCCCTTCGCCAAGGAGATCGTCTCTCTCATCGAGGCCCAAACCGCCAAGGTTTTTATACACCCCGCAGCCTCCTATTCTTCTAATACTCCCTGATTTTAGTGTCAGCCTCATCCCAGGTCTCGCTTCCATCCAAAGGGGGACAGCGTGCCTCCTCTCCAACCCTCCCCCTTCCACTCAGGCTCGGTCTTTGGCCCAGGCTTCGAGCGTGGGCCTCTCTTTAGGGGAGGGAGTGGGGAGGATAAAGGGTGGAGTCCCACTTCCGCTTAGCAACTCCCCTATTTAGGCCACCCCATTGTATACCCGTCACACACACACGCTTTGAATAGAGCCTTTTGGGTTGGGGGAGACTTCAAGGTAGTTTGTGGTTTGGGGAAGAAAGAGTTAAAACAAACCATTTTAACCCCCTGGGAGGGTGGGGAGTGGTTCTTATCCTATTTTCCCCCAGTGCCCTTTTGAATAATTGTGTTCTGTGGGTTGGAAGGAGGTGAAGGGGGACCTGGGAGCGAGCTGCTGGTGGGTGGGAGTAGGGAATTGGCCCCGAGTGGAGCAGCCGCCTGTTAAGAGCCCAACATGGCGCCTGAAAAGCACATGATGCGAAAGGGAAGAGAGGAGAATCCATTCCCAGCCAGGCAGCTGCTCACACCCGTCAGCCCCATTTTGGGGTAGGGGCGGCTAGATTATAACTTTTATTCTCCTATCGGAGGGTCTAATTTGCCCTCAAAATAAAGGGAAAGTGGGGTTAAGGGTGGGGTTTGGGTGGTGGGGAGATCTTATCCAACCTGTAGGTGGAGAACTGGCCCAGTGGGTAACAGGTACTTTTAGTTTTCTGAAAAGTTCAGTCCCTCCTCCTCTTCCTTTTCTCTCTCTCTCCCTTCCCTGATAGTGAAGGCGTGCATTTCTTCAACCCTTTATAAACGTGGTCCTCTGCCACCCTATATTTCCCTGTAGTCCTCCTCTTCTGTGGATTCATTGTGGGAGTGATATGTCATTTAAGTAAAGTTACTGTTAAATTTAGTTAGCATAATCTTTAATAGCTTCCCTTTACTAAATTTTAAGTTATTTTTCAAGCTTGTACTTACGGTTTAGTTTTTCTTAGTTGTTAGTGATTGCAATTATCAGGATGAGCCTCCTTTTAGCAGAGTGAACCCCTTTTACAAGGCCACTTTAACAACAACCACCAATATATTGTTTAGAGGCGGTTTCTGTCTAGTGTAAAACTGAGTGGTCTGACTCTTTAATAAATGGTTTTGAAATGTGTGACTGGTATTATAAAATTTGTGAATAAAACATATAAAATATGTATTTGTCTTTTTTATTTACATTTGTAAGGTGTAGAATCTGTTTCCAAGACTTATTTTTATCTACGTGGTTGTGTGTTTTAAACAAAAGTTTTTAAGTGACTTGGGTTCATTCTTCTTTAGGTTCCATCCACTCTTATGGGTAAATCTGTTCACAAGATACACGGTTTCAGGTGGTCCTTTCTATATCTTAATTTAAAGAGGATAAAAAGTGAGATTTTTTTTTTTTGAGCACACAACAAATTTATCATGCTCAATCTGACTACTGAAATACAAGGCTTCACCTTTTCCTCTGAATGTCTGTGTGAAACAGCTGTTCTTTTTTGAAAGTATGAGATTTAAAAAGGAAGCATTCCTCATACTCAACATCTTTTTAATTGATGTCACGAACATTTTGGACATGAAGATTTAAATAATTTTTGCATTGTTGAAGGCTTAGCTTTACATTGAATTTTTTTTTTTTTTTTGGGGGGGGGAACAAAACCACTCCTTTTAAAGTAAGAATGATTTTTCTTTTAATCTATAATTTTTTTTTGGGGGGGATGATTAATACTCAGCAGAGCCTAATATGTAGCGGGTCAGGTTGTCCCTCAGAACAGTTTCCTTGCTGGTTTTTAATGGATCCAGAAGATCTTCGAGAACTGAAAACTAAATGCTGAATATAATGACCACATTAAAACTTGTATTTTTGTATTGCTACACAGAGTGGTGAAAATAGATGGACTATTTGCCTATAAAAGCTGAAATATCTTGGCACACTTTTCCTGGTTATTTTTGTAAAACCAGATTGAGGAAAAGATGTAAACGTCACTTTGGGGGAATTAATCGCAATTGGGGTTGAGGGGAAGGGGGAGGGATTTTCCAGCATTTGGTAGCAAACTGGCTTGGTTTTGTGTTTCTGGAGGCAAATGTTTGTGTCCTTACTCTAGCGTCTCGGCATTACTAAACTTAAGGATTCACACTTAGTTTAACTCCTCCCATGAGGCAGCAGTAGCAAAAAAAAAATATTACATATAAGGACTTCACTTGTACAATAAAAGATTAGTCTGCTGAACAGATTTCAGTTTTAAAAAGAGCCTGTTTTTCTTCCTAAGTGCAACAAGACTAAAAGGGTGTAAAACATGACATGGTAAGGGTAAAGACACAGAATAAAGCATTTGACATGTTGGTGCTTTATAGTTTACCCACATGCAGTGGCCTTGTGAACCCTTTTATGAGATAGTTTTTCATACAAAGTTATTCAAAGGTTTCCATAGCCAACTTTCGTTGTAAAGGTGTTATCAGAAGCAAGAGCACTTCCACACACTTGTATGGGCACTTGGTTTTGTGAAATAATGGTATTGTGTACTACGGAACTGTGAGCCTACCCTAGCTACAGGTAGCTATGGGTAAGTTTTGTTTGGGGTTAAGATTCCGATACACATGGGGTGGGTAAATGGGAATAACTTATGTTTCTTTATTTTTCTTTTTTTTTAAATCATGGGCGCTCCTGTGGAGTCAGTTGACACTTAGTTTATATGGTGTGTCTCAATGCTCCTGAACAAGTCTGTGAACCTGCTGATGCTTTCTGGAAGCTTGCTGTGCCTTCTATAAGCCAGCGATGAGTAGTCATTGCAATTGAACTGGGGCAACATTTTTTGCTTTGGAAAGGGCTACCTATATCAGCATCACCACACTGGCTCTGCACAAATTTAGAATCCCTGGTGTGTGCATGTCAGAGGAAAAATACTTCAACGGAGAGTCCATGCTGTGAAGAAAATCTTCAGCACAAATCCTGGTTTCCAGACTCAAGTTCAACCTGATTTACATGACTCAGCTGCTGCTCCAACCAGTTTTTCTTGTATCAGTAACACTTGCACCTTCTGCAAGTTCATGTGCAAGTTTGAAAGTGTTTTGCCATTAACTTCAAATGTGAAGTGTACTAAATTTCTTTGTTCATTTGGATTATAGAGCAGTAATCCTAATAATTTTAAAGGTAACAAAAGCTTCATAGACTTCAACATATAAAAAATGAATGTGGAAATTAGGTTTCTGCCAGAAGTTTGAGAACTTTATTTCATGGAATCTAGGCACACTATTTTAAGTTATGGGTCACAAAGCTTACACTTGGATTACAGAAAAATTTTCTCTATTCCCTCCCTTCTATTTTGATCACTTTAAAACAGACCTTTTTACCACATGAACCTGAAATTCCATTAAGTGTTGAGTGTATTAGAGATTATGTTTTTTTGTTTCTGGTAATTGTGAGCTTATTCTATATGCTCAATGAAAATCATTTTAAGATGAGAATTTGAACACTGAAATTTCGTAAAGATTATCAAAGAGTATTTAGTATCAACCAGAAATTGAGGTCTGTATTATAGGTTTTAAAACTCACTTTTAAATAATTTTTTGGTGGCAATTCTTTATACTAAACTTCTCAGTTTCTTTTTTTATTACTTCAGGCTCCTTCCTCAGAGAAGCTTCCTGTTATGTACCTTATGGATTCTATCGTGAAAAACGTTGGAAGAGAGTATCTCACTGCCTTTACTAAAAATCTAGTTGCAACATTTATTTGTGTGTTTGAAAAGGTATATATGCATTTAGAAATACTTGAATTTTAAAAAAATTGTTCCCGATTAAATAAATACATGGCTTTGTGTTGGGTTTTCTTGGGTGGTGAAATATTTTACTCTTTAGGACACTTATCAAGTATCATTTCGAAGAAAGTAACTAAAGTTAGTTACATTTTTTTTTGGAGCAGATTATGTGGGTTTTTCACTGTACATTCAGAAACAGGCAGGTTTGCTTTTAGAAATATTTGTGCTCTTTAAAAGCAGCTCATCCTATTGATGATCTGTTCCATCAGAATATGGGCAAATTTACGTGAAACTATCAGGAATACTAAAATTTAGTTATTTAATTTTCTGGTGTTAGAATGTTGAATATTCTTTAGGGGATAAGGAGCATGGTACTCCAGTGTGTCTCAACTTGTGATTGAAACTTGTAACTGGTGTGATGATTATTTTTTTTTCTGGAAATGTTTCCTTTTTTGTTACTTTGTTCAACAAATGTGTTCTTTGTGAATATTCTAGTTACATATTAATGGTGGACCAGTTAATTGCTTTAGGTTGTTTTGGAAATTCTCCCCCTTAGTATTTACAAGAAAGGTTTGTTACTTTTTATACAACTTAAGGTTGTAAATTCCTTAGCATTGTATCTGGTCTTGTGGTTAATGCAGAATTAAGTTGAAGTAGGCAGGGAATTTGCTGAAGTAATTTCTCTGTCACTGTCACACACAGAAAAAAGGGTATGAGAGATTGTAGATTCCTTTGTATCATAACAAATTGGTGTTAATTCTGTTTTAGTAGATGTGTCTGGAGAAATATTAAGTAGTCAGGCCTGCAGAATTGCGATTATTTTAAAAGAAATGTGCAGTATCAGATTTTACTTGATTATTAGAGTAGAAAATATCTAGTTGTTACTTGACCTTTTTTTTTTTCAAGTTTTAAGAAATTTAGGAAACTTTCAGATGGCATTAAGGAACTTGTTAGTGTTTGTCAGCCCTTGTTAAACCTTGTTTTCCTCAGGCTGTAGTCTAAGGAGAGGCAAATTTGGGATTATAGAAGTTGGGGAAGCTTAAGCAACTTCTTGGTTTCAATTTCAGTCTGCAGTGTTTGATAGACTCCCTTATTGGACTTAAGGCTGCACTTGATAAAGAATGACCTTGTAGTAAATAATTAAGGAATTGTATACAGTCAAGGTATCATTAGCTTAAAGTTAGAAATCTAAATATAGTTTTTTCCAAGTACCAGGTTTTTCTGATGGCTAATTATTTTTAACACTTCTTATTGGGCTCACCACAAGAGTAAGTGAATGAATTATATAAAACTAAAGCTCATCAGTGATTAAGATTTTGAGAATCTCAATAAAGTGTCCACACCACAAATTGCTTTCTCACTGGTACCAACCATATTGTATTGCAGAAGATTGGTTAGTGAGATAGTTTGCCTTAATTTTAACTTGTGCTACTTTATAAATAATGAAAATTTAAGCCATCAGGTAAACCTTTTTTTTTTTTTTTTTTTTACTGTGATTTATATTTTCTGCCCAGAGTAAGGGAATATTACACCAAGCCCTAAAATGTAGAAATACTTTGTATTCTTGAAAATACAAAGACTTGCCTGTTTACTTGCTTTCATGAAAGCTAGGTGATAATGACTTAAATTTTCTATTAACTTTTTTTTTTAAAGAAGAAAATGCTTTATTCATATTTGCAGACTGCATATATCCTTACTGTATCATTACTGTTGTATGTACTTGTGAATGGATAGTATAATTCTATATGTGAAGTCAAGCATTGATTTATGTAGCTTATACTTAATATATACAACATTTTATAGTAACTTAACAAGCCATAGAATTGTTCTGTTGTTCTAGGTGGATGAAAATACTAGAAAAAGTTTATTTAAATTACGTTCCACATGGGATGAAATATTCCCTTTGAAGAAACTTTATGCCCTGGATGTCAGAGTCAATTCATTAGATCCTGCTTGGCCTATTAAACCTCTACCCCCCAATGTGAATACATCTAGCATCCATGTGAATCCTAAATTTTTAAATAAATCGGTAAGTTCCAGTCTGAATGGCATACAACTAATGTTTTTAACTATCAAAGTTTGACTTCTCTAAAATTTCTTGCCAGAAAACAAAAGTACAAGAATACCCTGTGTAGAATCAGTTAGGTTTAAAATATATATATTTTCCACAGATTCACAATACATTTAAAAATATATATTCAGTTTCTTTAGGTATTATGAAATATTTGAGTTTAAGTTCCAGCATGAAGTTTTCTGCATGCTTTAAATATGACTGGCCATTAATGAACATGACTAGTGTTTAAGAGTAAAGCTGATAGTTTTTAGGTAGCCATTAGCTTTATTAGATAGGATATATTTTTCTTTAAAAAAAAAAAAATATATATATATATATATATATATATATATATATACACACACACACACACACATATATATATGTTTTTTCTTACAGCCTGAGGAGGCTTCAGCTCCTGGCACAGTGGTCAGTTCTCCTAGCATCTCCACTCCTCCAATTGTTCCTGATATACAGAAGAATCTTACTCAAGAACAACTAATACGACAACAGTTACTGGCAAAACAAAAACAATTGTTAGAACTTCAGCAGAAAAAACTGGAGCTGGAGCTGGAACAAGCTAAGGCACAACTGGTAAGTAGAGGCGATTTGGTATTTTATTTACAATTTGCCTTCAGATAGGGAAGTAATTAATTTTTGTGTTTGAATTATGCTACAATGTTATTTTAATTTTCAAGAATGTACTCTTTATCCACTCATTTCTTTTAAATTGCAGTGTTTCTTAGACTACATTTTTATATCCTATTGTTTAGCTCAATAGTATAAACTGTAGTATTTTCCACCAAATACATTCATATTAGATTAATGTGTTACAAGACAGTACCTTAGTTTTATTTAACAGCTGTGTCATGTGGACTTAATATTTCAGTCCCAGGATGGTGTGCTGTGGTCAATGTTTTTGCAGTTTTTAATGTTTAGGAGCTTAAGCTTCATGAACAGAAATCAGGCTTTTAGAAGTATGTGGAAGAAAAGCCATCAGAAATTAAAGAAGCCAGTAAGATTATGTATTTCCTTGCATGAGTGAACTTATACTTAGTTATTTTGTACGTGAACTTTTTTGGGAAGTGACAAGGTGCAGGAAGTCAGACTTTTATAGGTTCATTATCAGTGTGACTTTGGGGGGAACTAAATTTTATGACTTAGAATTTAGCTGAGTTACTCTTGTGCAGCAGGAATGTAGTGACAATATTTTAGGAGCAATCTGGCTCAAAGTCCTAAATAACTAGGAAGAGAGAATTTTTTTTTTTTAATTCTCTCTCAGAATTACATTGTAAGACCCCAAAGTCCCTAGTCGATACTGGTAAGAAATAACAAGCCATGTAAATACATGTAACTTTTGACTGTAATCTCCACTTATACACTAGAAATGTACAAGGTAAATAAGGTATTGAGTAAATGGATTTATTGAAGAAATATAACATTATGTTTTTATTCTTAATTTTTTGACAAATCTGTGTTTTACAGTATTAACATAAAACATTTATTTTGTATTTTAGGCTGTTTCTCTTAGTGTTCAACAAGAGACATCTAGCTTAGGTCCTGGATCAACATCATCCAAATTACATGTTCCACAGATTCCTCCTATGGCTGTTAAAACTTGCCATCAGGTTCCTGTGCAACCTGAGAAAAGCCGTCCAGGTCCGTCCTTACAAATTCAGGATTTGAAAGGAACTAACCGAGATCCCCGACTTAATAGGATGAGCCAACATTCTTCTCATGGAAAAGATCAAAGTCATAGGAAAGAGTTCCTAATGAACACGTTGAACCAGTCTGATATTAAGACAAGTAAAACTGTACCTTCTGAAAAATTAAATTCATCCAAACAAGAAAAAAGTAAATCAGGTGAAAAAATAACCAAGAAAGAACTTGACCAAATAGATTCTAAATCTAAATCTAAATCTAAATCGCCATCACCTTTGAAAAACAAATTGTCCCATACGAAAGATTTGAAAACTCAAGAATCTGAAAGTGTCAGAGTGTCTGATATGAGCAAAAGAGATCCAAGATTAAAAAAACATCTTCAGGATAAGGCTGATGGCAAAGATGATGATATAAAAGAAAAGAGAAAAGCGACAGAAAAAAAGGATAAAGATGAGCATGTGAAATCATCTGAACATAGGCTGGTTGGGAGTAGAAATAAAATCATAAATGGCGTTGTACAGAAACAAGATACAATAACAGAAGAATCAGAAAAACAGGGGACAAAACCAGGAAGATCAAGTACTAGAAAGCGATCAAGATCGCGATCACCCAAGTCTCGGTCACCAATTATACATTCCCCAAAGAGAAGAGATAGGCGATCACCCAAACGAAGGCAAAGGAGTATGTCTCCAACTTCAACGCCCAAAGCTGGAAAGATTCGCCAGTCAGGAGTTAAGCAGTCACATATAGAAGAGTTTATACCACCTTCTAGGGAAGAAAGAAATGCTAAGAGAAGTACTAAACAGGATGTTCGAGATCCAAGGCGAATAAAAAAGACTGAAGAGGAACGAGCACAAGAAACTGCGAATCAGCATTCTACAAAGTCAGGCACTGAACCAAAGGAGAATGTAGAAAACTGGCAAAGTTCTAAGTCTACCAAAAGATGGAAATCTGGTTGGGAAGAAAATAAAAGGTATGATGTTATATTTTTTAAACAAGTAGAATAATACATAAAAAGATAATGTATGGAAAGATATCATGGACAATGTTAATTGGGTGCTATGATTATTACTTTATTTTTACATTTAATTCTTACAACCCTGGAGGTTAAATACTTTATTATTCTTATTTTATAGATAAGGTTAACTAATCTACTTAAGGCTGTATATATGCAGGACATTCAAGAATCAGAATTCATATCTAATTTTCCTGACTTCGGATCTTGTGTCTTAATCATTTAATTACTTTTGATGGTTACATGTATCCATTTTAACCAGGTCCTTTGAAAAGGATTCATACATATGTTTCTGAGTATTTTCAGAAACATTTTGAAGTTTAACATACTGCTTTTATGGTTTCAGCTTACAGCAGAGTGATGAACATAGTAAGTCTCCTCATCTGCGGCATAGGGAAAGCTGGTCAAGCACTAAAGGAATCTTGTCACCTCGAGCCCCGAAGCAGCAGCATCGATTAAGTGTAGATGCCAATCTTCAGATTCCTAAAGAGTTAACTCTTGCGAGCAAAAGAGAATTAATTCAAAAGGTAATTATTATAATTAATTCCATGTAATTGCTGTCTAATTTTGTGTCTCTTTTGTGAGTATTTATATTTAGAATATTTAATTTTCTTTTATCACCCCTGTGCAGACGAGTGAACGCTTAGCATCTGGTGAAATTACACAGGATGAGTTCCTTGTTGTTGTTCATCAAATTCGACAACTATTTCAGTATCAAGAAGGTAAACATAGATGCAATGTACGAGATAGTCCTACAGAAGAAAATAAAGGTGGATTAAAAAAGAAACCTCTCTTATCTGATGCTGAATTAACCTACTATGAACATAAAGCAAAACTGAAAAGGACCCAGGTTCAGCATTCATTTCCAAGACTTGATCTCTTAGATCCTGATATTTTTGACTACCCTTTGACTGATGCCTTGTTGTCTGGAATAGAATGTGAGCCATCCAAAAGTAAACATGCAAATAGGAGTAGTGGAGCGCAGTTTGACAGAAAAGAACAATTTAGTGAAAGAGCAAGACGTCTTTCTCCTATATCTGGGAGTCGTACTTATGCTGAGAATCTTTCACCCCATGAGGGCCGGAGAAGACATGACGAGCAAGTCTCTGCTAAAGGTAGAAAAAGTTAAATCAGATTATGCCTATTGAATCACACAGCAGTGAAGGGAAAATGGACAAGCTAAGTGGGGATGGATTTTTATGACTGTTCAGACTTGTGTTATGTTTTGTTTTTTGTTTTCCCTAGGGAAGGGAAGGGAGCAAATATTCATGAGGGTCAGAAATTTTATTAGATTTTTTATTTATGTAATCTGATTTACTCCTCAAAACAACCCACTGAAATAATACTATCCCCATTTAACAGATAGAAAACAGACCAGAGAGGTTAAATAACTTGCTCAAAGTTATGTAATTAGTAATTAGTAAGTTGGTATGATGGGGATTTTTACCCAGTTGTGTCTGACTCTAGAGGGCTTTCTCTTATCTACTACTTGATCTTTTCCTTCTTCTCTATTAAAGTGAGATAGTTATGTTTAATTTTTGATAAATGTTTACATGAATATAGAAAAAAGATTTGAAGTTAACTTGGTATAAATTCAGATTTAGGGAAAATACATTTTTTTTCTTTTTAAAAGGTGTGCGAGAAGAGCAGAGATCTCCATTCAACGATCGTTTTCCGCTTAAACGACCTAGATATGAAGATTCAGATAAACCATTTGTAGATAGCCCAGCATCAAGATTCGCCGGCCTTGATACAAATCAGCGACTTACGGCTTTGGCTGAAGACAGACCATTATTTGATGGACCTAGTAGGCCATCAGTAGCAAGAGATGGTCCAACCAAGATGATTTTTGAAGGACCTAATAAATTAAGCCCTAGAATTGATGGACCTCCTACACCAGGTTCTCTTCGGTTTGATGGGTCACCAGGACAAATTGGGGGAGGAGGGCCTTTGAGATTTGAAGGACCGCAGGGTCAGCTAGGAGGTGGGTGTCCTTTGAGATTTGAAGGTCCTCCAGGACCAGTAGGAACACCTCTGCGGTTTGAAGGGCCAATTGGTCAAGCAGGAGGAGGTGGTTTTAGGTTTGAAGGTTCCCCTGGTTTAAGGTTTGAGGGTGCTGCAGGTGGTTTACGGTTTGAAGGACCAGGGGGCCAGCCTGTGGGTGGTCTCAGATTTGAGGGACATCGTGGTCAACCTGTGGGTGGTCTAAGGTTTGAGGGACCTCATGGACAGCCTGTTGGTTCTCTTAGATTTGATAATCCCCGAGGTCAGCCTGTAGGTGGACTTAGATTTGAGGGGGGTCATGGTCCATCAGGGACTGCCATTAGGTTTGATGGACCTCATGGTCAGCCAGGAGGTGGGATCAGATTTGAGGGCCCTTTGCTACAACAGGGAGTTGGAATGAGGTTTGAGGGCCCCCATGGTCAATCAGTAGCTGGTCTGAGGTTTGAAGGCCAACATAATCAGCTTGGTGGCAACCTTAGATTTGAGGGTCCACATGGTCAGCCAGGGGTTGGGATCAGGTTTGAAGGACCTTTAGTCCAACAAGGAGGTGGAATGAGGTTTGAGGGTCCTGTACCAGGAGGTGGCATGAGAATTGAAGGGCCTTTGGGTCAAGGTGGACCAAGATTTGAAGGTTGTCATACTTTAAGATTTGATGGGCAGCCAGGCCAGCCATCACTTTTGCCAAGATTTGATGGATTACATGGTCAGCCAGGACCTAGATTTGAAAGAACTGGTCAGCCAGGTCCACAGAGGTTTGATGGACCACCTGGACAGCAGGTTCAACCACGATTTGATGGTGTACCTCAAAGATTTGATGGTCCACAACACCAGCAAGCATCAAGGTTTGATATTCCTCTTGGTCTTCAAGGGACACGATTTGACAATCATCCTTCACAAAGACTTGAATCAGTGTCATTCAATCAGACTGGTCCATATAATGATCCACCTGGCACTGCTTTTAATACCCCATCCCAAGGACTACAGTTCCAAAGACATGAACAAATATTTGATTCACCTCAAGGACCAAATTTTAATGGACCACATGGCCCTGGAAACCAGAGTTTTTCGAATCCTCTTAACAGAGGTTCTGGACACTTTTTTGATGAAAAGAATCTTCAGAGTTCTCAATTTGGAAACTTTGGCAATTTACCTGCTCCATTAGCAGTAGGAAATATTCAGGCATCTCAACAGGTAAGTTTATATTCTAAAATCATGTTGTATTTTAATGTTTCTGGTGTTAGAGGAAGATTTTCAGGGTATTATAGATTGGAAAGACATTTTTAATCTACTCCAAAACCCCACTTTGGAAGTAGGATAAAAGTCTTTTGGGGCTGATTGGCCACTTAAATCCAAAGCTGATCTTAGCATTTCCAGGATCCAGGTAAGTCAGTATGTCTTTATCTGTTTTGTTTTCTTTAGTCTTTGAGGTTACATTGTTGTGAGAGTGTTCGTTCCATTGACATCTGCTACATTGTATAACTGTTCAGCTCTGATAAGCTTATAAATTAATTTTAAGGCTGCTTTTTAGAAGTTGTTCTTTGAGCAAGAATTTTTTTTAACCTGAGTTAAATAGAAATACCAAATTGCCCATACTTCTACTGTCTGTAATTCTTTGCCTTCCTCTTTTCCTATTTTTACAACCTTCCCAGTCTCACCAGTCAAATACAGTTGTTGATGTTAAATATCAACACAGCAAACTTGCTACTTGCCTCTCACATATTGTTGTTGTTGTTGTTGTTTGCCGTCGAGGCAGCCCCGACTCATAGCGACCCCTCCTTGGGTTTCCGAGGCAGTATCACTACGGAAGTAGGATTGCCCAACCTTCCTTCCGAGGAGTGGCTGGTGGGTTTGAACCGCCAGCCTTCTGGTGAGCAGTCAAGTGCCTTAGGCACTATGCTACCAGAGCTCCTACTTATACTCAAGTTAATCCGAACATCCATTCACTTTTTGGTATTCTTTCACACTTGTTATACATCCGTCTAAAAATGCATATTGAAATTATTTTAAATCAGTGTGTTACAGTTGGTGATTAATTAGTATTTGAGTGCCTGCATTTGCATGTTGAAATTCTCCTGGGCTTAATTTACATTATTTTTTTTTCTAGGTAGACACTTTCTTCCTAGAGCAGATTCATTTCATGATAGTAAGATTCTATGGAAGAAAGTGTAAAATAAAAAGAAAGATCTAGAAAGCATGTCATAAGCATTATTAGTAGAAAACAGTCTTCAGTTCATATCCAATAGTGTGGAAATACAGTGGGCCTGCCTAGTTAGATTTACTCTTTTGTTATAGAAAATAATGAAACTTACTGACAGATACTCTAGAATGGAACTTGGTTTACTCATTTTCATTCCTACATTATATAGAATTGATGAGGGGTTTATTATTCACCATATAACAAAATTCACATGGATACTGAACAAGGCTTATAAATGGACATTTATTTATATAGTAGCAACATGTGGAAGTCCTACCTCATTCAAGAATGCAATTATGGTATTGGTATGCCAGTATAGTACTTGTTAAAGAGCCCTAATGACACAATGGTTAAGTGCTTGACTGCTAACCTAAAAGTTAGCAGTTCAGACCCACCCAGCAGCTCTACAGGAGAGAGAACTGGGAATCTGCTTCCATAAAGATTATGGCCTAGAAAACTCTATGGATCAGGTCTACTGTGTCAAATGGGGTCACTGAATTGTAATCCTCTTGATAGCACCTAGCAACAGCATAGTACTTCTTTCTTGACTTTTATTTTTAACATTCCTTTGACATATTTTCTAATCTACTTTGTACCCCAGTTCTAACCATTTCCAAAGATAATGGCTAAGCAGGGTAATCACCTGGAATTCAGATTGCTAATTAAAGCAGGCTTTTGACACCTGGAAAGGAGTCAAATGTTCAAGCCTCAGCTTTGCTCCTAACTATCCACTATGATTATGCATAAGTAACATTTCTGGATGTTACTTCCATTTGTAAAATAAGTTGACAAGAAAGGTTACACAGCCAATTGGTAGCTACCTTATATTTGTGTGGTACCTTAAACTTTTCAAAGAATTTTCACATCTGAGTTCCTTATTTCTCAAACAGATAAGGGGAAAGGTATTACTGTCCTTGTTTCAGGAGTGCAATTAAACCAGTTATGTTTACTTTCTAAATCTTTATTAGCATAGAAATTAGGCCTTAGGACATCTGTAAATATATTTATATGGTTAAACCAAAAAAAAAAAAAAAAAAAAACTCAAGAGCCATCGAGTCAATTCTGACTCATAGTGACCCATATTGGGTCTCCAAGGCTGTAAATCTTTACCGAAGTAGATTGCCCCATCTTCTTCCACGGAGCACCTGTTGGGTTATCAACTACTGACCTGGTTAGCAGCCAGATGCCTTAGCTACTATGCCACCAGAGCTCCTTCATTTATATGGCTAGAAAGTTAATTTTACTTAAAATATGGAAATGTTTTTAAAACCAAGGTTTTTCTTAAAGGTTCTCACTGGTGTTGCTCAGCCAGTAGCATTTGGCCAAGGACAACAATTTTTACCAGTTCACCCACAAAATCCTGGCGCATTTGTTCAGAATCCTTCAGGTATGTGCTATATTATTTTCAAGAGACAAATAATTACTGCTTTGTTGAATATCTAACTTTGTCACTTTCAGAAAATGACAGCTTTGAGAGGGCACATTCAGTTTAGAGAATTTTAATTAGGTTGAAATACTCTTTTTTGTTCTTTTTCTGAGTGTGTTTACAGTGTTGACATGTATTCACACTGACCCTGTTGACAGCCACAGATGGTTATCCAGAACTTACAGATAAATCATAAGAGGGGAAGGAAACCTATTGGGATAGAAGCTGAAGGTGGGGAGGGTATGACATTTGTATTGGGCCAGAATGAAATAAATGACAAAACTAAAAAATCTCAGTTACTTGATACTGTGAATTTGTGTGCGTTTGTGTCTGTCTGTGTTATGATCCAATAGACATTTATTAAGTGAATACTGGGGATACTACACAATGGGTTAAAAGAGATGTAGAACAAAACTTTTCTGATTTTCAGCCAGGTCCTCTGATAAACATCTTTGTTGCTATGGGGTGTGGTGTAACTAATAATTGTGTACAAGGGCTTTAGAAATGAATTTGTTTTAATATGTGGTAAATGGAAAATGTATAAATTATGGCAATTTAAAAGATAACTGCAAATAACTAGCCTGACTGAATACAAGTAGTATTTGCTTTAGTTCCAAATCATCAAAAAGCCATCTTTAGAAACATGATTTAGTATAGTGCTAAGTTATATAATTTACAAATTTAGGAAGTTTTCCAAGGCTTCTGAAGTAACAAGGGATGTCCTAGCCAAGCTGTTTTATGCATTTGTTCTGAAATGTATCATCTCAAGAACTTCATTCAATTAATTTGAAAGATTTTTGTTTTTAATTACTAGATGATAATTACAATGAATTTTTTATTTTTATTTTGTTACTGTAATGAAAAGGAAGGAAAGAATTTGGGATCTTTATAGTTAGAAGACCAGAGTTAGCATCTCCACTGTGCCATTTATAGATGGGCAGGGCATGAACAAGTATCCTCCTTGGGGTTCAGTTTCTTTCTCTGTTAATAGGATGTAATAGTGTCAGTATTTGCCTGGGACTTTATAATGTATTGTATTTTCCTTTAGAACCCAGTTTTTCTTGTTGAGTAGAGAATTTGTTGTATTTATGTTGAATGGCATGAGATAGTGTGCGAAGATTGCAAATTTTCTTCTTTTTGCTTCTGGAGTCTTAGGGTTGCATATTTGGATGCACACGTGTATATACAGGGTATAGCAATGTTACAGGAGAAATCACATCTTATTCCCCTGAACATAGTGTGTGCTGTATTCATCTTCTCTGAAGACTCCTTTAATTTAAATGTAAAACATTTTATTCTTAGCAGTAAATATACCCACATTCATTTATTCATTCAGACATATTGATCATTTGCTATATGCTGGGAATTGTGCTTGGATGAATTTAATAAGGTTCGTTGATTCAAACATATCAGTGATCACGGACCAGCCAATGTTTCATTCTGTCATACAGGAAGTCACCATGGGTCAGAGCCAACTTGATGGCAACATACCACCACCACCACCACCTTTCAAAATTTGGTAGTTTAGCAGGATCTATTGATTTACATGCTTAACAAATACTGTCTATAGTGATAAATACCTCAGTACCTTATAAATATTAATTCATATGATACTCATAATAACCTTTCATAGGAACTGTGGTTATCACCTTTTTATAGATAAAAGAAACAGACATGGATGAATAAATTGATCATGTCACACAGATAGAAAGTGGCATTTCCAGTGAGGAGTCTGGTTCCAGAATTCATGGTCTTGACTTCTTCAAGATATGAAAATTGCGAATTATGTCTTTTAGACATGTGAATAGCTATTTCTAATTAAATTTAAATGTTAAACTAGTGTGTGAAATGCTCTTATACTTAATTGTTGAAGTTGATTTATTCGTTCAGGTAGACATACTAACTAACTACTAATAAACCAACGTGTATGTAAGGCATGCACTAAGTGCAGAGCATTCAGTGGTTAACGGCAGAGATTATATATATTTTAGATACAAATTGAATTCCTGCATGTAAGAATTAAGAGGACTTTTTAATGATTTACAACTTTTTTCTGGAGATGTAGTGAGATATATAATGCCAGTACATTAAAACACTGCTTTTATAGTTGGGTTAAAGAATCAGAGTTATTAGATGTAATGGTGCTTAGCCAAATGTGGAATTAGATTGATTCATGACCAATGAGCTTAAAAAGAAAATTTTAATCCTTGCCTCATTTATTCAAATTACTGAAGCTGTTGTAAGCCTGACAACTGTTCAGCCATAGCTTGAGCTGCTTTGAAAGGGCAGTGATTCAGTAAAGGCCATAGGGGCTGGTATACTCTAAATAATAATAATAAGCAATAAATAAAAACAATAATAATAAGCGATATGGCTTATTTCCCTGTATCCATTCTCTGGATAGTCAGGTCAGAGAACAAAGGGATTTATTTAAGGTACTTCCACTTAACTTCTTTTTTTCTTTTCCCTATAATTCTGTGGTAAAAAATGGTATTGTACTTCACCTATACCAAATTACTTTGCTAATGTGGTTAGAAGATAAGGAACAGAAAATTTAGAAAGGTAGAAAATTAGATATAGAGTTGGTGCTACATTGCATAGGTGAAGGGTGCATGAGGCTTTCTGCCCTCTGTATTCTAGTTTTCTTTGGCATGGATTTAATTAGGTGAACATGGGAAATACTGTTGTTTTAGATTTGTATGTCTTTTTAAAGTATCATTGTTTTCAGTGTTAGTTTTCAGCATTTGTCCTAGAATATATTTTTAAGTGGTGATGATTTGCTGACCTAAATGGGAAAAAAAAGTTCATTTTAGGAGGTTCTGAGAAAATTAAACTCATCTATATTTTATCATTTATCATTGGTAGGATATCTTGAAGAAAAGCTAGAAAGATGCTTAGAAAAATTTATGTTTAATTTCTACTTTCATTTTAAGAGTGTTATCTTTTTAAAGGAGCTCTTCCGAAGGCATATCCTGATAATCATCTCAGTCAGGTGGATGTAAATGAATTATTTTCAAAACTGCTAAAAACAGGAATTCTCAAATTGTCCCAGCCTGATTCATCTTCACCACGTAAGTATGTTTTTATACTTGATCTACACAAAGCTTCCTTAAGTTATAAAGATGGATATGATATAAAGATGAGAGTTATGATAAAAATATTTACTTACAATAAATGAATTTTTAGGTATACTTTTTGTTTTTTGAAAATAAAATGTAATATATAATGAAATTATTTTAAATTTTTTAAGATTGAACTATTCCTTTATAGTAGGTATTTATTTCAGTTAACTAACCTCTTGAAAATAGCATGTGCAGACTTATTACTAGTTATTTTACATTAGGTTAGCTTTTTAAAATAATTTCAATATTGATGAAATAAAATTTCATGAAGATTGACTTTTAAGATATTAGCCTAATATCACTTATCAAAACATAGAACTGCATTAAGTTCCTTGGCAATGAAATTTAAGGTCAGAAGCAGTGAATAGACAAGGTGGGTTTTTCTGTATGCTTATAACACTAGTGTTCCCCTATTAAAAAAAAAAAAATAGATGTTTGTATGTCTTTTCTCAATTGAAGAAGTAAATGAAGTTGCTGCTCAGCCTCCCCTTGAAGAGGAGGAAGATCAAACTGAAGATCAAGATGTTCCAGATCTAACCAATTTTACAATTGAAGAATTAAAACAGTATGTAATGTATTATTATTATTTTTTAACATAAAAAAGAATTATTTTAATAGCAGTTGACATGGAGCTTTGGTGGTACAGTGGGTAAGGCATTTGGCTGCTAACCAGAAGGTAGGTGGTTCAAACCCACCAGCTGCTCTGCAGGAGGAAAATGAAGCAGACTCCTTCAGTAAAGGTTTATAGCCTTGAAAAACCCTATGGGGTCGTTATGAGTTGGAATCAACTCAGTGGCAGTGATGGGCCATTACTAGTACTATTTTATTTTACCCTTATTACTTTAAAATTTAAGGAAGCTTGTTTTCAAATCCTCTTTTAAAATATGCCTACTCTACCAAGTTTTTACTCCAAAAGACTACTTCAAATGTCTATTTTTTAGTGATAATTACATCTTCCTTTTTAATATTCATTTTCTCTTAATCATAATTGTTTTTCCTTTTTTGAATTCCTCTACTTTTGAAGTTAAGAAAATGAGATTTTAATAGTCCAGAATTAAAATTTTTTTAAAATTTTCATTTTATAAGTAATACATATTCATTGTATAAAATGAGAAAATACAAATAAATCAAGAAGATAAAAATTACCCAGAACTCCTACTTCAGGGATAAAAGACCCATTAACATTGGGTGGTACACATCTTTTAATAATTTTCTGTTGCCTATACTGCTTATAGGAGTCTGGTGGCATAATGGTTAAAGCCTTTGGCTGCTAACCAAAAGGTCGGCAGTATGAACTCACCAGCCACTCTGAGGGAGAAAGATGAGGCAGTCTGCTTTCGTAAAGATTTACATCCTTGAAACCATATGGGCAGTTTTACTCTGTCCTGTAGGCTTGCTAGGGAGCTCTGGTGGCATAGTGCCTAAGGTATTTGACTGCTAACCGGAAGGCTGGCAGTTCAAACCCATCAGCCACTCCTCGGAAGGAAGGTTGGGCAATCTACTTCCATAGTGATTCTGCCTTGGAAACCCAAGCAGGGGTCACTATGAGTTGGATGCGACTCAACAGCAGTGAGTTTGGTTTATAGGCTTGCTATGAGTTGGAGTTGACTCAGTGGAAGTGGGTTTGGTTTTTTGGTGTATACTGCTTATATAAAAGATATCTAAAACTGCTTTCTAGTACATGGATTCATTATATCTTTGTGACTGTCTTATAAAATTAGAAGAGCAATTGTGTCTTACATTTTTTTTTTTTTTGGTGTTTATTTATTTTTTCTTTAACAAGCAGAAGTTTAAGAGGCTAGATTTCTGAGTTTAGAATGCCTGCTCTAGGAGAAAACTAGGCTTGAAGTCCAAGTTCATAGTGCCAGCTCTAGGGGCTGGTTCGTGGCCTCCAGCTCTGCCTTCCAAACTCACTGAAGTAATCTGGAGGCTTCTCCTGACTCATGCAGCTGTAGGGGCTGACGAATTTAAGATTGGTAGGCAGTGTAGAAGATTGTGAGCTCCCAGGCTGAAAAGGCAACAATCTCAAGATCACCAGGCAACATGGCAGTGTCTTCCATTTTTAAAATCAGTATTTTTCCTTAAGTAATACTTGAACATAGTTAAAGTTTTATAATAAAATTCTTATAATAAAGATTATAATAAAAGATGGCATTATTCCCTTCTCCTACTGTGACTTTTACCCAGCATTGTTTCCTGTAGGCAACTGTTTTTTAACTCAATTATTTCTTTCTGACAGTTACCTCTTTATTTCTTATTATATTCTGTTTCTTGATTTATTCCATTTTGACTTCTTGAAACCAAAACCAAAAACCAAACTCGCTGCCATTGAGTTGATTCCAACTCTTAATGACCTCCACTGGGTTTGTGAGGCTGTAAATCTTTATGGGAGTAGATGGCCCCATCTTCCTTCCACGGAGCGGCTGGTGGGTTTGAACCACTGATCTAGTTTGCAGCCAAATGCTTTATCTACTGTGCTACCAGAGCTTCTTACTAAGTGAAGACCTAGTTAGCTCTCTCACTCTTCTATCAACTCTACCTTATAGTTACACATTATTTTTCATTAAATTGTTAATTAAGTGTTAATATTTTTACTATAAATATTTGTCCATGGGTGGTAAAATCAGTTAACTCTTTTGACTGCTAACTAAAAGGTTGGAGGTTCAAGTATAAGTAGAAGTGCCTCAAAAGAAGCATGGTGGTCTACTTTTGAACCACCAGCCATTGAAAACCCTCTGAAGCACAGTTCTACTCTGGTACACATGGAGTCACCATGAGTTTGAATGGATTTGATGGAAACTTTTGGTTTTATAAAAATATTTTGTTTGTTGGTATGCAAAGTGTTAGTGTACTGTGCTTTGCTGTATACTACTGTTTTTAAATTTTTCTTATAGTTAATAATTGAATTGTCCTGTTTATTCACTCACTAGATCTGTATACCTGATTATTCCCAAATATGGAGACTACATTTTAAAAACTGATTATTGTCCTCAGTTTTCCACTGGTCTTTTAATTTTTCTTCTTTGTTATCCATCTTATTATTTTTTTTCTGTTCCTCTTTCACTGTTCTTTAGGATTTAGTGGGGCAGCTAAGTTATTTAGAACTCCGAAGATCTAGAGAGGTGGGATCTAAGTGTTCTGTTTTTCCAGCTTGATATTGCCTTTAAGTTAAGACTAAATCAGCTATTATTGCCTTATTAGCTGGCAGAAGATCATTCTATTTTTAGCTAAAAGAAAATAAGTAACTGGGCCAGGCCTGCTGATTAAGAGGATAGGTTCCATGTTTCAAAAGCACCTGATTTTTTTCCCCAAAGTTAAGGTAAGGAGGGTCAGCAACATAATATTAGAGAGTAACCTTTATCTTTGGATATTAATTTGTTTAAGTGGGGACTTCAAAATTATTAAAAATTTGGAAACTGGCTTTTTTAAAAAGGCCTTTAAGCCATGTTATCAAAACTAAAGAGTATTTCTGTGTGTTTTCAAAATAGACGTTATGATAGTGTTATAAATCGACTGTACACTGGTATTCAGTGTTACTCTTGTGGAATGAGGTTTACAACGTCACAGACAGATGTATATGCAGATCACTTGGACTGGCATTATCGACAAAACAGAACTGAGAAAGATGTTAGCAGAAAAGTCACTCACAGACGTTGGTACTACAGTTTAACAGTAAGTACTTTATAGGTTTTTAGGCTTTAATAATACCATTCTAAAAATATGTCAGATTGAATAATTGCTGAGAGATAACATGAATTATTTGAATAAAATTGGAGCCCTAGAATATAAAAAGCTATCAAGGGAACTTTAAGAAAATGTGTATTTGCTTTTTTGTTAGAATTAGAGTAAGTCACAAGTTTCTTCTAGGTATAAAATTATCAGGGTCCGTGATTGAATAATTTTTATTTTTCTCCATAAAAAATGTACATGAAAATTACCTTGTTTAAATAATTAGTTGTAACTCTTAGAGGTAATGGAAAATTAACATTAAGATGTTAATAGTTCATTAGTTGCTATGATGCTGCCCATTAGTTGTGGGGCTCAAAGATAAGGTATAATTTTCAATAATTAATATTAAAGCATATTCTAGAAGAATTACCTTACCTTTAATAGTAGTATATATTCAGTATTTTATTAATGATACGCAGTAAAAGTTTAGAAGCAAATGGAAATTTTCTTTTTAAAAATCAACTTCTACTAAGGACTGGATAGAATTTGAGGAAATAGCGGATCTTGAAGAACGTGCAAAGAGCCAGTTTTTTGAAAAGGTGCATGAAGAGGTTGTGCTCAAAACTCAGGAGGCTGCTAAAGAAAAGGAGTTCCAAAGTGTACCTGCTGGTCCCGCTGGAGCAGTTGAGGTAAGAGAAGAAAGTTTAAATTTCCTACCTGTGGGATGCCCTTCACTTGAAGTAAATAATTATATCACTTTATTTACATTCCTCTCTTAATTATAGATGATTTTTTGTGTGCTTTACTCTTACGATCTGGATTTGAGTTTCATAACCACTGTAGTAATAACATAGTATTTATTATCAGCAACCACACACTAGTGAAATGTTAACTATTTTTGCCTGGAAGACTGCATAAATCCTTAACTTATTTTGTATCTGTATTATATACTGAATGTTGTTTTAAACTTTCACTGAATACCACTGTGCAGTCAATTATAACACTACCATAACATCTATTTTGAAAACACACAGAAATACTCTTTAATGTTTTGGTAACATTGCTTGACTTTGTCCACTTAAAAAAATGGTAATCTTTTTATTTAATGAGATTAAATATGTTCTATTATGTAGATTTCATTGAATATGATTCTATTTTTAGAGTTGTGAAATCTGCCAAGAACAATTTGAACAATACTGGGATGAAGAAGAGGAGGAATGGCATTTAAAAAATGCTATTAGAGTAGATGGAAAGGTAATTTTCAGTTATTTTCTTAGGAATTGTTAAGATATTAGCATTCTTTTATAGGGGTAGTTCACCACTTAGCGGGGTAAATCACCAGGCTTCTTTTGAGGCACATCTACTTATACTTGAACCTCCAACCTTTTAGTAAGCAGTCAAAAGAGTTAACTGATTTTACCACCCATGGACAAAAGTGTTTGTTTTTTGGTATTTCCACCAGAGTGTTAGAATTTAGTCATATATGTTTGAGTTGAAAGGGATCTTGGTGTAATTATCTGAGTTTATAATCATTTTACAGAAGTTGCATAATTAGATAATAACAGACCCAGGTCTTACTTAGTCTTTTGAATGTAGTTAGCCTTCTTTCTATTTAACTGCTTTTTTAATTCTGAATTTATATTTTATCATTAAAATGGTTAGTGTCTTAAAATATTCCATTTTAGCTTAGATACTGAAATATACAAAGCAAGTTTAAAGAGAATTCAGTTTTTCAGATTCTTAAGGATCAGAATTTTGCTTTTTCCATTTTTGCACCCCAAAACTGTTTTGCGTGAATACAAAGATTTTTGTGACTACCTATTTACTTTGTTCTTTTTGCTTCAGATTTATCATCCATCATGTTATGAAGATTATCAAAATGTAAGTTTTTGGATACTGTGTTCTCGTTTACATTAATGAATTTAGGCTTAATGTTTATGTAACATTTAGGTTGTTCATTAAATATTGGTGCTAGATTGATGGGATCTTTTATGTTACTATCTTCGGTATTTTAGTCATTGAGAAAGATAAATGGAACACACTGACTCTCAAGGAGTATTTGTTTCATGGGTTTAAGAGACTAGAATTTCTAGGATAATTTGTTGGTTTGTAAGGATATAAAAAAATCTTACATATTTGAAATGACGACAGTCACAAAAGCCGTATGTAAGTCATCATAAATGTGGTTAAATGGTAGAACATATCTGATCACTTTCTTTTGGTCTCCTTGTCTGTTACTGTTCTTATTAGATGAGCTCATTGCTGAGTTTGTATTAAATGTTAATATACATTTTATTATTCAGTTGCCTTTATGGCTTTTTTTGTGGGGAAGTGGGCAGGCATTCACTTGTAGTTAGTGGGATGTAAGTTCCTTTGCCCTCAAACAAGGTTCTTTTAAAACTAGATGCTATTTAACGTAATAATTTTGAACTTTCATGAAGACTTATAGGGCTTTTCATTTTGTAGACATCTTCATTTGATTGTACACCATCTCCCAGCAAGACACCAGTGGAAAACCCTTTGAACATTATGTTGAACATTGTCAAAAATGAATTGCAGGAACCCTGTGAAAGTCCCAAAGTTAAGGAAGAACAAATTGATACTCCGCCAGCTTGTACAGAAGAAAGCATATCCACATCCACTGAAATTAAAACAGAAAATGATACAGTTGAATCAGTTTAAATAAAATGAGAAAGGTATGTTTTTCTTTTTTACAAAAGCTGCTGTTGAATCTAGGTGAAGAATTTTTTTATGTATATATAGACCTATATCTATATAAATTGTCTAGCTGAGGCAGGGCCTTCAGCTATCATTTGGTTAATAAATACATTTTAGTATTTGCATTTCCTACTGCCTGCACAGTTTCAGGTGCTTGTTGTGTGAAAGTTCTGTAGATGTGTGCAAATTTAACAAAATGAAATTGTATGTGTAAAAATGTACGATTTTCACTTGTGAAACTGTAAATTATAAATAAAAAAAATATTTTTGCTACCCATGGAGTGTAATATTTATGCACACCATCAAATAAAGTGTTTCTGTACTTTTTATTGGGTGAAAATGGAATTAAACCACCTCAACATAAGATTTTTTTTCTAGTAGCATCCCATGATTAAAAATAGCAAATATGAAGTTTTATCCTTCAAAAGGGAGTTGTGAGAGAGCACTGTAGAACTTTCTCGAATAGAAGTTTTGAAAAAAATCTTAAAATAGAACATATTTGCATATGTATATAAATATATATACATATATATATTCCAGCTATGAAGAATCATCCAGATGTCCATTTCTGAAAAGTAGCTAATGAAGCAACTTTTATTCTTGAACACGGACACTGATGACATCAAACAGTTAACATATTTAAGTTTTTTTTTTTTTTCAAATGCTTTTTCAAATTGTCAAACAATTTAATGCAGATGAGCACGTTTCTCTTTTAAGTTATGGGGGAATCTGTAAGAATGTTCATTTGAAACATGGTTAATCTTTTTTTCCTTTGTTTTTAACTGAATTAGATGGATACCATGAGATGTTAATATTCATACATGTAATAAATAGAATGATGAAGAAACTTCCAATTTGTATCTCTTTATTTTTTGTATGGCTTTAGAATGTGACTTTTCTTTTTCTTAGGCCTTTCTTTCATCTCTTTATTTAAAACATGAACTTGGCACCTGCTGTTAAGCCAAGCACTGACATAAATGATTTATTTTTCCTGTCATCTGTTGCAGGTGATAGGCATATAAAACAATGGAATTCAGTTTATTGAGCACTTACCATGTAGTAAGTAGGCTCTGGCAGACTTTACATATACTTTCTCGTACTTAACAACTAATCATTTAAGGTAGCTGGTATCACCATTTAATAGATGAAGAGAGTGAGTCATCCACTTTACTTCAAAAGTGATAGAATTTAACATTTTGCCTCATTTAACCTCATACTATTTCTGCAATAATAGAAAAATAAATAAATGTTAGAAGTAGGTACACCAAACTGCCTGGTGATGAGTAAGAAAAACTACAGTGGAGGTGACATTTGATTTGGAGGATAACTAGGAGTAGAGTAGATGTATGTGAGAAAGAGCAAACACAAAGACTTAAAAATAATTTATGTGTTTTCAAAAATTGATTTTTATATATATAGCCAAAACCCAGTGATTTTAAGTAAGATATGAAGAGCCTTCTTGGTCATGCTAAAAGTTTACATTACTCTGATGACCACAGAAGCCACTAGAAATTTTAAACGGAAGTGACATCTGCATGTTTTTTGTAAGAATCAAGCAGATAAAAATTTAAAAAGATTATTTAAATGCAGAGAGGCCCAGTAAAAAACCTGGTAAATGTCCACTGGATTTGGGAATAATAAACACATTATGTAATAGCTGAACTTAAGAATATAGATAAACACTGTGGTAAAATGCTGGGGTCCGTGAATCTAAAAATACAGGTAACATTCCATTATGCATTTTTCTGGGGAGATAATCCATAACTCTTGTCAAACGCTTAAAGGAAAAAAGGGAAGGGAGGATGACATTCAAACCTACAGGTGTGCCAAGAGTTTCTGTGTATAGGGCGAATAGGGCAAGTCTCTAGGGAACAAACATTTAGACTGGTGGGTGGGAAAATGGGAAAGAAGTATGGAAGTATCAAATGTACTACTGGAAAACCAACGGAAAAAACTATTCAAGGGATGGACAGTGAAACAAAAGATGATAATGAGTCCCTTAAGCGTATATATGCACATACATACATACACACCCACACACAAACTTCCTTAAAAAAATTGGGAAGTAACACTGCTGGCTAGAGAAGTTTTAGCTGAGTGGGTGCTAACACCATTTGCAATGGCTTGTGTGGGTGAGGTAATAAAAGTTAAGAGCTGATTTTTTTATGAAATCTACTTTAAAAGTTAAATTGAAAAATGTAGAGATTAAAATGTAGTTAGAATGAGACAAAAGCTCATTGTAGAGAAATCTCAAGAGGGCAAAAGATGGTTATCAGTAGCACCAAAAACAAAACAGAAACCCCAAACTCAGTGGAGTTGGATCTGCCTCACAAAGACCCCTCCTTGGGTTTCTGAAGTGGTATCTCTACAGAAGTAGATTGTCTAACCTTCCTTCTGAGGAGGGGCTGGTGGGTTTGAACCACCAGCCTTCTGGTTAGCAGTCAAATGCCTTAGGCACTATGTTACCAGAGCTCCCATCAATAGTACAGTAGGAATTAATCTTGGAATGGAGGCGAGTGTTTGCTTTGTGAGGTGGTCACAGGCTTTTACAGTTGAGTTCAATTTCCTCCTTTAGGAGACTAGATATGGATAGTGATCTAGTTCCCAAATTTGGCAATGCATTGTTGTAATTTCTGCTGAACGTTAAGAACACAGATTCCTCAGCTAGATTTTTATTCAGATTTTTTAGGTTTGAAGTGCCCATCTCTAACATTTAAGAAGCTCCACATTTTCAAGCATTGATAACTTAGAAATCAAGAACATTAGATTTTAGCTTCAAAGGAGGTTGAAAAATAGTTACCACATAGCAGTGGGGGAGTTAGAACTAGTAATCTATGCTGGAAAGTGCAGCAAGAAAAGCTGGAGTCTCAGAAAAGATAAACATTGTCTTTTGAATTAACACTTGGAAGTTTATGAGAATAAAAAGCATTGTGTGATGCAATTCCTGAAATCTGGGGATTTCACTGAATTTTTACTCTATGATGTTTTCATTTAAACATAATTTTCCTACTTAAAACTTCAAAGTTCTAGAAAAGACCAAAGCAATTATATTGTAATTCACCTAAAAATTACAAAATACCGTGAGAAAAGGACTTTATATTAAAAAAAATCTCATTTAACAGCTTCATCTAAAATAGAAAATTCTATATTCTAGGTAGGTCCCTGGGTGGTGCAAATGCTTTGCACTGAACTGCTAACCTAAAGGTTGGTGGATCAATCTCACCCACCAGTAGTGTGGAAATAAAACCCACTGGGGGTGGATCTTCAGTAGACTACAGTCAAGAAAACCCTACAGAGCAGTTCTACTTTGTAACCCATGTGGTCTCCATGAGTTGGAATCAACTTGACAGCAACCAACGATATTCTAGTTGATTCCTTGGCTGCCTTTTTCTACAACCCATATAGCACCCAGAAGTGCTCCAAGAGATTTATACAAAATATCTGGGGAGCTCTGAAGAGGCTTTGAACCATGCCTGCAAGTGGCAAGTATACAGAAGGAAGAGTTAGTTAAGCATCAGAGTAGAACTGTGCTCCACAGGGTTTTAAATGGATGATTTGTTTGGAAGATCACCAGGCCTATCTTCCAAGGTGATACTTGGTGGATTCAACCTCCAATCCCTAAGGTTGTCCTGAGTTGGAATTGACTCTACAGCAATAGAAAAGGGGGAGGTAAATTGGAGATGCCAAGAAAGGCCTGAATGTCAACTACAGGAGTGGAAGTTTTATCCTAATCCTATATAGGGTCAGCCAATTGAGATAATGGGCACTTTGTTGGGCAGGTAGGGAAGAATGAACTAAGTCAAGAAGCATTCACAGGGCATCCCAGTGAGGGTTTGGGAAGGGTACCCAAGGGAGAGTAAAAATGTCTCGAAGGATACATGGGCAGAAAAGAGTAGAGATAGTTACTAAAATTTTTGGCCTGGTGCTAGCCTTTGGAGCTATATTTCAAGAGCCGACTACAGGGACAGCCTGCTTTATCAAGCCACCTTGGAAAAACTGGGTACAGGTGGACAACTTCAGCCACTTTTACTAACTGAAACTCTTAAGACTTCTACTTACAAAGGGTCCTGCTGCTCTGAAATGCTGTAATGCCCACTTCAGCGTGAAGAATGCTGCCAGCGTATTCTGACCCTTGTTTCACTTGGGAAACTTCTTTTCATAATCAATCCCCCACTTACCTTGAAATCCTGTGCAATTTGTTTTTTGCCTCTTGATTTCTTCATTAAAATTGTTCTATTGTCCAAAAATATATGAGTTTTTCTTAGCCTCTTAAATCTTTTCTGGCCCAAATATTCCTTCTTAAAACTATCTTCTCTCTCACTTTATTCAGTGACAGTGCCCATTTTCCTATTATTTTTATTTAGAATTAAAAAACCCAGAAAACTAATTAAAATGAAAGTAAGTCTACTTTCACACTTTCTTGTTCTATAAAGTAACCATTGAATTAACAATCTGGTAATTCTCCAAATTAAAATTTTTTTTACAAAGTAATTTCTAAAAATTAAATGTGATCATGTGCGTATTATTCCACATTTTTAAAATTTGCTGTATTTTACTAGTTTTTCCATGTTAATTAGTTTTTACAACTGTGTAGTAATTTATATTACGAATGTAGTATAATTTAGCTATTCTTTTATGGATATTCATTTTTTATCCCCCCCCATGTATGACTATCTCACTACAAACAATCTGAGCTAGTTATTTGGAAGATTTTAGAACTGCGTAGTTGCTGGTTCAAGAGTTATATTTAAATTTTCACATTCTGTTAATTGCTCTTCATGGGTCACACCAATTGAGTCTTTCACCATTTACTCATCCCTTGCTGACAGTCATTAGCCATAATCTTTGTTTTCACCATTGTGATAGGTAAACAGCAGTCTTCCACGTTGAGCATCCTTTCCCTTGTTAGTTTGTTCCCGGTGTATTTATCATTTTCTTTGCTCACTTTTGAGTTACCCTCTATCAGTTTGTAAGTTTTCTACATAAGAATCATCTATGTCATATACATTGCACTTACTCTCCCAGCCTACCCTGTATCAACTTTATGACATATCCTATAGACTTTAATTCTAGTCTATTTCACTAATCTATTTGTCTAATCCTGTTCCTATACTACCCTGTTTCAAACACTCAAGCTTTATAGTTCTGATAGTGTATTTGGATAGGTTTATCCTCATTAATTCTTTTTTTTCAAAAACATTTTAGTTCAACTTGTACATTTACTATTAAGAACTTTAAAATCATCATGCCAATTTCCACTAAAAACTTCACTGAATTTTGGCTAGAAATGCAACAAATGTATACTTTGATAATATTATCTTGAAAATACTGAGTGTAATCATGTAGGGATATAATGTCTTTCCATTTATTCAGCTCTTCTGTAATGTCTATCAATGAAGTTTTTTTTTTTTTTTTTAATACAGGTTTTGCTCATTTGGTAGGTTTATACCTAGATTTCATATTATTTGTCACTAATGAAAAATTTCATGAGATTTCTTCCTTTGGATCTGATGATTATTTCTAGTTTATAAGAAATCTTAATTCTGGATGTTGCTGACATTTTACCATATTCTCTACTAATTTTAAATGTTTTACCATTTTACTAAACTCTCGATTAGTTCTAATTTAAATGTTTTAAAGTTATCAGACTTTCCAAGAGAACAATATCATTTGCCTAATTTTGTCCTTTCCAATTTCATACTTGATTTACCTTGCTTTATTACACAGGGTCACTGATTCTGAATTGTAGAAATGAAAGCACATGTTGGACCATGACATTAAATACACTGTTCATTTCTGGTTGATATCCTTCATCCAGTTATGAAAGTTTCATTATTTGCTTAATATGAAATTTTTCCCCATGATTTTTCAATCAGTAATAGATGCTAATTTTTCAATTACTTTTTAAGCATCAGCCAAGATTATATAAGTTTTTCTTCTTTATCTGTTAATGTAGCAAATTTTCATTACTATATTGTCTGTTGACCTATTACTAATAGGTTTAATCAAAAACCAAACTCACTGCCAAGTTGATTCAAACAACCTTCCTTGGGTTTCCAAGGCAGTATCTCTACAGAGGTTCCGAGAAGAGGCTGGTGGGTTTAAACCACAGCCTGCTGGTTAGCAGTCACATGCCTTAGGCACTATGCCACCAGAGCTCCCAATACTCAACTTAGCATGACACATCTTAATTCACTGCTACTTTCACTTACATTTTACTCAGGATTTTTACACGGACGTTTGTGAGACAACTATGTTGTTGTTGTTATGTGCTGTCGAGTCGGACCTGACTCATAGCAACCCCTCCTGGTTTTCCAAGGCACTATCACTACAGAAGTAGATTGCCCCATCTTCCTTCCAAGGAGTGCCTGGTGGGTTTGAACCACCAGACTTCTGGTTAGCAGCCAAGTGCCTTAGCCACTATGCTACCAGAATCCCGAGACAAACAGGCTTTGTTTTTTTTCACTAACCTCATTTAGATCATTAGAGTTATGCTACCTTCATAGGTGGCAAGCACTCCATTCTTTTCTGTGCTTTGTTCCTAGTGATTTTTGTGGGTGACAGAGTCTTATAATTAGCCTGTTAAGGTTTTCTAACTCTTATGCCAACTTTTTAAAATTTTTATTTCCCTAGAAAATTATCCAAGTTGATTTTCAAAATTATCTGCATAAGGTTACATATATTAATTCACTTTTGATTTTCAAAGTCTCCATCATAGCTGTAGGAGCTCTGGCATATCTGTAATCAGTTCCCTTTGTTTCCAATATTTTCTCCCCTATTTGTCCTCAGATTTTCTGAGTGTCTATTGTATTGTTCTTTTCAAACACCAGCTATGATTTTGATCAATTTTGTATTTCATTAATTTCTGCTTTTACTTTAGTTTGGAGACTGTAGTTTTTCTGTTTCTCCACTACCAATTTATGTCTCATTTTCTGGTCCTTCTTCCTGCTACGTGTATATTCTTTAAGGCTGTCATGTGCTGCTTTAGTCCCTTGGTAGTTTATCTACTTCATACAGCAAAGCAAGAAATAAAGCCTTTATCATTATTATAAGTAGTTATAAGCACTGTATGAATCTAGTCAGTCATAAGTGGGTTCCAATTTCCCACTTTGAGATCTTGACCAAATCACAGCTGTTTCTTCATCTGTAAAAACAAACAACAATACATATTAAGTTTGACACTATTTGCAAATCATGCAGCATAGAAATTGGTCCACGTCAATCACTTAACAGCTATCTAGTTAAGATGAAAGGCTTCAACTGTCCATCTCTAAAAATGAGGCTATTAGGACAACTAACTCCAAGTTCCCTTTCAAGTCTGAAAAATTTTACTTTTAGCTTACCTATAAATTTATCCACCTGACCATCAACCAATTAATGACCTACTCTCTGGATGTTAAGAATGCCAAGAATGCAAGCGACCTTTCAGAAGCTTGGAAAGCCATGGGGTGAAGGACAGAAGGAATAACTGTTACATAAGTAATTAAAATACAACACACAAAGAGTTGTAATAAAGTCTGTGGAAATTCAGAGACTTTGAAGAGCACATGAAGCAAACTCACAGCCTAGGGTAGAATCCTAACTCAATTACTTACTACTTTTTTTTAATCCTCAGGCAATTAACTTTTGTGCTTTATCTGTAAAAAAAATAACAACAAAAAACCAGTAGTCATTATCCAGGCAAGTTATAATAAGGATTAAAGAAGGTAACTAATATAAAGCACTTAGTACAGTGCCAGAGTGATCATATGAACAGCAAATGCCAGCTAATATTGTTGTTATATAAAATGCTATGCAAGTTAAAGGGTCATTTATTATGCCTCAGGGAGGAAAGGTAGGATCAAGGGAAGTCCTCCACACATTTACACAACAGTATCAGTGGAGTGAGAGTAGCTTTTTGGTAGCAAGAACAGCATTTACAAAAGCACAGATATGAAAAAGTACTGTACGTTATCAGAGGGAGAAGATATTTGTGGCAAGGTAATAAGTGTGGAAAAAACCAAGTTGTGAAGAGGAATCAAGGCGGGTAATCCCCTGAAGCACAGAGAATTCTGATTAATTTCTGTATTCTGAGCTGCTGACCCGAAGTTTCAACTACCTGTTCAAAATAAATAGTAAATATAGGAATATATGTTAAGCAAGAGGGTTGGAGAAAAAGATCCAGGCTAAACTGATCAAAGTAAACAAATAAGCTACAGTAAAGGAACTGGACTCAAGGGACCTGTAGCAGTCTTTGTATTAAAGACCTGTGTTTTTACACTGGCTCTACCACTTACCTGCTGCTTGGCCTTGGGCACATTACTGATACCTTGAGTCTCTTTACCTGTAAAATGAGGATAACACCTACCTTGCAAAATTATCTTGAGAATTAAATAACAAGCGATTATCAAAGAGCCTGGCACTCAGTAATGACAGCGGCTGCAGCTGCCGACTTCTTTCGGTCTGTTTCCATACTTGTGAAATGACAGGGTAATAACAGATACTCTAATGCTCTATCCAGCACTGGAAAATTATACTTGCTTGGCCAAGGACGAAAAGGGGAAAGGCCCCGCCCGGCCCGCGCCACAGGTCACCTACGCAGAGTGCAGTCCCTGGGCCTTCTCCTGGGTCGCTGAACGATGGAGGACGCGATCGACGTCAGACAGTTACAGAGACTGGGCTTAATATACACTGGGTGTGAGACCGACCAGAATTTTACCGAAAAGCGGTCGCTATAACCACTCGATTTCTCCAGAGGTGAAAGCTTAAAAAAGGTTCATGCAGGGAAGCCGGAAGTGACGTAAGGCGTAAGGAACTGGAAATGACCGCAGCACGTCGGTAGTTTACTCGTTTCCAAGGCGACGGCTCCTCTTCCGCCGGGGTCCGGAGGCTAGAAAGCAAGTAGGACAGAGTTTTAACCCACCCGGCCGTCGCCACCACCTCGATTATTCCGGAGTATCAAACGAAAGCGGCTGCCACATTAGCCACCACGTGGGGGGAGGGGTGGATAAACGTCTCATAGGGCCATTGTGGTGGTGAGTAGAAAGAAAAAGTTAGCGAAGACCAGGACTTTAGTCGCCGGAACGACAGGCAAAGAATCAGTAAGGACTGCGACTACCGCTGCAGGGGTTGCACGGAAAGAGTTAAGTGCAGACCCTGACTCGACGGCAGCGAGAGTTGGTGCCACCGCCTTAGTGTGTTTCGTGAGAGAATTAGGAGAGAGAGTGGTGACTGCCACAGCTGCTCTTGGGAGGGAGAAGATCTGGGCTTCCGCAGCAGCGACGTGAATTTCAGCGTGAGTGAAGTCGGCAGCGGTCAAGCTAGCGACTTCGTGGGAACAGTCAGAGAAGACCGCGGCCACAGCCTCCGCGATACTTGGAAGGAAGTCAGTGAAGTTCAGAACCCCCGAACCAGCTACTCTGGGAAGTTCGTCAGCGACGACTGTATCTGCTGCCTCAAGTGGCTCTTGGGAGGGAGGAAGTGTTGATGCCGGCCACAGACTCACTAGTTCTCGGGAGGTAGTAAGTGAAGACAGAAGACAGCAGTTAAGCTGACAGCGACTCGGTGGTGAACGTCAGCGAAGACTTCGGTCACTGCCTCAGTGGTTTTTGGGAGAGAGAAAGTGAAGAAATTTCCCACCACGGGGGCTCCTGCGGAAGGACAAGAGAGGACCGCGGTCTCGGTCCAAACAACGACGACAACCCGGATAGCCGCTGCCACTGCATTGGCTCGTGAGTGAGAGCAAGTGAAGACCGCTGCTGCAGCAGGAGTCTAGACTCAACTCTTCCCCAAAGTCCAGGGGGTTGCACCATACCCGGGGTGTCGGATTCAGGCCCCTCCACCTGTTCTCCGATGACTGCAAACACGAGGGAGTACGGTAAGCCTACCTCGTGGGTCTTTGTACGCACTCCTTTTCTCACTTCAGCCCCCCAGGAGCCGTAAGCTCTTTCTAGCACTTTCCTTTCTCAGCCGCCTCTCCTCATTTCACTCTTTGACCTATTTTGAGTGGGCCACCAAAGCTCTTCACTCATCCTCCACTCTCCCTCATTTCAGCTTTCCTCTCTTTCTTTCCATCTCCACCATTCCTTTAAGTCTTCTTGCCCAGATTGACATCAACTCTTAAATCTTATGGACCCTTTTAAATGTTCTTACTTGGCTTCTCTGCAGCATTTGACCCTGTGGAGATCACAACATTAGACTTAGCTAGTTTTCTTCTTTCGGCTGTTTTGAGTCACTTTTACTTTGCTTGACTTCTTTTCTACCATCCTCTCCTTAAATTTTATTTTTCCCTCGACAGTGCCATCACTAACTAGTCCTCTTTCTCTTGTTATGTGCTATGGCTTCAAGCCTATTAATGACCCCCCAAATCTATGTTATTCATTCAAACATCCCTTATATGTTTATTGAGTGCCTGCTATGTGCTTTGTCTGATGAATATATCAGTAAAAGAAGACAGACACGTTCCTTAACTTCTAATGGGGAAAACAAATTCTGACCAAATATTGACTAATAGGAATATTATAGAGAAGTGTATAGCGCCATTGGTTCCAGTAGAGTGAGAATGGGGCTCAGAAAAAGCCTCCTAACACTGAGAGCTGAACTGCAGATGTCTCCTCTGAACTGCAAACTCAAATCTACAACTCCTGGAATTCTTGGGCATCTCAAGCCCCACATGTTCAAATGTAACTTTGTATCCATATATAATTTTTGTTTTTCAGTGTTCTCTGTCTGGATTAGTGGCACTTGGGTCCACTTAGAGGATTTAAGCCAGAAACCTTGGAGTCATACTACTTCTCTTCCCTTATTGTATCCATCCAAGTTCAGTTCATCCTATTTCCATAAATGTTGAATAGATCTCTTTTTCTTTTCTCATTGCTACTATCTTATTAGGAGCTCTGGTAGCTTAGTGCCTAAGGCACTTGACTGCTAACCAGAAGGCTGGCGGTTCAAACCCACCAGCCACTCCTCGGAAGGAAGATGGGGCAAATCTACTTCCGTAGTGATACTGCCTCAGAAACCCAAGGAGGGGTCGCGATGAGTCGGGTCCAACTCGATGGCACGTAACAACAACAACTATCTTATTTGGGAGTCTGGACCTTTCTAGTTTGGACTACTGCAAGTGTCTCTTTACATGATCTCCTTGACTCTTTAGGTTTACCTTTTTGCTCCCCAGTCTCATAAGCTCAGCATTACAAGTCAGGTATTTATTTTTATTCTGTCTAAACTTACTAAACAACTCCTCATTCTCTGCTCAAGTTCAAGTTTGTTTTAAAACTTCTGTCATACTCTCTCTTTTGTCTAGTTCTAGTGTCTTCTCCTTCTACTAATTTATGCTTCAGTAGTGTTTTTTTTTTTTTGGTGTGTGTATATGTGTGCGTGTATGTATGTGTGGTTTCTTAATACCTTTCCCTGCTTTCTGGTAAACTCTGCTAATCCTTGAAAGCCAACTTAAATATTACCTCCTCCAGGAATCCTTTTCTATTCTCCTTCCCTTCTATCTTAGCTGAGTTATGTCTCTCTTTTGTACTCCCATAAATTCTTATGAATATTGCCATCATTAAACCTACTATGTTATTTTATAATTTATATTTGTATTATCTCTACTGGTGTATGAGTTCCTTAGGGGGTAGAGACCATGCCTTCTTAATGTTTTTTTTTTTTTTAAACTTACCAAAATACATTTTATTCATGTTGTTTTTATACTCACTTCTGTATCATCCTCAGTGGTACTCGAAAGTGGAACCCTATCCCATTGTACTGAGGCAATATTTCACCTTAAAAAAAAAAAATAGAACCGCTGAAGATGCACCACTCCTTCCATAGATATTCTGAGAAAATAAAATGTATAAAGGGTAATTGGAAATTTTATATATATAGATATATTTTAATATATATTTATTTTAAAGAAGTAGACCAGGGTAGGAAGGCAGGAAAAAGCAGAACTAAAACTAAAAATGGATATGGGCCTTCAAGCCCAGAGGTCTTCTGACAGCTCACTAGCGAGTTCCTCTGTTGGAGGCTGGAGCACTCACAGGTGGTTGGAGGTGTCCAAGGTGTAGGTGAGAATAACTCTGGTCTGAGTTTTCAGGCTTCAGGACCTTACACCCAGAAGCCCAGGAAGCATGATGCCTTTCTCATGAGTGCTGCTATAGGTGATATATCTATAAACGTTGAGATTGATGAATGAACACACCTGGCTTTCTCTACCAAACCCTACACAGTATGCTTTTAAAGCCTGGGGACCCTAATGAAGAGCTTTGCTTCAAGAAGGGACTCTATCTCTACAGAAAAGACTATGGGAGGGCCTCCTTCTTCCAGCTCAACTCCTCAGACCAGGGGACACTCCTGGGCATATGGGAGGGGTTAAGGTGGGGATAAGGCAGGAAAGGGAGGATTGGCAGGGTGCACCCAGACAATGCCCCTTCCTTCCAAAGCTGAGATCAGGTCCATGCCCTCTGTCTTCTGATCCGCCTCCCTCACTTGATCACAGAGATGAGCAGTCCTGAAAGGGCTTTGTTTTTTGCTGACAATGCTTCTGTATTTCTGGCCAGCTGCTTCTGCTGCCACCAATTTTTTTTTTTTTTTTTTTTTT
>NW_006921741.1:1611315-1612774 GCF_000298275.1 Orycteropus afer afer
CTGCCCCCTGAGCTGTCTCCCTGTACATAAGCAGCCCTTTTTTCTCCCATGATTGTTCTCTCCAAGGAGTGTATCTACCTGGGGTAAATGTTCAACTCCTATACCTGTCTTTTGCTTGGCTGGAAGCCACAGGTGTGGGTTCAATTCCAGACCTGAAGGACAGCTAGGGGCCATAGTCTCAGTGGTTCCACCGGGCTCTATTGGACCAGCAAACTTGGTATCCCCCTTTTTTTTCTCCAAATGATTTTGAGTTTTGTTCCACATTGTTCTTCCTCTCTATCAAGGATCTCCTACATAGATCCCCTTCTGAGTGGATGACAGTGGTAGCCAGGTACCATCTAGTTCTTTTGGTCTCACAGTCGTATAGGCTGCAGATCGGATGGTGTACCAGTTGCTGGGACTAATTGTTTCCATGAATTTTTGGTTTTCTTCATTCTTCTTTGCTCTGGACAAGGAGAGACCCATTGTTGCATCCAGATAGCAGCTTGCTAGCTTTCAAGAACGCAGTTGCTACTTGCCAAAGTAGGAGGTGGAACAATGTTTTGTATAGTATGTTATGCCAATTGAGCTTGATGTCCCCTGTGAATGTGGTCCCGAGCCACAGGTTCCACTACTCAGTCTGGGTAGCTGGCTGTGACCAAGCAGTGACTACAACCTTGCCCCTTGTCACCTCTACTATACACCTGGGAATGCTGATCATTCACATAAACTTATAGGACCATTGTCTGCCAACCCTATACATGTTCTTAGATACACTCCCCACTTCATAGACGTACCTAATAGTTCAGCCTGTCCATCCATCTTTCCACCCATATACCCATGTTTGCCTTCACTGACAATGCAGTACAGTATGTGCAAAAAGGTTCATCATTATTGTCTGTACCTCCCACGTACCTCTCTGTGTCTTTCTTTTCCTCAGTGCCACCATATTGATCTCTCACATTTGGTACATTGCCCTTCTCTTCATCCAAATCAATACTTATATATATCTATCTAACGGCGTTCCCTCCCCTCCCCTCCCACCCCTGGTAACCAACAAAGAAAATTTCCTTCCATGGATAAACCTTTCCTTGACTTTTACAATAATGGACTAATAACAATATTTGTCCTTTTGTGTTTGACTTATTTCACTCAGCATAATGTCCTCCAAGTTCATCCACATTATGCGGTGTTTTGCAGATTCTGTGTTATTATTTAGCATTGCATAGTATTCCCCTGTGTGTATGTACCATGGTTTGGTTATGCATTCCTCAGTTGATGGACACCTAGGTTGTTTCCATCTTTTGGCTATCGTAAATAGTGCTGCGATGAACATCGGTGTACATATATCTGTTCTCGTCATGGTTCTCACTTCTTTAGGATATATACCTAGTAATGGAATGGCTGGATCAAATGGTATTTCTGTTTCCAACTCTTTAAGGAATCGCCACACTGCTTTCCACAATGGTTGTACCATTTT